>NC_047102.1:5735455-6052955 GCF_902459505.1 Geotrypetes seraphini
GAGCTGAATAAAAATACAGCCTCATAGTTGTCCATGACGGTTAGCCACAGGTGTTCCTGAAACTTCCACAATTATCACGGGGGCAAACAAACTCCAACAAGGAAGAAAAAAAAGGCAAAAAGAGAAACGTCAGCCAGGCCTGACAGCGGCCCTGTTTCGCTGCAAGTTATTTCAAGGGCTCTGGCCTTTTCTCAAAACAAGCAGCGGCCAACACCTTCATCTGTATGACTCGCCCGTTAGCGTGCCTTAGTAAAAGGACCCCCTAAATTTTTTTAACAGTTGGATATTATTTAGGTATTTTGCCAATTAACGCTGGGTTTTACTAAACTGTGGAAGAACTACTTACTGCGGGCCAGTGAGGTAAATGTTCCGACACTCAAAGGACTTGAATGAGTATCGGAGCATTTACCTTACTGGCCCATGGTAAAAAGGACTTCCACGGTTTAATAAAAGGATCCCTAAGTTATGCGCCTAAGAGGCGTCTAACTTTACACACCCTTTATAGAATTAGCTCCTGAGTCACATGCGCCATTTTTAAAATAGTGTTGAGTGTGCACTTAGCATAAGTGCTAGAATTCTATAACTTAAGTGAGGAAATGGCATTAAAATTTAAGCATCAACTTATAGAATGAGGGTTTTGCACTAACCTATGAATTAATGCATTAAAACATTAGAGCACAAATGAAACATTTAAATTATCAAAATAAAAAATCAACCCCAAACTGGGAAAAGTTCAGGAAAATAAAAGCAAACACAAACCAAATATGTTTTGTCAGTGCACATCTTTGAACGACTGCATTGGGATCTTTAGGTCTACAGCCCCGCACTTTTGCCCAGGTGACTTCAGGACCTGAGAAACAGGCAGCATCCGTGGACTAGTCATCCTGCACCTGAAAAAAGTGGAACTACAAATCCTTAGACTTCTTTCTCCCGCTCTATCTGATGTCTTTACAATCAGGTCGAAAAGGAATGAACAAAAGATCTGCCCTTCCCCCAGTTCAGGGGAAGAGATCTGGTATTGTTTCCTGTGCTTAAACTCGGTGGCGTAGTGAGGGCAAGAGGCTCCTTCTCCCGTATCTCTGTTCCCCACTGCGAGTAACAACTTCAACGTGCTCCTCGTAATCCCGGCAACTCTCCCTCTGATGTCACTTCCTATGTGCTGTACCCGGAAGTGATGTTAGCGGGAGAGCTGACACAGTCGCGAGGAACACGTTGAACTTGTTGCTCGTGGTTCTGAACAACTGGAGGTTTGGGCGAAGGGAAGGGGGCATGCGCATGGCGAGGGGAGGAGGCAGAGAGGAGAAGGGTTGCAAGCACTCTCAACATGGTGCCCAGGGCGGCTTACCCCCCCCCCACCCCCTAATTACACCACTGTTTACACTCAAAATTGGTTTATATGTTCTGTACAGGTGCTTAGTTTGTACCTCAGCCAACAGAGGGTTAAGTGACTTGTCCAAAGTCTGGAAGGAGCTGCAGTGGGAATCAAAGCCAGTTCTCAAGCCACTGCTCTAACCAGTGGGCTCCACCTCCACTCCCTTACCATCAATACCATTGCTTTCTACTCTCATGCTGAATATGGGCAGGCCAAGCTGTTTTTACAGATTCTTTAGATTTATTTTTTTTTCCCATTCAAAACGTATTATCCTCCTAGTCCAGTGCTCTGGAGTACATGAGTCCTGTCTGCCCCCTTACCTCCCTTTCCCACTCACTGAACCTATCAGGGAGCTGCGGCAAGAGCAAAGGAATCCTTGACAGATTCAACCAGGTGGCTGAACATTACTAGAGAGACGGGGGGGGGGGGGGGCAGGAGCCGGCCTGGCACACGCCAAGGCTGGAACCGCAGGGAACAACTGAAAAGTTTTCGTTTCTGGAGGGGCCGCATTGCCTTTTAATGTTCATACCCAAAGAGGTCTTGTATCGGGATCAGTTTTTTGGGAGGAGAAAAATGAAGTGATCCGATGTGTCCCTTTATTTCCAAGAAGAGTTACAGCCTAAGATCCATTTTCTTCTTAGTATCTGTGTGAGAAGATGAAGCAGAAAGGACAGCTGCTAGGTGTAATCTTTCCTGTACGTTTTTTAATAATCAAATGCATTAGAGTTAAATAACCAAGTCCTCCTGCAATGTGAGAAAAACTGCAGTCAACAGACATTGTAAATATTTTTATACATTTTTGGTTTGCTAGAGTGAAGTTTGGTTTCAATAGAGGAGAAAGCATTTCTGTAAACATTCTTCTATTGGAGTCAATATTAATATAATACTGACAAATGCAAAATGTTAATGTAGCACTTGATTATGAAACTTGTCCCAGCATATCATGGCAGAAAAAGGGTTTGCAAGGGTTGTGAACATTTCCTTTCTGTCATCTAGCTATTCCTGATAATGTCATCACAGGAAGGAATGACTGTCAAGCTTGAATTCTATTTCAGCTGAACAAGGCATCACGAAGAGGCCACACAATTCACTGATTTCACTCTTAGTTGCTGTTGCAGCTCACTTGTTCCTTTATGCCTTCTTTTGGACAGACTTGCATGCTATTATGCTTTTTAGCCAATAGTAGAGCAGCTTTCAAAATGCTTGATCACATCACAGTGTAGTCTAACTTCCTTGGGCTTTCACTAAACTCACTTGTTTCCCTAAAGGAAAGAGAAGGAATTGGGAACGGGGATAGGATATCTCATGGAATCCTTTGTCGTCATCATCAACTCCAAACGTTCTAGGAAATCTCTTCCATCTGTTAAGGGTTGTAAATTTTAAAAAATTTCAGGAGCATCTGTTGTCTTTTCAAGCTGCTTTATGGGCTAAGGATCTGAATTACTAATTTACATCTTCTAACTCCTACCAACAGTTTTGACGTGCTTCAAAAACACATCTTTTTATTGAATCTTTTGGAAATTAGCTATCTTGTTCATATTCATCTGTATTCTCTACCTTTTGTGAACCGCATAGAACTTAGCGGTATAGAAGTGAATTTCATGTTATGTTGATAGACCACCTTTCTGTAATTACAGTCAAAACGGTTTACATATTATATGCAGATGCTTATTTTTTACAGAGGGCTTCAAGGGGCAGATGAAAAGTGTGGGAAAAGGCTGATGCAAGGATGTGAGGTCCTTAAGGTGGACCTTCAGCCTTGTTCACCTTCATTTAACTTTCAGGACCCTGGATGCCAGGCCTTCCATTGAGATATGATAAATTTAGCAGTTATAACTATCCCAACTCTACTCCTCCCAGAATAATTCAGATAAGTGGGCTACTTGAAAACTTCCCACCCTATTTGCAGGTAAAAATGTGCATTAATGCTTCTTTGAGTTTGTTGACTTCTCTTCGCCGCTTCCAGGGCCAGCCCAAGAGTATCTGACATCCTAGTTGAACCTTCAATTGTGTGCCCTATCTGCTCACATCTGGATGGTTTAAGGCCATTCTCTTTCCCTTCCAAACAGCTCAAGGCCTTACTCCTTCCTCTCTGGGTGGCTCAAGGCTTTGCTGTGCCCCTCCATTGTGGCTCAGTGACCTGCTCTTTCCCGCTGTGACTCGATGCTCTACCACCCCACGGTCCTACATCACCTTCCCTCTCCTACCTTCTGATTGTCCAGCATTTTTCTTTCTCATCTCTGCTCTCCTACCCCACGAGGTGGTCAGTATCTCCCCTTCCCTAACCCAATAGGTCTCTAGCTTCTCCCCTTCCCTCATGTCCAACATCTCTTCCTGCCAAATGTCAGCATCTCTCCCTTCCCTTCCCCTTACCATTTCTTCTACTGCTGCTGCTGTCGCCTTCCTACCACCGCCAGAGCTGATTGAGAAAAAAAATAAGATCAGTGCAGTAGCAGGCATTTAAGCAAGTGCATGCTCATGGCCTGCCAGGTCCCACCTCCTCTGATACAAGCTGATAAAAGGGATGTGAGTATGTGGGTGCTCAAAGGCCTGCCACCATGTTGCTGCTCTGTTGACTTCTTGCTTCCTCTGCCAATGCCATGCTGCTGCCTCTGAAGCCTGTTTCTCTAGGTAGATACCTAGCCAACCTCGTGGTAGGGCCGGCCCTGACTTCCTCCTCAGACGATGCCAACATTGACAATTGGCTGGTCTGTTTAATGGTTAAGCTGGCCTTGACAGGGCACATTACTATCTATGGCAGAAATCTGAATGAAATTAGATGAATGGTTCAAAAGCTATTGGAATGTAGAGTTACAGAGAGCGCAAGCAGATAGACCGTAAGTAACTTAAGTAGGTTAAAAGGGCTTATGACTGATACCTTCTGGAGAGGAGCACAAAGGCAGAAAGGAGATCACAGGGCCTCAGCTTGTAAGGATGTCCTGTGTTTTGATTTTTAATCATTTCCCATTTCGATTCAGCATTGAAACTGACCCTTATTTTTCATTCATAACACCGGCCTCCCTGCTCACTTGTCCAAAGACATATTTATCATGCTGAGAATGTTTTAAGAAAGACAGCAGCTGAAACAGAACTCCGCACCGGGGCTGCATATTTTCATGCACTAAAGGACCAGATAAGTGTTGAAACATTTCTGGGCAGCTCCTGTGAATATGAATAAGTGTCCTGAGGAGATCTGAGTGCCAGCAAACAGAGCGCAGAAGTCCCTTTGTTAAAATAACATGCCTACCGCTTATATGGCTAACCTACAGTGGTTGCCTGTAAGAGGATAGATATGTTCTTCGTCGAGCTGACGTAAGGCCACTAGTCGATGAAAGAGATGTGATGTCACTTACTACTTTACTTTTCTTTCCTTTCAGACAAAATTGCACGGCGTGGGTTTTGTCAAAATCCACGCTCCTTGGAACGTGCTGTGTAGAGAAGCAGAATTTTTGAAACTCAAGATGCCGACCAAAAAGGTAAACAATGCCTTGTAGAGTAGATCTGGTTGACCCGGTGAACCTGGTGTACGTTTATGTTTATTTGTAGTTATGACATCAGTTACAAAAGAAAGAACGCCAAATAATCATTATGCAAGGATAGAAAAAAAGAAAGAAAATAAATTTAAAAAGGTCATTTAGTTGCTGTACTGAGAGTTGCCTTATTGAGAATTAAAACCAAATCATAAAATACATTAAAAACATTCTTACCCCCTCTTTTATTAAGGGCCTGTTTTACAAAGCCGTGCGGCAACAGCCCCGAAACCCTTTAAATCTCTATGGGCTTCGGGGCCATTACCGTGCTGCAGCCGCTAGCGTGGCTTTGTAAAACAGGCTCTAAGGTGCGCTAATTGAATTAGCACGCGCTAAACGCTAACGCGTCCATAGACTAACATGCACGCATTAGCGTTTAGCGCACCTTAGTAAAAGAGGGCCTTAAAGAAAAACAAACAAACCTAAGAGGGAAATGCCAATCTAAATAGGTAAGTCTTTAGTTTGGCTCTAAATGTGATAGAAGTAAGTTCACCACAAATAACGTTAGCTTATGGGTCTCATCAGAGTTTGTGAAATATAGTGAATGCATCTTAGGGACCATGGGCTCCTTTTATTAAGCTGCGATAGTGTTTTTAGCTTGCGCAGAATTGCCCCGCGTGCTAAACCCGCGCTACGTGGCTAGAACTAACACCAGCTCAATGCTGGCGTTAGCGTCTAGCGCACGTGGCAATTCAGGGTGTGCTAAAACCGCTTTCGCAGCTTAGTAAAAGGAGCCCCATACTATTGTTTTAAAATAACATGTGAAATTTATTATTTATTTTATTTTAAGAATTTCTATACCGTTTACAGCTAAACGGTTAACAGAATATACATACATAATCTTAAAACATAATAAATACAGCGTCCGCATCTATGAGACAAACTTGGTTCTTTTTGTTGCATAGAGCATTTTGGACCCCAGTTTGATTACAAAAGTTTGATAGCTCTAAGTCTAATAGATGCTGGCACTGTAATCTTGAAGCAGAGACTCTAGATCATTTATTATTTTGTTGTCCCTTTATTATGGCCTTTTGGAAATCAATTTGGCCCCAAATTAATTGTTTATTGGAGAATCATGTGGCATTATCCTATTCAGTATGTCAATGAGAACAAAGAGCCAAATTTCATCAAAGAATAATAAATTTTTAATGATTATGACCGAAGTCGCCATACAACAGATCACGAGTAATTGGAAAAATTGGAATAGACTTAATTATAACTTCTGATGGAAATCGATATGTCACATTTACAAAATGGAGAGAACAATAGCTGTACAAAAAGGGAATTTTAATAAATTTAAAGAGATATGGGGGCCATTAACAAAATATTGCAATGAGTAGATACCATTTTACATTATAAATACAATTTAAGGTAGAAGGGATGGGGGAATTTGAATTTATTAAATGATTAGGTCACTAGGAAAGATTATTGATGTGATATATTTGATTGAATGTAAGATTGAAAGGGTGGGAGGGATGGGATAAAAATTTTATCTATTAGTATCATAAATGATAGAATGTCAAATGATGTATTTATTGACAAATGTTTAATATATATGTACTTGTTGTAAGATGAAAAAGGAATAAAGATTTATAAAAAAAACAAAAAAAGCCATAATAAAATAAACATACAAAAAATGAATGGAATGTGGTTTGACCCATCATTTTAAGCTTTTCAGTTTCAAGTTTTGATATACCGCTCATTATAAAACTGAGTGGCGTACAATAAAAATGGGGAGAGAGAGAGATTCACATATAATAATAGACATAAGTTACAGTAGGATAATAAAGTATACAATATCTTGATAGAAAAGAAAGTGAGGAGAAATTACAAGAGGGAAAAGGGTAAGGGAATTTTATAAATAAATCCTTGATTAAAAAAAGGTCAAATATTTAATTTTAATATGCCTTAATATATCATAGGCATCATTAAATAAAAAATGTTATAAGACTGGATTAAATTTAAAGAAGATTCATGACAAAGATATGTTGGAAGAACGTTCCAGAGAGTGGGAGCAGTTAATGAGAATATGATTTTTCGCCTAATATCATATGTTATTTGCTTTGAAGATGAAACAGTTAAAAAAATTTGTTAGACTTTAAATGAGAGAAATAAAATTTTAAAAATCACTTGTTCTTATGAAGCCGTTTACTGTAGGAAAACAGAATAGAAGCAGTCAACCATAGAAAAGAAAGATCATTTCTTTGTCTTAATATTGGCCCACAAATTTAAGGCAAAAAGAAAGGCAAGCCGTCACAACAAATACACTGCAAAAGAGCGCACATTATCCCCCCTTCTCCCCCCCCCCCACACACACACAACAGAAAAACAGAGCTCTGTGCTTTTATAAAAACTATTAAAGACAGGGAGCACAACACAACAGGCTGCATCAAGGGTTAAAGTGTCATGTCACACATCAGCGATCTCTTCTGAATGTAACGTGAAAATTCAGTCGCACAAGTAGCCAAAGATAATCTTTTGAGATGTGAGTCATCACTCACCCACAGTGTGTACAAACTAAAATAAGTCATAGAGAATGACACGGGGACAAATTTCATCATCCCCATGGGATCTCAATATCCCCGTCCCGTCCCCAAAAGCTCTGTCCCTGTCCCATTCCTGTAAGCTCTGCCTTAACTGCACAAGCCTTGAACACATGATTTTAAAGTGTTTGAGGTTTGTGCAGGTGAGGACAGAGCTTAGGCATTGGTGGAATGAGGCATTATGACATCACAATCTGAACTCTAGAATGTTCCTACTTAGGATTTTCAAGCGTTTGAGGCTTGTGCAGATGAGGACGGAGCTTAGGCATTGGTGGAATGAGGCATTATGACATCACAATCCGAACTCTAGAATGTTGCTACTTAGGATTTTAAAATGTTTGAGGCTTGTGCAGATGAGGACAGAGCTTGCAGGAATGGGGCGTGGGGGGGGGGGAGGGAGGGGAGCAGGGACAGATATCCCGGGGACAAGACGGGGATAGAGAGATCCCATGGGAATGGGGAAATTTGTCCCCATGTCATCCTCTAAGTAATATTCTATAGAATGCTACAGATCGGGTCAAAGATCAATTGAGAAGTAGAGATATTCTGTATGTAACAAGATACAGAGCTAGAAAAGACAAATCGCATTCAAGGTTTTCTGATGGTAAGGAGGATATCATTTTTAGAGTGTCTAGTATGGATTTACAATTCATGCTGGGCATTCCATTTTCAGCTCCCATAGGTTCACCAGATTGCTTTGGGCTCTGATATTAGGAATGAGAAGATTAGTATAGAATGATCTATAGCCCTGAGTGACGGATTCACATCATATTTTGATTATTTCTTTGATCCTACAGAAAAGGCCTAACCCCTCCTGAGGTTTGGAATACGATCGCAGTCTAGACATCTGCGCTCTAAGCTGTATTTGGACTTAACGTTCTTTAAGTTTAAAAATGTATTGGCATCATAAATGCACATGACTATGAAGCATTCCTTCTAAGTTAAACAATGAAATGAAAACCACACCTCAAATAGTGCCTCGGTAGGACTGAGCGATGCATTTTCTGAAGAATGGCTATTGTGCACTTCTTTCACATGATTACGCAAAAGTACTTAGATAACAAATTGATACTTGTTTTGCACAAACTCAGGTATCAATAAATCAAGTGCTCTGAGAACCATCTAAATTTGTTTCCAAGAAGCTCATTTGACAGACCTACATTACTGTACATATGAGACCTTATATCACCTTGTCTACTCTAATCCAGTATACTAGCCTAGCTCGCTCTCTCCCCATTCGACACTATCATCTCGAGTATCAGGGGAATCATTATAATTCTATTTGAGGCTTAAGTGTTGCACAAGAACAATAATTAAGTATTTTGGATTGGATTTGGATTTATTATTTATAATCTGCCCTTGTCCAGGGCAGAGAACAAGGAAAACGTGCATAATCATGCAGGCAAACGTTAAAATAGAAAACAGAATGCTCCAAATAAATTCTTTGCTTTTTTTTTGTTTTCTGTACCCAGGTATACCAGATTAATGAAGCCCATGGTTTTATGCAAAAACTTCATTCTGTAATTCAAAAAATAACCGAGCCAATTCAACCCAAAGTGGCGGGGTCCAATATACAGGCAACAAAACACCTCTCTTATCCTTTCTCCAGGGAGAAGCAGCACCTGTAAGTGAAGTCGGCTCCAATCGTTAACATGCTAATGTCATTTCCTCTGTAAACCACTCTTAACTGTGGTATTGTGGTACAGTACTCCCCCAAATTTTGCGGGGGTTCCGTTCCAGGAACCCCTGTGAATTTTGAAAAAACGCAAATGTCAAAAGGCAGGGGAGGCAGGAGAGGGCAGCTGGAGCGCTGGCGGGTGAAGAGAATCACTTGCGGTTTTCTCCGACCGCCTCTTCCTGTAGTAAAGTCGGGCTACACCAATCAGGAGCTACTTTGAGATGCAGCTCCTGATTGGTGTAGCCTGACTTTACTACAGGAAGAGGCGGTCAGAGAAAACCGCAAATGAGCGAGTCCGCGATTCATGAACTGTGAATTTGCGGGGGAACACTGTATATAAAAATAAAGTTATTATTATCATTCAAGGCTAAACAGTGGTGTAGTGAGGGGGGGGGAAGTCCGCCTCGGGCGCAATCTTGCTCGGGGTGCCAAAACCCCTCTTCCTCCTCTCTGCCTCCCCTTCCCACTCCTCCTCCTGCTGCGCACACCCCCCTTCCTTTCCGCTGTACCTTTTTAACTTCGGCGCAAGCAGTCACCGACTTGCTGCCCGCGTCGGTTTCGGCGATCTCTCTGATATCACTTCCGGGACCGCGCCTACAAAGTGACATCAGAGAGAGTGCCGAAGCCGACGAGAGCAATAAGTTGGTATTGCCTGCGCCAAAGGCACTGGGAAGAGGCATGCACATGCGGCAGGGGATTGGAAAGAGAGTGGGGGAGGAGCGCCATTGTCTCAGACACCGCTCACCCTCACTACGTTATTGAGGCTAAGACCCAAATTCTATATATCATACCTAAACATCAGCGCTGACTAGAACGGTGCTAAGCACGATTCTATTAAAGTTACACGCAAGTTATAGAGTCACACTTAAGTGGAAATTCTATAAACTTAGGCATCAGCAGGGCGCCTACCAAAGCCTAAGTTAATTGGAAAACGCTGTCAGAAATGGCAGCATTGAAGCGCTGGCTTGGTTCGCGGCTAGGTAGCCACTTTAGACCATGGAACGCCAAAGTAGACATGGCTAACATTGGAAGTGGCATCAGGTGGGCTAAAGTGGCTAACTAGATACTGTTCACAGCATGATAGGTAACTCAAATTTAGGCCTGGAAAACCCTGGCCTACATTTCAGCCACCTTTCTATGCCGTTATGAGATCCTAAATCAGACCGCAGTCAAAACACTGAGGAAAAAGTGAATTTCATGATATTTAGTATGGTTCAGGAATATTCATTTCACAACGATATCCCAGGAGCTGAAGTATGTCATTGTCTGGAAGAATGGGAGAAAACTGTCGATTTAAGATTTGATATACCGCTCCTGCATTTTACTGACCTAAGCGGTTTACAATGTATCAAATTAAAATGAAATTAGGTATTTGAGTTCTTAGGTATGTAGCATGGAATGTTGCTATTTTGGGGGTTTTGACAGTTACTTGTGACCTGGATTGGCCACTGTTGGAAACAGGAGACTGGGCTGACCCAGTATGGCATTCTTACAGTATGTGAGCCAAGTATAGGACAATGAAGCCATTGTGACATCACTGCTGAGGTTGGCTCTTCGGCATTAGTGGAATGAGGCTTTATGACATCACAATCTTAGTTCTGGAATGTTGCTACTCTTTGGGTTTCTGCCATTGTGACATCACTGCTGAGGTTGGCTCTTCGGCATTAGTGGAATGAGGCTTTATGACATCACAATCTTAGCTCTGGAATGTTGCTACTCTTTGGGTTTCTGCCAGGTACTTGGGACCTGGGTTGGCTATTGCTGGAAACAGGATACTGGGATTGATGGTCATTTTGGTCTGACCCAGTGTGGCTATTATGTTCTCAGGAAAATTGAAGCGGAGGAGTTGCTTTTGTGGCTCAACTGGCTCAACTGGGGACATTGAATTAGAAACTGAATAGGACTGAGGGTAGTGGGAATGACTGGGGTTTATTTTTATTTTTAATTTTCTTTTGGCTTTTCGTTGGGCTTGTTTAATTTTGCTATTTTTTTCCCTGCTTTTATTTTTATGATTTTTCTTTGGAGTTCTTTGATATTGAAATTTTTCCTTCTGTTGTGCCTTTTATGTACCTATAGTATTGCATTTATTGTATTATTTTTTCCTCTCCCTTCTCTTTATATAGGTAAATGTAATTATTTCTTTTATAGGTTCTATACCCCCTCCTTTACAAAGCCGCACTAGCATTTTTATCACCAGCCGCTGCGGAAACAGCTCCGACATTCATTGTCCTTTCCAAGTTTATTTAAAATTTGTTATACCGTTTATCATAATTCTAAGTGGTGTACGGACCTAATAAAAGAATAGGGTCATACATAAAAGAGATGATTAATGATATTGTTTAGACATGTGTATATTATATATGATAATCGTAGGGAAGCAAGATTTTATGTATGAGATCTGGAAACCGCATAGTTGTATGCTGTATATAAATTTTAAATAAATAAATAAATACAATTGTAATTGATTGGACATACAAGAGACTGACTTAACGTACAGGAGACAAAAGGTTAGGGAGTGGGAATCCTGTCTGAAATATTCCATTAGAGAAAAAGTTTCATATTTCCAAGGCGTCTTTGTAGAGAAAGGTCTTCAGTTTCGACTTGAAGCATTCAAGTAGGGGTTCTTCTCTTATGTGGATTGGGATAGAATTCCAGAGCGAGGGATCAGTTACAGAGAATATAGAAGATCGGATAGAATCATAATATATCTGGGGTAATGAAGGGATCACTCATAGATATTTGGGATTGCAACCAAAGTGGTCTTAAGGGGGTGTAAGTGATCAAAAGCCTATTAATGAATTCTGAGGCGTTGGTTGTTAAAGACTTAAAAGTGAGCAGTAATATTTTATAGGTGATTCTATAGGAAATAGGGAGCCATTGTGCTTCTCTTGCCTTGTGCCTTGCACTGATTGCTAACTCATCTCATGCCTTAAAACTTGTTCAACATGATGAGGGGACAATTTATTTTATTAAGAGTGGAAACTCGTCAGTGTTGGTGGTGAGAAAACCATTCAAGCAGTGGTGTAGCGAGGTTGAGCGGTGCCAGGTGCAAGAGAGCCCCTTTCCCACACTTTTCCCCACCCCCCCTTGCCATGCACACCCCTTCCCCATACCTTTTTATCTTTGGTGTGAGCAGCCATAAATTTGCTGCCCTCATTGGCTTCAGCGCTCTCTCTGACGTCACTTCCGGGAAGGAAGCCAGAGCCGACGCGGCAGCAAACTTGTGGCTGCTCATGGCAAAGTTGAAAAGGTACAGGGGGAAGGGAATGGAAGGGGCACGCGCACAGCAGGGAAGGGTGGGAAGGAGAGGGTTGCCAGCACCCTGAGGAAGACCATGACCAGGGTGGACCGCACCCACCCCCCAAACACAAGTCAAGGTCAGATTGAAACCAGGTGAAGGAGTGGGAAGGGGGTGGAGAGCAGGAGGGTTGGCAGCTCCCCAAGGGAGACCCAGAAATGGGTGTGTTTAGGGGGTGGCACTGGGCTTCGGCATCACTAGGTGATGTTAGCCATGATTCAGGAAGGACCCTAGGGACCAGAAATGTAGGTCTGGAAAACCCTGGTCCTTGGGAGCTGTGATTTTGGAAGTGGCACTATCGGCGCCAAAGTCCAATATAGGCACTGCCAAGCCTGATTCTATAAATGGCGCCTAACTCATGATTGACATGTGATATGTGCCACGTTCCTTAGAGCCTATGTTTTAGGCGCATTTATAGAATAAAGGGCCTATATGCCTTGTTTGAAAGGGAAAACATATCCACAGAGAAAACAGATGCAAATGTCTCTGGTACTTTTTCCCTAGAAAGTTTAAGAATTTTTTTCTGATTTTCAGGCTTTTTTTGTGTGTGTGTGTTCGTTTCAAATATTCATTCTTTGGATGGACATTGCATGCGCACCAGAAAGTTTCAA
This sequence comes from Geotrypetes seraphini, assembly GCF_902459505.1. Classification (NCBI taxonomy): domain Eukaryota; kingdom Metazoa; phylum Chordata; class Amphibia; order Gymnophiona; family Dermophiidae; genus Geotrypetes; species Geotrypetes seraphini. The sequence goes on from NC_047102.1 coordinate 5,748,488, forward strand.
ATGCATATGTTAATTTATAAGTATATGCATATACAAGCTAGTTATGTCTCATTACATTTTTGTTGAACAAATAATATGAAAGTGCACTTTCAAGACATGATTAGCCTTTACACAGTCTCAAGAAACCTAAAATCATCTAGGGAAACTAGACTGACACTTTCCTCTGCTTCAAGCTATCATAAAATGATCACACATCACAAGGCTATTAGGAGGCATCGGTAGGGTTACCAGTTCTGCCTCCAGCCCTGCCCCCAAAAAGCACATCTCTTTTTCTCTTGCTCTCCAGGCCACGTTTGGGGGGTCTTCCAGCATGCGTGGATGCATGGGCCGTCATCCGCGCCTGCTTGTTGGAAGCCCTCCAGACGCGGCCGGAGCTCAGGGCTTTCCAAAATCCAGACAAATTGCTGGGTTTTGGGAAGTCCGTCCAGGAACCTAGACAGTCCTTTAGAAAGAGGACATGTCCGGGTTTTCCTGCACATCTGGTAATCCTGAGCATCGGTCCACAGCCGTGGAACCAGCTGCCATACGAAATGAGAAATATCAGATATTCTCTCTGCTTCAAAAAAGCAGTCAACAGCTTTCTGTTTTCTTTATATCTATTATAAGTACCTGTGTTCATCCTGATTGTTTTATGCGTTTTCTGTGTTCTATGAGAGAAGACGTGATCGTTTTGCCTACTTTCTGTGGCCTTTATAGAATCAGGGCCTTAGCGACTACCTATATATGTTTGAGCATTGCCCCTGAAATATTTCACTCTGTTTTGTTATTTGCAGCTTTGACCTGTCAAACAAAGATTCCTTTTTCGACAGCAAAACTCGAAGCACTGTGGTAAGTATTCCAGCTTGAAGAGTGTTTCCCCAGGGATTCCCTCTCTTAATTGCTCTTCTGTTTTGTTTCAGTCAACACTCTTATTTTCTCTAGCTAAAAAAGTGTCTGGCTTCACCAAACTAGCTAATTGTCCATGTCAGAAATAATTTGAACAACAAAGCAAAAAGTGCTGTAACATTTCCCTCAGGATGCTGGTCGCCAGCGTTGTTCTGTTTTGGTAATATACCTTGCTATATTGCAGTAATTCAATTGACCAGATTAATCGTCTTTTAGTCTTGAAGCATAGGGGGCCTTTTATTAAGGTGCGCTAACCGATTTAGCACGCGCTAAATGCTAAGATGCCCATAAGGATACAGTGGACGTCTTAGCATTTAGCGCACACTAATCTTTAGCGCGTGCTAAATCAGTTATTGCACCTTTTTTTTTTTTTCAGTTCAATCATCTTTATTAAGTTTTCTGAACATACAAACCAACCCAAATGGAATAGAACGCTTCATGTTCCATTATGGTGTAACCCAGAGATCAAAATACAAAGTCTCACTATAAATTGGAAGATATGGAAAGCATTAGGCGTCTGGAACTTGGGTCAACTATTTGATGGGAGCGGTTGGATTCTTTACGGCAAGTTGTGCTCACTTTATAACCTACCTCCGTCAGGCTTTTTTCAATGGCTTCAACTTGATCATATTTGATCTCAGGAGGGACTATGGAAAGAACCTGAATTGTTGGCTTGGTGCCATCAATTTGCTTATCATAAGAAAGAGGCGTCCAATTGGTATAAAATGTTGCAAATGCTTAAAGCATAATGTCCATCTAAGGTGATGAATACATGGCATGAAGATTTGAGCTTGCTAATAGAAGAGGATACGTGGCAAACTATTTGGTCTCTCCTATACAAAATTACTAGTTTGGCTGCTCTATATCAATTCTACTATTTCCTAATGCACTGGGCTTATTGGACACCCAATAGAATGTCAAAATTGAACAAATCACATAAGGAAGATCTTTGCTGGTCTTGTAAACTAGCATCAGACACAGTTAGTGCACCTTAATAAAAGGACCCCTTAACTAGGTCTAGCAGCTAAGTACAAACAAATTTCTTTCTAATTATGAATTGGGCTTTAAAAAATGTTCTTAGTGACGCTGAATTAAAAAAACAGGTCCAGATTCTGTAACCAGCGCTGATTTTTTTTTTTTAGGTGCCAGTAGGCTCCCAAGCTCATTAAAAAAAACAACCCCCACTGTTTTAACCACATTTTTAACTGAGTTTCAAGGCACCTGCTGGCATCAAAATTATCAGCGCTGGAATCATGCCTCCATAGGTGCCTTAGGCTGCCTATTGCCACTCTGAGTGAGGCTGATGCCAGAAGTAGCATTAGGTGGTCTAAAGTGCCCACAGAGTCATCATTTCTGATCTGAAGAAAAAGGTATTGCCTTCAAAAGCTAATCAAAAAAGGTATCTTCTCATTTTCTTTTCTTTGTTTGGTTTATTTCTATTTATTTATTTATTTATTCTATTTATTCTATTTATTTATTAGCTGTAGAGAGGAAATAATTTCACACAAACATCAGCAGGACCTTGCTAACCCTCTCCTCCAGCTCTAGAAAGTCCCATCCAGGCAAATTCTGTCCCTGTCCCATTCCTGCCAGCTCTGCCTTAACCACACACGCCTCGAACACTTATGAGGCTTGTGCAGCTGAGGACGGAGCTTGCAGGGATGGGGCAGGGACAGGGACAGACCTCGCGGGGATGGGACAGGAACTTGAGTTCCCGTGAGGACGGGGACAAATTTGCCCCCGTGTCATTCTCTAATCTTTGAGAAGGCCTTAAAGTCAGAGCCACTGCCTTTTTAGCTCACTAGAGTTCATTAATGTAGGGGGGGAGGGGGGAAAGAGGGGACATTTTGCCCCCTCCACTGGATTTCTTAGCCACTTCCTCCTCCCTGCTACGGCTGCTATTTCTCTACCCTCAAGTATTCAATTTTCATCAGTGTCACTCTCACTATTCCTGCCTGCACCATAGAATGAAGCTCTGTTGGGAAATATGAAAAATGATTTCCCCCACCCTCACCCACTTGGAGAAGTTCCTTCCTTCGCCCATACTAGACTTTGTGTTGGGAAGGAGCGAGTTCAGTTAATTGTAACCTGCAGTTTGCAAAGCCTAAAGGTATGCTACCAATCAAGTCTATAAAAACAAAGGATGTAGCCATAATGGTGACCACAGTCTAGTCTATGAGGCTTTTATCACAACGCCAACGGCTTTCACCCTTTCTGTGTGTGTTGAATGGGAGATGAAGGGGGAGGGGCTTTACGTGGCCTACTGTAAAATACTGACCGGCCTAAAATATATGACACGATGGTGCTCCTTTGCTGGTACGGTAGGTGTGTATGAGGTGGGGTTTAGGCAGAATGTGACTGAGGGTTGTACACAGATTACGTGCACACATAAATTAGAGAATTTTATAGTCTGGATACTGGCATAGTAAAGGGGGGTGGAGGTGGGGGGTCCTTCCCCGGGTGTGGTACAGTGAGGACGGGAGCACTTTGCACTCACACCTGCCCCTTCTAGCTCCATTGTCAACATGGCTGCTGGGACTTCGAGTAACAGTCTTGCAAGATTTGCTGCCAGAGAAGTCATGGCAGCCATGTTGAAATTGGAGCTGGAATGGATAAGCAATCGCAACATGGCTGAAGTCTAATGAGACTGCCACCTGACATCCCAGCCAACAGGAGTGAGTGCAGGTCACTCCTACTCCCACTTACCCCCAGTGCTTTGAAGGTAAACCTGGGAGGGGGGCTAGGGAGCCTTATTTTTGTTCTGGAAATGAGCAAGGACTGTACCAGAATTTTGGTTTCAGTAGAAAATAAACTTGTATTTTTAGTCAAAACCCAAACAAGATCAGGAAGACTGTGAAAAATTGCAAAGGGACTTGGACAAATTGGGAGAATGGGCAGAGAGATGGCAGATGAAGTTCAATGTTGAGAAATGTAAAGTATTGCATGTGGGAATCAGAAACCCGAGGCACAGCTTTACAATGGGAGGGATGTTATTGAATGAGAGTACCCAAGAAAGGGACTTGGGGGTAATGGTGGACATGACAATGAAGCCAACGGCACAGTGCGCAGCGGCCGCCAAGAGAGCGAATAAAATGCTGGGGATAATCAAGAAGGGTATTACAACAAGAACGAAAGAAGTTATCCTGCCGCTGTACCGGGCAATGGTGCGTCCGCATCTTGAGTACTGCGTCCAGTATTGGTCACCATACCTTAAGAAGGATATGGTGTTACTCGAGAGAGTTCAGAGGAGAGCGACACGACTGATTAAGGGGATGGAAAACCTTTCATACGATGAGAGATTGGAGAAACTGGGTCTCTTTTCCCTGGAGAAGAGAAGACTTAGAGGGGATATGATAGAGACTTACAAGATCATGAAGGGCATAGAGAGAGTAGAGAGGGACAGATTCTTCAAACTTTCAGAACATAAAAAAACAAGAGGGCATTCGGAAAAGTTGAAAGGGGACAGATTCAAAACAAATGCTAGGAAGTTCTTCTTTACCCAACGTGTAGTGGACACCTGGAATGCGCTTCCAGAGGACGTTATAGGGCAGCGAACGGTACTGGGGTTTAAGAAAGGATTGGACAATTTCCTGCTGGAAAAGGGGATAGAGGGGTATAGATAAAAGATTACTGCACAGGTCCTGGACCTGATGGGCCGCCGCGTGAGCGGACTGCTGGGCGCGATGGACCTTAGGTCTGACCCAGCGGAGGCATTTCTTATGTTCTTATGTTATCAGATTAGGATTTCAGGTCAGTTTTGGCACCAAAACCGAAATTTGGTTAGCCTTTATGTAAGGGGTGCATGCATAACTGGCATAGCATGTCAATGCAAAAGGGAGGAGCATGGGAGGAGACTAGGAATGCCACTTATGTGTACCCTTGTCGCATTTACAAGATTGCAATTAGAGAATGACACGGGGACAAATTTTTCCCCGTCCCTGCAGGAACTCATTTTCCCACCCCATCCCCGCGAGTACTTTTCCTGTCCGTGCCCCATTCCTGCAAGTTCCGTCCTCATCTGCACAAGCCTCAAACGCTTTAAAATCATAACTGTTCGAGGCTTGTGCAGTTAAGGCAGAGCTTTCAGGAATGGGGCAGGAACAGCGACAAAACTCGTGGGGACGGGACGGGGAAAAATTTGTCCCCATGTCATTCTCTAATCGCAATTAAGTTCTGTGTATGGCTGATGTAACCCTAACCTAAATGTTAGGTGCGCAAGTACCAGGTTACACTAATATTTTATAATGGAATCCAGGTGCCCAGATGCCATTATAAAACAGGCTCTTACCATGTGACCTCAAGATACCTACATGGAAGTGCTTCCTTATGGAATTGCTCCCACTCTGTGTGTCGCTTAGATAATAAGGTAAATACATTGCTCCAGACTTATCTTTACATCGGACCCTTTCATTTGTTGATTTTTTTCTTGAATCTGCTTATTGTTTGCCATATTAGTTGGCTGTTCTTTCTGCTGGCACCTCAAAATGCCAGGCGTGCCAACTGGGAATTTATTGTCAGTCTGCTGTTTTGTGCTGTTTACTCTTACAGATAACACAGAGACAGAGAAGCCCCATCATGCCTTAAGCCAGCTAGTCCCTTATTCTTTCTTTCTTTGCAATATTTACACAGTGGAGCCAAGACCTCTACAAAGCACAATATATAAAAACATAGTGCATAACAATCTCAAAACACCAAATAAAGAGCTCGCCATCCTTAAGCAATAAAACCTGTAAAATTCCAGGCTTTCTCGTAAAACAAAGAGGAGGCAAAAAAAAAAAAGTCAAAATGAATAATGAAACTTGAGATGAAAAAAAAACCCACAACAACACATAAGCAGAATTAAATTTGCTGGTTTATCCAAATCTTTTGGGGTTCTATTTCCATCCAATAAAGCAGTCGAGATTTAATCTCAATGCTAGGGTTACGAGATTTTTCATTTGGAAAATCCGGACCCCTAGACCCGCCCATGCATCATCCCCAGCACTATCCAGATAATGCCGATGCAGTCAAGAAGAATATTCAGCGGTACTATCTGGACAGCGCCCGCTGAATATTTAAGGTTAGCGGTAGCTACGGCTCGTCTCGGATAACAGCTGTTATTATGAGAGAAATGTCTGTGAATACTGAGGCCCTGATTTGTGGAATGTTTCCATTGTGAGAACTTTTTTCCAGGTACTTCCTTGTTTTTATAAAGATGCTATGACTTGGGTGGCGATTCTATAGGTTTTATTAACTCTTTCTGTCCTTCAGTCTTCCTGATGTGAATTCAGGATCAGTAACAAGGGTGAAGTTCTTATACAATGCTATGTGGTTTATTAAATTTAATAAATGGAAATAGATTCTGGAAAGTGAGAGAACCTACCCTCTTGAGCCTGTATCTTTCCTCACGGTCACAGATACCTGGCAAAAACCCAAATAGTAACAACACTCTATGCTACTGATCCCAGGGCATGTTGTAATGAAGAAATCACTCAATAGTAATTTTTATGAATGAGCTGTGCTGATGATATAGATGAGTCTACAAATTTTTATGCTCAGTATCATGGAGGGGGGTGCTGGGGATAAACCCCGGGACCAACCACCTCACTGCCCAATCATCGCATGTAAAAAGTAGACAAATATTATATCATGTAAAAATATTTTAAATGGTGAACGTCTACTGAATTGTCATATGACTCCAGTCATAAGCTGTGACACTTGTCTATCGCTTTATTGCGCGAGGCAAGTGCTGTTTTTTGAATCTTTGAGCCCACCGCATGATTGTTTTCATCCATTATCGTTGGTCCCCTGAGGCAGGGGCGAAACGCGCGTCGGGACCTGCGGGACCTGCAAGCTAACAGATAAGTTTGCTGAGTCTCTTAACAATTCAGTAGACGTTCACCATTTAAAATATTTTTACATGATATAATATTTGTCTACTTTTTACATGCGATGATTGGGCAGTGAGGTGGTTGGTCCCGGGGTTTATCCCCAGCACCCCCCTCCATGATTCTGAGCATAAAAATTTGTAGACTCATCTATATCATCAGCACAGCTCATTCATAAAAATTACTATTGAGTGATTTCTTCATTACAACATACGTTTCTTTATCACTCATTCTTGGAAATTGTTTTCAAGTATCACCCCTTGTTTATATTTGACTGATCCCAGGGCAAGCAGTGGCTTCCTCCATGTCTGTCTCAAAAGCAGACTATGGACTTTTCCTCCAGGAATCTGTCCAAACTTTTTGTTTTTAAACCCAGCTCTGCTAACAGCTGTTACAGCATCCTGTGGCAATGAGTTCCAGAGCTTAACTATTCTCTTAGTGAAAAAATATTTCCTGTCATTTCTTTTAAAGGTATTTCCACATTGACTGACAGGTTAAGCTTCCTGCTTCCTTTTAATTACATTCTTCCCATTCTTTTTCTTTAGGTTAGCAGTCTAGTGGTTTGTTTTTATCCTGGGGTGGAAGCAGCATGAGTGGTTAAAAATTGAATTCTGGACAGGCTGTCAATATCTAACTGTGACATCTGTGAGCATATTTTCCAGGAAGGAAATGGAAAGAGGATGGGACTTGATATATTACCTTTCTGTGGTTACAATCAAAGTGGTTTGCATGTTATATTCAGGTCCTATTTTGTAGCTGGGCAATAGAGAGTTAAATGACTTGTAGCAGGAATGGAACCCAATTCCCAGGCCACTGCACTAAGTGCATTCAATATTTGAATAGCTGCTTCTGTGTTGGAACGACAGCGATATACACATGACTAGAAAAGATGATGAATTTTGCGAGTATATCTGACTCTTCAGAATATCAGCCTGCGTGCGCTTAGTCTTTCTCTGGGAAACATTTTTCTTTTGCCTAAAGTGTTGTTTTTTCTTTTTCTTTTTTGTAACTGTGTATTTGGGGTGTGCACTCATTAACATGCATTCAGTTTGGTTGAGTGCCTAAATCACTTGGGTGTGGGAACACCTACAAATTGATGCATGGGCAATTGAGTTAGAAACATAGAAACATGATGCCAGATAAAGGCTGAATGGCTGTCCAGTCTGCCCATCCAGAACACTAACTCCTCCTCTCCCTAAGAGATCCCACATGCCTGTCCCATGCTATCTTGAATTCAGATACAGTCTTCATCTCCACCACCTCCATTGGGAGACTATTCCATGCATCTACCACCCTTTCTGTCAAGAAGTGTTTTCTTCTGAGCTTATTGCCTCTTAACTTCATCCTATGTGCTCTCCTTCCGGAATTTTCCTTAATTTGAAAAAGACTCACCTCCTGTACATTAATGCCACGGAGATATTGGAACGTCTCTATCATATCCCCTCTCTCCCGTCTTTCTTTCAGAGTCTACATATTAAGCTCTCCAAGTCTGTCCCCATATGATTTATGACAAAGGCCACTAACCAACTTTGTAGCAGCCCTCTGGACCAACTCAATTCTATTTTTGAAGGTGGTGGTCTCCAAAATTGCACCCAATATTCCAAATAGGGCCTCACCAGAGACTTATACAATGGCATTATCACCTCCCTTTTTCTACTGGCCTTTCCTCTCTTTATGCACCCAAGCATCTTCCTGGCTTTGACTATCATCTTTTCTACCTGTTGTACACTTAAAAATGTTTCATTTTCAAAGAATGCATTGTGTGCAAGCTAATGTGTGAAAAAACACACAATAACAGAGGAAAATTCAGAAAATGTGAAAACAAGATACATTTTTGGCTCCATACATCATTGTTATACACCCATTCTATAAATACACTTAGGTATAAGCACGCATTTTTTGGACCTATTCTGAGCTCAAGTGCAATGAGGTTGCAGTTTCTGTTTGTTGGTTTGCTTGAGCTTTTCTTTTCTCTTTCTTTAAATTTGTGTCACCAGTTTTTCACATTAAGGATCTTGGGACTTGGGATTGTCCCATTTTCCATGGCCTGGCTCCAGAAAGAGCAGAGGGTTCAGTTTTTGTTTGTTTGAACAGCTGAGCAAAACAATTAAAACAGTTGCAGGACTTCTGCCTCCTGAGCAATAACGCACCACTTGGACTGCACATCAAAACCACTCCCGCTGGGCCCAGATTTGCATGCAGCAGCAAGGTGGAAAATCTGATGTGCTCTGTTTCCTTTTTGTCTTTCAAAACTAGGTTTACGAAATATTGAAAAGGACGACCTGCACCAAAGCCAAATACAGCATGGGTAAGGGATCAATGCTATTTTACAAAAATTCTAAAATATCAGAAAATTGCAACACAATTTCATTCTGTCTGTGGAGGAGTGAAAGTGGGCAAAGTTGCTTACTGCCACATGAAGCAGGATTACCCGGGCAAGTTAATCAAGTTTGATTTTGGTTGGCTAGCAATGCAAAGTTTAAAAAAAAAAAATCACCATTAGGAACCTATAGAAAATGTCTTTAAATTGAGGAAGGAGGGCACTTAATAATGGTATTTCCTCTTCTGCACAGGGTAAATCTTTCAGTCTGAGTTGTGAGACCCCATAACCTCCCAGCTCATACTGCGAGACTGGCCCAGCATGGCAGAATAAACTGGCACACACTGGTAAGCATCCTTCCTTCATCAGTCCACAGGGGCCAGTAGCTGGAGGTAGTGATGGATTAAGGCCTCTGGGAGAGCCAGGCCAAGTTGGTAGGCTGCCAGAGGGATCAGAAAGGGAGCATGTGGAGATGTTCCAAACATCCTTTCACCAACCATGGCTATGACAACCCACAGAGGGGCAATGAAGCATCCAGAAGTAGCCAAAGTCTCCAACTTGCTGAGCTTGCAATAAAGTGACATTGTGAGTTTCTAGTGACCCTGTCCATTGCTTCTCAAGATGTTCCCCTAGTGTTGAGGGTCATAATTGGGTTGAGAGGCACAAAAGAAGTATGACACATGGCTTTGTATGGAAGTGGAAGAAAGTGACTCATAACCAGACAAGGTCCCCACCCAAAACTCTTCTAGCTTTTTTGGAAAGGTTTATTCTGGCCTGGAATTCAACCACCATTAGTAATCTCAACTGTTTAGCCGTTTCATAATAATTGCCTCACATTTCTTAGCCGAAACCCTGAGAAAATTGCACCATGCTTTTCATTCTATCACTGTGCAAAAAAAAAAAAAAAATCATCTGTGCTTAAATCTGTATTTGCAAACCATTCATAGGAAAGCTTCCTCAGGATAAATGTCCATTACAATCAAACAGAAACTCTCATCAAGGGGAGGAATGCAAAAATGCAACAGGAAGCTGACCTAATAAGCGCTCCCTACATTTAAGGGGCATCTACCCTACAGAAATAAGTTTAGATATGCCTTTAAAAAACAAAAGAATTAAAGTGGTTTAAAATAGCTCTGGAAACTGGAAAAACCTGCTTTGCATGGCTTGCTGCCAGTAACAGCGAAGTGCCCATTTCCTCTTCTCTCTGGCACTGAGAGGTGCAGTTTGGGCATTAGGCTCCTACTGTGAGGACTAGAGACCTTTATGCTAAAACACAGGGGGAAGGTGAACCTAGAGAATGACACAGGGACAAATTTTGCCCCATCCCTGCAGGAACTCAATTTCCCCGTCACATCCCCGCAAGTTTTGTTGCTGTTCCTGCTCCAATCCTGTAAGCTCTGCCTTAACCGCATAAGCCTCAAACACTTGTGATTTTTAAAGGGTTTGAGGCTTGTGCAGATGAGGACGGAGCTTAGGCATTGGTGGAATGAGGCATTATGACATCACAATCTGAGCTCTAGAGTGTTGCGACTTATGATTTTAAAGCGTTTGAGGCTTGTGCAGATGAGGACGGCGCTTAGGCATTGGTGGAATGAGGCATTATGACATCACAATCTGAGCTCTAGAATGTTGCCACTTAGGATTTTAAAGCGTTTGAGGCTTATGCAGCTGAGGACGGAGCTTAGGCATTGGTGGAATGAGGCATTATGACATCACAATCTGAGCTCTAGAGTGTTGCGACTTATGATTGTAAAGTGTTTGAGGCTTGTGCACATGAGGATGGAGCTTGCAGGAAAAGAATGAGCTAGGATGAGATGGGGAAAATTTTGTCCCCATGTCATTCTCTAGGTGAACCCCCAAAACAAGCCTAGGTACAAAAGTGAATTTCATCAGACAATATCTTATGTTCCAGCTCAAATATCTTTTTTCACAGCACAAAAAAACAAGTCAGCTACCAGCAATCTCCAGTTGTAGAGCATTCGTGTAACTTGACAGTTTTATGGAAGAGATGCTAATTTAAGCAGGAGAAAAGCATTTCTGGGGGGTGGGGGGGTTCCCTAAAAATTCTATGAATTTTCCCCAAAACAAGAGCATCAACAGCACCTACCAAGCTTTTATTAAGCAACAGAAACGGGTCACGCCACAGCGTCACGTGGTAGTTTTTTAATGTGTACAAACTAATAACTTGCTAAATGATATTTTTTGTATTATTTTGGGAGGGGGCATGTCAGGGCTGAAGCTACTTATCTGCATGCTAACTGCCTAGTGCATGGAGATTACGGGAGCTATTACCACCTTCAAAATAGTAGTAAACCAGTGACAGAGCAAGGCTGAGAGGCGCCCTTTCCCTGCCCTCATCTCCACCCCATGCTCGTTTTACGATCCCCCCTGTCGTGCGCGCCCCCTTCCCCTCCCAAGTACCTCTAGTTGTTCACCACCACGAGTAACTTCAACGTGCTCCTCGTGACCCCGGTAGCTCTCCCTCTGACATCACTTCCTATGTATGGCACCCGGAAGTGACATCAGTGGGAGGAGCTGATGCGGTCACGAGGAACACGTTGACGTTGTTGCTCATTGCGGTAAATGACTAGAGGTATGAGGGAAGGGAAAGGGGCAGAGAAAAGGAGGGGGCATGTCGAGGTGGAGCTACATTTCTGCATGCCAACTGACTAGTGCATGGAGAACACAGGAGCTATTACCACCTTCAAAATAGGAGGCAGTAACTATTCTCGTGGTAATTTTTTGAAAATGGCATGCCAGCGACAACCTTATTGTATGTACTGGAAAAAACCCTGCAAATGCAAAGAAGCAACGGAACAAAATAGTTTAGAACCCGAAGGAGTGCAGTCGCTGAACGTCAACATAATTAAATATTTTAAATAGTGCGGTGAATCCTCAGAGCTCAGAGGAGAAAAATCTCCAACAGGGAACAACGCTCGAGCTCTGTTCAAGCCTCGTATTAGTTCAATAAGGAGAACCTTCCCACGGGGTTAATTACACACCATCATCGGACTTCACCTTGTGTGTATCAAAACATATGCAAATATAATTAAACTTGTGAATTGTGTGTGAATCCAAATCAAAGATAAATCTTTAAATATGTTCAACAAGGGTAATCCTCCAAGCAAAATCCACCGAATAAAACATTATTCCATGGCCATTAGAAAATCAAGGGCTTAAAGTTGCATTAAAAATGGCCTTATGATGCAGGAAAGACCTGTGTAAGGGTGTGCTAAGGCCTGTTTTTTTTGGTGCAGATGTTTCCATGTGGGATCTTATGTAGCTATAAAGCTAGCAGGTAAGCTCTTGTTACAAAGAAAGCCAGGGTGCCAACAGGAAACTGGTACAAAAAATGCTTAGCAAATCTGCTGCAAGCTGAGAATGACGAGCCTTATAGCATAATTTGCAGCCCACGTATATTGCCTCTCCTGGCGGGTCTACAGTCCTCAGCTCCACCCAATGGCTGCTACTGATTGGTTTTACTGGCATGAAGACTGGAAGCAGCTTCATGTGTTTCTGAACTGGAAGTGGAACTTGTTCATTGGATTTAGTTTGGGTTGGCTCTAGAACGCGTTGCCAGAGGTTGTGGTAAAAGCGGATAGCGTAGCTGGTATTAAGAAAGGTTTGGACAAATTCCTCACTTAAAAATTAGCAAATACCACTGTACTAAAGGATAAATCCTCCAAGAGAAAGGTTGATCCCAGCAAATAGAGTCAAATTAAAATACTATTCTAACTAACAAATTAAGGTCCCCTTTTATCAAGCCGCGTTAGGGTTTTTTAAATCGCCGGCCACTGCAATAGGAGCTCGGATGCTCATAACGAGCATTGGGGCTTTTACCGCAGCGGTTGGCAATAAAAAACCCCCTAATGTAGCTTGATAAAAAGGGGGCCTAAACCCAATAAAACTTAGCAGAAATAAAATTGAAAACAGATTAAAATCAACTGTAAAAATAAGATCAAAATCATAATGAGAGTGTTTAGTGAGTGACAAGTCTGCAAGATCAAGTGCTGTATTCTACCCTCAAGCAACACTTCCACAGGGAAACTGAGAACTGTCTACAGAGCTTCCTACAAGATGATTTTCTGACCAAATTCATTTTGTTCTCTGTTTGTTTGAAGGGATCACTAGCCTACTTGCCAATGGAGTTTACAGCGCTGCCTACCCCCTGCACGATGTAAGTGATCATGAGTATTTTAAATTTGTATAATCTGGCACCTAAGCTGAAGATCTTTAGAAAGGATTTTATGTTCTTGGCTCCAGAAATTCTCTGTGTTTTCACTGCTGAAATTTATGGTTGCTTGGTTTTTTATGTTTGGAAAAGTACAACAGTTTAGAATAAGCTTTTAGCAATTTCAGCGCCATAAATGCCAGCTTTTTTTTTTCTTGTTTAACACATCTGGCAACCTCCTTGTCCCCTCCAGTAATAGTTCAAACTCCTGCTAATTCTTGGTCTTCTGTTCTTAAACTAGCTCAGCAGACCTTTGTTCTGTTTTAACCCTTTGTCTCCCATGATTCTGGTACCATCACTGGGATACTTCAACTGAAATTATGACATTGACAGAGAGAGGAAACTAGAACATTCAAGGATGGATGTAAATAGATTTAGTTGAAATGGCCAACCTCCTTAAGAGGTATGTAAAAAACTGTATAGTGTATTTAGCTGCAATAGTAAACCTAGTATTACATGTGTACATACATAGGACAACTGACAACTGATTTGGCATAGACATGTGCATATAAGTAGGATGATGGATTATGGCATAATCATGCCAATATTAATAACTCTGTAACGCCACCACAGAGCTCCGTGTATTTCAGTATAGAGCCCATACATTGTAACACCTCACAACTCCTTATGGTAACATCTCTACAGAAGCTCTTGCATCATAACACCTTTACAGAAGCTCATGTAGACCGCTCTGAATGGACTCCCCAGTCATTAGTAGCGGTATAGAAGCTCTCAGTAATCCTATATTGATTGATTAACTGCCCTTCTGACAAGCCCCACCTTTTCTTAACATCAGTTCAATTATAATTGATATTTATGAATAACTCTAATCAAAGAGAAAGGAGTATCTTAAATGGGTGATTTATTTTCTTTTTAAAATTCTTTTATTGTTACTCTTCATTTAAAAAAAAGATTCTAAATTCTTTGTAAACTACATAAAACGTGAAAGTTATAGGATATAACAGACCTTTTTTTTTTAAAACCACAGGGCGACTATGAAGGTGAAAATGTCGAACTTAACGACAGAAAGGTAAGTTCTTACAGAGCAGTGGTTCCCAAACCATCCCCAGTCACTTGGGTGCCCACACCAGTAGTCCCCAAATATTCTATATATGTGGCACCCAAAATTAGGAGCCAACTAGGATGCTAATTGGCTTTCATTAGGAATTGGGTGCACATTTTGCTACACGTTAGCCTATAACATCAGCTATACCATCTACAATTGTTTTTGGGTAACAATGAGACATACACAGTTCAAATGCTTCAAATAACATGCAAATATAACTAATGGGTTAAGCCATCAAATCTATTCTTATCAATATCTTACCATCCCCCTATCTAGAAATAAAGGTTTTGGGACTTGTATATCACCTTTTTGTAGTTTTATAACCATACTCAAAGTGGATTACATCCAGGTACTTCAAGCATTTTCCTTATCTGTCCCGAAGGGTTCACAGTCTATCAAATGCACCTGAGGGCAATGGTGAATTAAGTGACTTGCCCAGGGTCACAAGGAGCAATATGGGGTTTGAACCCACAACCTCAGGGGGCTGAGGCTGCAGCTCTAGCCACTGCACCACACTCTCCTCCAGGAGAGCTATACATGTCACCCCAAACGAGCCTTAAACATAGTAACCCAGTGGCGTAGTAAGGGTGGGTGGGTGGGCGGCGAACTGCCCGGTCACCGTGTTGGTGGGGGCCCCGGCACCTCTCCGTCCCACCCTGCCACACTTGCGCCACCCTTCCCCTCTGTAGATCTTCACTAGCACGAGCAGTTTCTCCTGCCTATTGCTGGCACCAGCAATCATTTCCGGGTCCCTGGGCCAGGAAGTGACATCAGAGGGAAATTCAACGCTTGCTTGAGGAGCATATTGGTGAAGACTTAGAGGAACAAGATGGGGAGGAAGAGTGTGAGTATAGAGTGGGAGGCGAGGAGAGAAGAGCGCGGGGAGTTCCACCATCCCGGGCTCCTTCTAATATTACTACGCCACTGCTAGTACCCCAGGATCAGTGGGTGCTATTTATAGAAAAGCATGCTTAAACAAGTGGGCTTTAAAGTGCTTTTACGCATTGTCCACCTCGAGCAAACATCAGCATTTACCATTTCTGCATAATGTAATCTCATGTTCTTTCAGAAATAAGTATTTGAAAGTAATGGAGTAAATAAGTATGGAGCTTGTAAAAATGGGTCAGGGACAGGAAAAGAACTCGTGGGGATGGGACAGGAAAATGAGTTTCCGCAGGGACGGGGAAAAATTTGTCCCCATATCATTCTCTATGTGGTAGAAATCCTTAATTGCCTGGAATCAGTCCTCTTCTTTAACCCTTTGTTCAGGAAGAGGAAAGGGGTGATATTTGTGGTCTCTTCAAATTCACTTGACCAGAATTCCTTGAAAGCTCTAAACATGAAGCACTGGTGATGGCAACGTTAATTGTGAACTTTATCTTGGACTGGGATAGGCCTTACCTCTCAGGCTTTTCCTTGATCATAGAAATACTCCTTTTGTAGAACTCATGGGGGAGGATGTTCCCTGACGTGACCAAGATGACTCAAACCAGGAGGAAGAGGTTCCTTGGGTTAAGGCTTAGTGATTCACAGCTGAGTGTATTGTCTGGCTTAATTTTCTGTACAGGTGTGTCGTTATAGATAAGAACGTGAAAGAGGTCTTGTATGAACCTGCCCAATGTATGCAAGTTCTTGGATGATATGAAAGGTCTGGGATCTCCTCTGATGTCTTCTCCCCTGTCCTTATAAGAGAATCAGAAAGTACATGTGTACGATGAGAACATTTTTTCTCTCGTTTTTATGTTTAGTATGTCATTTTTATTTTTGCAAATTTCATAAAGAAAAATATAAGTATTGGAAATATTAGAGGCAGCTCTAAAAGATGCCATTTTTGTTAGATTTGATTTTTGATGGAAAATTTGTGTTTGACTATTTCCTTTTCGTGCAACGTAAACTGCTTATATATACCAAGACAGCGATATACAAGTGTTCGATATTATCTGGTCAAACTGAAAAAGAGATTTATTTTCCTCAAGCTACCATTATAAGAATGTTCTGACATTAGCTTGTTAAACTATGCATCTGTCAATAATTAGTTAAGCTCGTAATGTCTGAATTACCTTTGACTCTTGCACGATTCTATTTTAGTTTAACTGTGATAGTCTGAGGGCTTCCGCTTTGTGAATGCAATTCCCTGGATAGTGTCCAGATGATCTCGTTCATATATCTCTACGAACTTATTTTAGCCTACAATGGAAGTCACTTTTAAGTTAAGCATTTAGGGGTCTTTTTATTAAGGCGCGCTAACCGATTTGGCGTACACTTATGTCAGTTAGCGCGCCTTAATAAAAGGACCACTTGATATGAAGTCGAATCGCAGCCCTTCAAACGTATTTATTCTCACGAACATTAGGAATTACTTCAGTAAAGGACCAAGTCGCCAAGTTTGGAAGTTAGAATAATTTCCATAAAAAAAACCAATATTTTTCAGCTTCAGCAAACAGTGTTAGTTGTATCTTCTTAAAAAAAAACCCAAAAAAAACCCCAAAAAACAACAACCCACCATATCTTTACTTTTCCTGGGAAAGGTGAATAAATGCTTTTTAAATCATAGGCTGGCCCAAGATCAAACCTGGATAATATACTTTCAGCTTTGCTATACAGTACTCCCCCAATATTCGCGGGGGTTCCGTTCCAGGCACGCAGCTCCTGATTGGTAAGGCCTGACTTTAGTGCAGGAAGCATACAGCGAGTGGAGCATACAGCGAGTGATTTCCTTCACTCACCGGCGCTCCGGCTGCTCTCTCCTGCCTCTCCAGCTGTCCTCTCCTGGTCGGTGGTCGGAAAATACCACGAATGACTGGGACCGCAAACCGCCAACCGCGAATGACTGGGGGAACACTGTAATGCCTTTTTGTTTCCATTGTAGCTCAAGGCAGGATGCATTAGGTATTTTGCTGTCTCCAGAGGGATTGCAGTCTAACTAGATTTTCAATTTTAAAGCTGCAGACAGTTGTGGGCTGAATAAGATCCAGACATTCAATGCTGGTTCGTGTCCAGGTACCCGCTTTGAATATCCAGACCCTCAGAAGACCCACATGATATGCAGGTCCTGGGCCAATATTCAGTGCAGACACCATATACCTAACTGGGCAAGGGACAACTACTTTTTCTGTGGCTCTGAATATTGCTAGAGCCCATAGGGTTACTGGATGTCTGAGAAAACCCAGACATGTCCTCTTTTTAGAGGAGTGATTTCCAAAACCCAACAGTTTGCCCCAGCTACATTAGATAGATTGTGAGCCTGCAGAGACAGACAGAGAAAAATGCTTGTGAATAAATTCATGTAAACTATTCTGAGCTCCTTTGGGAAAATAGAAACTTTTCACACTATTTATTTATTCAGTCTCTGGTAACCAGAGCTGGTATTGTGATATTATAATGCCTTATGCCACCAACGCTCAAGAGCCAACCTCATCAATGATGTCACAATGGCCTGATTGTCCTTTACTTGGCTCACTTCTAATACATTTTGATTTCTAGAGTGCCACAATGGTTAAGGCTAGAGCCTCAGCACCCTGACGTTGTGGGTTCAAATCCACACTGCTCCTTGCGACCCTGGGCAAGTCACCTAATCCCCTCATTGCTCCAGGTATAGATTGTAAGCCTGACGGGACAGAGGGAAAAATGTTTGAGTACCTGAATAAATTCATGTAAACTGTTCTAAGCTCCCTTGGGAGAATGATATCGAAAATGGAATAAATACTAGTGGAAGAGTAGCCTAGTAATTAGATCAGTGGTTCTTAAACCTGCCCTGGGGGACCCCCAGCCATTCAGGTTTTCAAGATATCCCTAATGAATATGCATGAGGCAGATTTATATGCCTGTCACCTCTATTATATGCAAATCTGCCTCATGCATATTCATTAGGGATATCTTGAAAACCTGAATGGCTGGGGGTTCCCCAGGGCAGGGTAGGACAGACGCACTGGGCACACAAAGTCCCATCAGGTTTTCAGGATATCCACAATGAATATGCATGAGATGGTTTTGCATAACGATCTACCTCATGCATATTCATTATGGATAGCCTGAAAATCTGAGGAGTTTCTTGAGAAGCTCTGATCTAGGGGATTCAGGTTCAAATCCCACTGCTACTCCTTTGAAGTTGGGCAAGTCATTTAATCCTCCATTATGTGGTAGAGAAAGACATGGAGACAAATTTATCTCCTGCGAGTTCTGTCCCTGTAGGGAAAATGCCCAATTTGCATGCCCGTAATGCCAGCCCTAATCCACTGCTGTCTTTACATTGGGACTGAGCTTACAGCCCACATAATTACTATGGGGTGCAGGGCACTAAGTGGTTACCCCCATTTTTCTCCATTATATAGAATCTGGGGATCAGTGTTTTGCAGTGACTGATTTTGTGGTGAGGGCCGAGATTGACAGGGGTGAACCCTAGGAAGTGAATATGTTGACACTGCTTCGGTTTGCCCATGCTGTTGCCACTGACTCCAAAATGGAGGGTCAATGGCCACTCATAGTTATGCTTCTGGTGTCCTGAAAAGCCCCATCACTTGGAAATTTGAACATTCCCAGAACTAATTCAAGCACTCCTTCAACACTAGGCCACATATGATCAAAGACAGCCATGCTCCACATTCTTAAGAAACCGAAAACCTTGTCTTTTTGATCTTGTTTTTCAGCTCTTATGTGAGGAGTGGGCAAGCTATGGAGCCTTTTACAAATACCAACCAATAGACCTTGTTAGGTAAGAAAAGATGGGCCATAAAGTTACTTGACAGAGACTGGTTTTATCTAGGGTTACCAGATTTCACGTCAGTAAAATCCAGACCCCCCCCCCCCCTGACCCGCAATTTCTTTTCAAAACCTGGACAAAGTGCTGGGTTTTGAAAAGCCATCCTGGACCCCCGGACATGTCCTCAAAAGGAGGAGATTTCCAGGGAAATCTGGACATCTGGTATGCCTAGTTTATCTGGTGTGTTGAAGGATTCTTTGCTTAATACAGTTCTTGAGAGCTGCAAATGGGCTAATTTTCAGGACATTTCTACTGAATGTGCATGAGAGAGATCGGCATGCCCACTACCTCCACTGTACGCAAATCACCTTGTGCATATTCATTAGGGAGATCCTGAAAACCTGGCCTGTTCTTGGCCCATGAAGACTGAACTTGGTCAAGTCTGGCTTAACGAGGACAGAGAGAGTGAAATAAATTTTTGTTCTGTGTGCTGAACACGTGTCTTACATAAACAAGTTCAGGACTGGACAGCAGATTCCCTTGGCAACAAGAGGAAGATACCTTGATATGTTCACACATCTGACTTCACTGAATATTGGTCCTCCTGGTCCAGAAATTCTTCAGCTCATAATATTAGAAAAGTGTGTTTCCACTAACCCAAATCCTACTATGTTTTCTAATCTTCACTTCCTATTTCCTTTAAGGTTAGGGATAGATAAAATTCATCAGTGTTCCTGTCCTCGCAGATAACCATCCATGTCCTTCTTTAAGGACAGAGGGAAGAATCAGAGTCCGAATGGGCCCAGCCACTGACCCTCAAGCCTTGCATTGAAGAATGCTGGTGTAGAAGGACTGAGGTTGAGATGGACACTAAAGAATGACACGGGATGGTTTTCCGTGGTTATCTGCGAGGATGGAAACGGTGATGAATTTTGTCACCATGTCATTCTCTGTTTAGGGAGAGATCTTTGGAGTCTCCTGTTGCTGCAGCTGAAAATATATTTCTTCTCATATCAGATTTTCTGATATCTTACAGGAAATACTTTGGTGAGAAAATTGGACTCTATTTTGCCTGGTTGGGTGTTTACACTCAGATGCTCATTCCGGCTTCCATTGTTGGAATCATTGTGTTTTTGTATGGCTGTGCGACCGTAGATGAGAATATACCAAGGTATGAAGATCTTGTCTGTATTTCTTGTATTGCAGCTACCGATGTTATGTTCAGTTCCAGGATATCAGAGACTATCAGAAATGTCCATGTACCCTTAAGGTAGAATTTTGATTGCTAGTAACCTTAAAACAAATCAGAGAATAATTCAACTCCTGAATTCGTTACTAGAGAATGTGATAAAAGCAGTTAGCTTAGCAGGGTTTTAAAAAGGGTTGGCTCATTTCCTAAAAGTCTATGAGCCATTATTAAGATGGACTTGGGAAAAACCCATTGCTTATTTTTAAGATAAGCAACATAAAATCTGTTTTACTGTTTTGAGTTCTTGCCATGTACTTGGACCTGGATTGGCTACTATTGTAATCAGGATACTGGGCTTGTCCCAGTACGGCATGGTAAAGGTAATAAATAGAAGTCAAACAAAAAAAAAAAAAAAAGGAAAATAATATGATTCCTTTCTTTTCACTGGATTTCCTAATACATTTCTGGCTAGATTTCAAAGGCTGGAAGCTCAGTTCAGGACACGATGAGTCTTTTTAATCACCCATAAATCTCTCCTGTTTCTCACCCTATACTCATCGCTCCTTTCTTTGCCTTTGAGTTTGTCATTGGAATGCTTTTATATATTCCGATGTTATCTACTTTCAGTCACATTGTCCTCACCTAAAGAAGTTAGTTCAAGCCTTCAAAAGCTACTCAATAAAGTATCATTCCCACAAACATGTGAGCAGTGCTGGAGACCTAAAATGAGTTACTCAGCTGCATCACGGAGCTATCAATTATTGTAAGCATGTCTGCAGCTTAACCACCCACTACTGATGGAGCGTATCTTTTAGTAGTCTCTCTGGCCTAAAAACGTGATTCTCAAGCCTTAGAAGCTGGTGCAGAACACCCAAATGTCATCTTACTCAGGATCTTATCATTCATCTTTGAGGTACTTTACATAGGCAGAGGCACATTAAATGAAATAGTAAATATGATCTCACGCTCTCATTTGCAATATTGAAACGTGAAAATGAATGAACTGTGTAAACATCATTACACTGTTACAGCTTTCCATTAAACGGATTATTGCCAGAGTACAAGTTGGGTCTCCAGGTCTCAATAAACACTAGAAAATACAGTCCACACATTTAGCAACAGAAGGTGTCGTGTTCAATAATTATTCCCTTCAATAAAAGAGAAAGGAAGAGATAATCTCTATCTCTTCTAGAAGTGAGAAGCTGCAAATTGCTCTCACTTACCAGCTACTTCCAAGTGAGGCAGGCTGACCAATGTCAAAGACAGGATGTTGGGCTTGATGTTGCTTTTGTCCACGGGATTAAGGCAGCTGTATACAGTTCAGCTGAGCCAGGAATTCTGGATGATCACAAAACAGCAATGCTCAGCCTTCTCTTGTAATTGATGGGAGGCTTTTAGGAATTCATGGAGGCAGTGGTGTAACGAGGGCGAAGGGCGCCGGGGGCAGTGGCACCCCTCCCCCGCCCTTGTCTCTGCCTCTCGCTCCTTCCCCAATCCCCCCCATTGAAGTTGTTGCTCGCGGTGGTGAACAATTAGAGGTATGGGGGAAGGAGGGGTGCTGATGCCCCCACCAACATGGCACCTGAGTCGGACCCCTCCTTACTACACCACTGCATGGAGGCATCTAGCAGTAGCATCATACCTCCTCGGTGGGTCTGGCATTTTCAAATCTCTTTTTCTCGCTCTCCTTCATAGATATGGATAGATACCATGTAGAGAGAGGTGTTCATACGTGTAATCCTGGGTTGGGTTTGAGCATCCGATGGACCGGTTGAAGGTCAGAACAAGGGCTAGTGAAACTAGAAGGCTGGCTGGCACACAATCCACATATTTCTTACAGAGGATAAATCAGTCCACAGAGTTTAATATGCTCACAATTGTGTAGAGTTTAAACTAAACTGAAACTTAGTTTCATAGACCGAGTCATCGACCAAGAGAAGCTCGACTGGGTTAATAATAATAATAATAACTTTATTTTGTATACCGCAGTACCACAAACAGTTCAGAGCGGTTTACAGTGTAAGAGACTGTACATTTACAGCGAAGATACAATGAGGACTGTACATATTCAGTAAAGGTGTTTATACAGCGAAGAACAATGCAGATTTACCATGCAGGAGACTGTACATATACAGCAGAGATATTTATATAATAGAAAAAAAAAAAAAAAGCAGTGCGAGAGACTTATAGAGCAAAATGCAATGCAAGGGACAGAATTAACAATGATGTAATACATAATACGTAAACCAAAAAAGTTTTCAGAACTTTCCGGAATAAAGCAAAAGAACCTAAACCTCTTAATGTAAGTTTACTGAACTTGGATAGCCAAATAAGAAGGGTAATGTATCCAGCAACTATTTAAACCCCTTGTACATTCCAATACAGATCATTAAAGTAAGGGATAACAAACAGTCCTCTGGTCTTTTTCCTTATTCTCCTTTCCAATTTACAGTCTCAAGGCTTAGTGGGTTCCTTTAGATAGTAAATAGAAATAAAACAAAACAATGAAATAAGATGATACCTTTTTTATTGGCCTAAATACATTTTGTGTTTAGCTTTCAAAGGCAATACCATTTTCTTCAGGTCAAAAATGAGAAGTGATGGCATATATCATATGTATCCCTTCCATCTCTACTACTTTGTCTACCGTTAGTTTAGCTAGCTCCTCCTTATACATAGCAACTTAGGCAATTGAAAACCAGGTCTAAGTGCCCAGAAGGTCTCCAAAGTGACCAGATAACCACTGTAGAGACTAGTACAGACCCCCACACATTTCTCCAGTGATCACTGACCCCCCCCACCACCGCCATAAAAATCATAATAAAAACTGGCCCTCTTCTCCCTCCCCCTTTTCCTTCCAATCCAACTCAGATAAATTCCTACTATAACTCAAACATTTCCTTCCCTGTTGCTTGTGATTCCAATAAAATGTTGTAAATCCGTGTTCAGATCGGATACTAATTTAATTGATGTGAACCGCCTAGAACCTTTGGGTATGGCGGTATACAAGAACATAATAATAATAATAATAATATCTGCCTCCAGAACATCATCACCTGGCATAGGAAAGCCTAGTAGAGCAGCACAGAGGTGGCTTAAATAGTCTTGGGCTATTGGGGTTGTAGACAGGTTTTGGAGGGTGTTTTTTGGGGGGGGGCTCACCAAGGGAGTTGTGGTGAGATATGTATATGGCACCCTTTTTGTGAAGTTTGCAGCAGTGCCCTGTAAGGTGCCCCACTGTGTTGCCATGTCTGGGTGTCCAGTCCATCACTTTGCTGACCCCTCCCACGCCCAAAAGGTCTTGTTCTAGGCATTTTTGACTTGGATGAATTTTTGGATGAGAATGGGGTATAAAGATAGACGACTTAGTGGTCTGGCTGACCAAATGGCTGGATGTATACTTAAACGATTTTTGAAAAAAATAAATATTTTCAATGTATTTTTTGGGAATGGAATTTAGACACTGACGACTTTGTGCGACTAGCGACTTAGGCCCAAAACAGACTTAGACGTTTCTTTTTATTATGCCCCTCACAATGTAGAAAAAAATAATCAACACATTATACAAAACCTAAAATCAACACATAATCCAAACACAAATCAAAACACTTTCCAAAATTATCATCAATGGTATCCTTTCTTTTGTCTTTCAAGATCCTCCCAGCAATACCCATTATACCTGAGAAGAGGCTTCAGAAAAAAGATGGTCTTTACATGTTCCTTAAACTTATCCACTGCCGTTATAGTTTTTAGTGTCAGTGGTAGTAAGTTCCAATTCCCCAGCCCCACCCCTTCACCCTGGAGCTTCACAATGTCATGTTTGTATTTAAGATAGCAGAGCTTTCTAAAGGAAGAGCAGGCCCCTCCCTGGTATTCACCTCTCAGGTCCCGAATCAGCTCTTGACTGGATCCAATGGTGCAGCCCCTACGATAACCTATTAATGAATGGTTGGTGGGGGGGGGGTCTGAAAAACATGCGTGTAGAGATAGTACTGACCAATGTTTAAACAACAAGTTAGCCACCTGCTTACTCATTGTACCTTACGTTAGGACAGCTACTAATTGTTCCTCCTCCACAATTTTGTTTATATTGTAATAGGAGATCCCGCTGAGCATATTTACCTCTCAAATACGCTTTCCTAACAACTGCTGTGGGATAGATATCCCCTGTCCAACAATTGTGTCAATGTAATGGCTTGGGCCTCAAAATCCTCTAATGTTGAACAAATACGGGGTTCGTCGGATTTGTAAGAATTGGCTAATTGGGAGACTGATCCTTAGGTGATAAGGGTGGAAAGAATTAAAATGTAATAAGGTGTTACATGCTGATCATGGCAGTAAAAGCTCCGACACTCATAAGAATTCTATGAGCGTTGGAGCTTTCACCACCGCGGCCTGTGATAAATGATCCAAAAAGTTCATCTGCAGACAACTAAATGTCATAGTAAATTGTAAATGTGTATTCAACGAATATAACCAATTAAAAAATTCAAAACATTTCCTGCTAACCGCTCTTCCATATCAAAAAAATCATCCAAAAATTGAACCCAAAGTTTTATAAGTTTGAATCAGTCTGATGAATAAGAACGTAAAAACGTAAGAGTTGCCATACTGGGACAGAACAAAGGTCTATCAAATGCAGTATCCTGTTTCCAACAGTGGCAACCCAGGTCCAAGTAACTGCCAGAAACCTAAAGAGTAGCAACATTCCAGAGCTGAGACTGTGATGTCATAATGCCTCATTCCACCAATGCCTAAGAGCCAACCTCCTCAGTGATGTCACAATGGCTTCATTGTCCTATACTTGGCTCACATAAGATCATTAGAATTGCTGTACTGGGACAGACCAAAGGCCTATCAAACCCAGTATCCTGTTTCCAACAGCGGCCAGCCCAAGTCCCAAATACCTAGCTAGATCCTAAGTAGTAAAACAACATAAACATGACCCTCTTCATAAAGGTCTTCTTCCTAGGAAGGAATGTGATATATTATTGATTTAGCATTGGGATTTATTTAACGATTCATGATATTGTTACTGGGGGAGACATTTTAGAATACTTTGGCATTGTACGAAGCCAAACACAGTGTTATGGTAAAGCACTGGTGCAACAACTGATCCTAAGATTGACTTTGAAAGAGATGCAATGTGTAGAGCGCAAGCGCACATTTTAATCTGCTCTTTGACACATTTGGCTTTGCGGCAGCATGGAAATGTGTGACAAGACGTACAATATCACCATGTGCCCCCTGTGTGACAAGACATGCAGCTACTGGAAAATGAGCTCCGCCTGTGCTACCGCCCGAGCAAGTCATCTCTTTGACAACCCAGCAACAGTCTTCTTCTCCGTCTTCATGGCCTTGTGGGGTAAGATATGTTCTGTAGACACCTAGGATATGGCATTCTGCTGTAGGAATGTGATACTGGGTTTATTTCTCCATGTGATATTTATATTTATACCCCGCCTTTCCCAAGAGGGGGGGGTGGGAGGGTTTATTTTATTCATCTTATAATATAAATAATTTATCAATATATCTTGTAGTATTATATGCAGTTGCCAAAGGAAGGGGAGGGGATGGGTTTATAATTGAGAAATAGTTGGTATACTTATTAAATATTATATACTGTTTAAAATTATAGTAAAAGATTATATAATGATACATTAATTATATATATATATAGTATAGTAATGTATGAAGGAATATCCAGCGTGTACGTAATGAAATTGTATAAATTTAAGTGGTACACTTGTTGATATATGAAAAATGAATAAAAAACTTAAAACATAAAAAAATATACCCCGCCTTTCCCAAGGTGGGTCACAATAGAGTACATACACAAACAGAATCACCTACAGTACAACAAATCGAACACGAATAAAACCTAATAGTGATCATGGAAAGCTTCCTAAAATTGCAAAGAGGCTACCAGAGCCTCACGATATGGTATTGCGAGTGCCATGTTTTTTCACATTGATATTTATTTTTCATTATCATGCTTTACTAACCACCTTTTTGAAAGGCCATGAGCAACCCAGAGGTGTAACAGCAGTCAAAAATGTAGTTACGACTGCATTTATTTAAATGCTTTTTTTAGACGTTTGTTTACACTCCAAGCATTGTGAAAATTTGACATACCAGATGTTGTAAAATACAATAAAATGCAAATGTGATCATAAAACCTAGACCAAGGTATGAAGTCCAGATTTCCGTATAAGGCATGTGGTACCAGCAGCCAGGGCCAGCTTAACCATTAGCCAAACTAGGCCAAACCTATCGTGGCAACATCTGGCAGACAGGAGAGAACATCTACCCAACAAAATAACATTTAAAAGTGCAATGTTCAATGATATGTTTTATAGGATTGTTCTGGAAGGCAGTGGCACCTGGGGCGGGGGCCCCTTCCCCGCACCTTTTTAATGTTCCCAGCACGAGCAGCAACTCCAACCTGCCGCTCATGCCGGCTTCGGCTCTTCCTGCGACGTCACTTCCTAGGAGAAAGAGTCGACGCTGGCATGAGCAGCAGGTTGGGGTTGCTGCTTGCGCTGGGAACATTAGAGAGGTACAGGCGAAGGGAAGGGGCATTTGCGCATGGTGGTGAAACAGCCTTTGCTGCTTATTTATTTAGGGGTCCTTTTATTAAGGCGCGCTAAATGTTAAGGCATCCATTATATTCTCTGGGCGCCTTAGCATTTAGCGTGCACTAAATCGGTTAGCGCACCTTATTAAAAAGACCCCTTATTTATTTATTTGTAACAATTCTTTTCCACTTATGGTCTAAGCGGATTGGACGATCAGATCGGCAGGACGTATAATTAGACGATTTTCGAAAGTCAAAAAAAGTTGGACGTATCTTTCAAAAATGTGTCTTAGGCTCTTTTTAACTTTGGACGACTTGCGAGATGGACATAAATGGGCTTTGACGTCCCTTTCGATTATGCCCCTCCACGCATTTTGTATGTCTTCCGAAAAACATTGTCCCTTCTCTATGCTTCTAGTATCTGGGAGAAGCTACTTGGGAGAGAGGGGAAAACTCAAGGACTGAATTGTCAGCCGTTTATTGTAGCAAGAGACCAATTATGGCACAGTCGAGTTCTTCATGCTACTACTAATACTAATTATTTCTATAGCACTACCAGACGCACACAGCACTGTACAGAGTCACAAAGAGTAAGAAAACAGTCTCTGCTTGAAAGAGCTGACAATCTAAACAGGCAAGACAGACAAACAAGATGTCATGGATACAGTTAAGGAGAACAGTTAATCAGCTGGCTGGGTTGGAGGGCAGAGGAGCAGAGTTAAGGATTGAAGGCTATATTAAAAAGGTGGGTTTCAGTCTGCTTTTAAACAAGGGAAGGGGCTTGACGGACAAACTCGGGTAATTTATTGAAGGCATAGGGGGCAGCTAGATGAAAAGAACAAAGTCTGGAATTGGCAGTGGAGGAGAAGAGTAACGCTAAGAGTGACTTATCTGAGGAACGGAGTTCTCTGGCAGGTGTATAAGGAGAGAGAAGTGAGGAGAGAGATTGAGGGGCAGCAATAAGATCTTGAACTGTATACGATGGCTACATATGTCTTTTGAAACAGAGCGAGTTTTGGCTAAAGTTACCACTTTTTCCATTTGCTCCCTGTCTGCTGAAATCATTGCCTGCACGCATTGACTGACTCAGTATAGTACAGAGCCTTGGTGCTCTAATGCATTTATTTAATACATGGCTGAACACATCTGCTAACATTTAGTTCAGTGCAATTCCCCTGAGGTCACCCTTTCCCTATAGAGTTGCTTCTCTCTGAGCTACCTTATTTACATCTATCTCCTGGGCTATTCCCGGCATTTAAACATAGTTCCTCTGGGAACTTTCTCTGCTTCTTGAGAAAATCGAACGAGAGAGAAAGCAGCGCTCTTTGTCACATGTTCTTGCACAATTGCAAAGTCCTTGTGATATAATATTAGTTTTGGAACGCAATTTTGATGGCACCTGTCATTTGCTCTAAAAGTCCTTTCAAAAACATCAGCCAGGTGAGAGGGATGTTGTTTTGTTACCTTCTCTGTGAATATGTAGGAAGAATGGGAGTTAATTAAGCTAATGCTTAGAAAAACAGTATGGGTCAGAACCTCACTACCAAGGAACCGAGAGATTAACGTGTCAGAGAAGTGTTTATTAAGCCGAGTCTGAAAAATTACTCTCAGAGATAAGTAATCCTCCTTTCACCCTCCCGTAGGCTCTTTTAACAATTTCATCTTTATTTATACTGGGTCTCGTGTCAGCATGACAGTCTTTTTTTTTTTTTAAATCAGGCTTTTAACCTGAAAATTCTTGCCCAGCTGGTAAAAGGCCTACAGATTTTGTAAGTGTAAACTCCCCATTAAAATGCCTCATTTTTAAAATGGATATGGGAAATATGCCCAAGATATCAAAAATAGAAACATGATTGCAGATAAAGGTCAAATGGCCCATCCAGTCTGCCCATCTGCAGCATCCACTATCTCCTACTCTCCCTATTGGCTAAGGCTCTTACATAACATAACATAACTTTATTCTTTTATACCGCCATAACCAAACCATTTCTAGGCGGTTTACACAGAAGAGGGCTGGACAATCGGCGAAATACAAATAGTTAAAAATACAACATCTCCTCTTCCTATTGGCTAAGGTTCTTTACACTTGCATTGTGAGGTCAAAGAGCTTTATGCTTATAGAAACATAGAAACATGATGGCAGATAAAGGCCAAATGGCCCATCCAGTCTGCCCATCCGCAGTAACCATTATCTTTTCCTCTCTCTAAGAGATCCCACATGCCTATCCCAGACTTTCTTGAATTCAGATACAGTCTCTGGCTCCACCACCTCTTTCGGGAGACTGTTCCACGCATCTACTACCCTTTCTGTAAAAAAGTAGTTCCTTAGATTATTCCTGAGCCTGTCACCTCTTAACTTCATCCTATGCCCTCTCATTCCGGAGTTTCCTTTTTTATTTTGTAAATCCCCCTAATTTTTTTTTTTACTGTACTTCGCCTAGAAACTTTGTACAGCTGTAGGTGATATAACAAATTTTAAATAAAACTTGAAACTAGATGGACCATCATTTACTAAGTTATTATCCCCCCTTTTTACAAAACCACAATAGCGTTTTATAGCACAGGCCGCAGAACATTTAGCATGCTGGCCTGCACTAAAAAACGCTATCACCGTTTTGTAAAAGAGAGGGAGTATGTTTCTAAACCCAGCACTGCATTGTAAAAAGGTGTCAAATGAAAGAAATCTTAGAAAAATCTCAGTGTGGCTGGATTTCAGGCCAAGGTTAAATGTCCTTTCAACACACACTCCTCAGAGGTGGGCCCAGAGCTGGAGCAGCCAAACATGAGACAGTGTAAGATAGCACTTCCTAGGGTTACCATATGGCTCCAGAAAAAAAAAGGACCGATTGAGACATCTGGGTTTTATTTCCACTGAAAGCAATGGAGACATATGGTAACCCTAGCACTTCCTGCTTTTAACACCTCGTGAGACTCAAAGAAGGACTGGTCTTTGGTACAAAAGATATTTGCCGCAGGATTCAATAGTAATATTATTTATTTATGTGTTCAGTTTTCTATATCTTTCTCCCAGGAGAACTCAGAACCATTTATATGAATTTATTCATGTACTCAAGCACTTTTCCCTGTCTTTACTGGAGGACTCACAATTTATCTAATGTACAGTACTTGGGGCAATGGGGGGATTAAGTGACTTGCCCAGGGTCACAACGAGCTGCTTGGGTTTGAACCCACAACCTCAGGGTGCTGAAGCTGTAGCTTTAACCACTGCACCACTCTAGAAATCAAAATGTAGTTAAGTGAGCCAATATGGGATAATCAAGCCATTGTGACATCACTTTTGAGATTGATTCTCAGGCATTGGTGGAATGAGGCATTATGATGTCACAATATCAGCTCTGGTTATCAGAGGCTGAAACTTTTCACACTATTTATATATTCCATTTTCTATACCATTCCGGTTTACATGAATTTATTCAGGTACTCAAACATTTTTCCCTGTCTGTCCCAGTGGGCTCCCAATCGGTCTAATGTACCTGGGGCAATGGAGGGTATAGGTGACCTGCCCCGGGTCACAAGAAGCAGTGTGTGTTTGAACCCACAACCTCAGGTTACTACTACTTATCATTTCTATAGTTCTACTAAACATATGCAGCGCTGTACATTAAAACATTCAAGAGACAGTCCCTGCTCAGTAGAGCTTACAATCCAATCAAACTGTCAAACGGGTGAAATCAAGGGTTAGGGAGTTTCTCAGGCTTGGGTGCTTTACAAGTGAGTGGGGGGTTAAGAATTAAAAGCAACCTCGAAAAAGTAGACTTTTAGCCTGGATTTGAATACTGCTAGGGACGGAGCTTGACGTACTGTCTTCAGGCAGTCTGTTCTATGCGTATGATGTAGCAAGCTTCTGAGCACTGGTATGATCCCATCCTGTGACTTACAAATGAAAATTCAGGACTTGCAGACCGTTCTGGGTAGGGTTATCAGATTTATTTAAAATGGATGTGGGCAGAGCGCATGGCAGGTGGAGAGTCAATGAATGAAGACTTCAGTCATCTTACATCCTGACAGGAAATTAAAACTGGTTTGGCCTTTTTTTTGGACTCCCAGCCAATGATTTTGGAAATTCAAAAGAGAGAAGGCAAAGATTTGGCCCGTCTGCATTTCAAAACACAAAGAATGAAATCTCCTTCTCTCTTGTAAGCATTAATTTGCTTGTCCAAGCTCTGTACTGGATTCTTGAGAGTTGAAGCTGGTGCTCATGTGAAAGGTGCAGTGGGGTTTGCTTGGTTGCAGTGAGCTGGAGGGATCTGCGCTGTGTGAACACCTGCTGGGTTGTCACTATTTTTAGCAGATATCTGACATCTCATTTTACAGACACTGGCCTGTCAGTTTATTTACGATACAGTTTCTGAGTAATATTCTTGCTGTCGGTTTGAAGACTATTTAGGGGGGATCCTATAAACATGGGCTAGCGAGGTCTCATTGCATATAACGAAACCTGTGCCAAAAGAGCACCAGTTAGTGGTAAAATACCACATCTTTAAGAGTTCAGTTCTCATTGATAACTTGCTCCCTTAGTGTGAAGAGTTTCTGGGGGACACTCAAAGAAGTTATGAGGGAGATACTTTAAAACCAATAGGAGTAGGGTTACCATAAGGCTGCAGGAAAAGGAGGAATGACTGAGACATCCGGGTTTTACTTCCATTGCTTTCAACGGAAGTAAAACCCGGATGTCTCAATCCGTAGTCCTTTTTCTGCAGCCATATGGTAACCCTAAGTAGGAGAAAATATTTTTTCACTCAAAGAATAGTTAAGTTCTGGAAAGCATTGCCAGAGGATGTGATAAGAGCCGTTAATGTAGCTGGATTTAAAAAAGGTTTGGACAAATTCCTGGAGAAAAAGTCCATAGTCTGCTATTGAGACACACCTGGGGGAAACCACTGCTTGCCCTGCATCGGTAGCATGGAATATTGCTACTATTTGGGTTTTTTCCGGGTTCTTGTGACCTGGATTGGCTACCATGAAGACAGGCTACTGGGCTAGAAGGACCGTTGGTCTGACCCAATAAGGTTAGTCTCCAGAGCCGATATTGTGATGTCATAATGCCTCATTCCACCAATGCCTAAGAGCCAACCTCATCAGTGATGTTACAATGGCACACTTTTATTACAATAGCAGTGATTTCAATTTCTAGGGTCTAGGGGGTCGTAACCCTACCTCTAAGGTGGGCTACCATTTAGATATGTTATTTTGCTGCTAACTTAACTCATTTACATAAAATTTACATAAAATGGGACCTGTGATAAAATAACACGTCGTAATGATAGTCCATGTTGGTAACTCTTCTCCCCCCCCCCTCCAAGATCCTTAGGGAAAGAGAGTATCTACTCAATATAAAAGGAGATGCATTACCTACTTATCTTCAGGCCGAGCAAAATTTAGACAAATTTAAAGGAGCTTTAAAAAGCTTCCTATTCATTGATGCCTTCGGCTAACCATGCGACTATTCTTTTCTCATTCATCCCCTTAGTCCTTTTGTTTTCTCCCATATACATTCTCTTTCCTGTATTTATTGTAGTTCTCCCCACCTTTCTTTCTTTTTCTTAAATCATTTACTTTGTGTTTTGTTTGTCTGAGTAAATTTCATCTGTTTATTATTGTTGTTTTTAATTCTGTTCTTATCCCTATTTTATTATTGTAAAACGCTTAGTATTTTGAAGCATTCAATCAAATTTACAATAAACTTGGAAACTTTAGCAGTGGTATAAAGTTATTAGTGAATTGGTTAATAAAAAACCTAAAAATGATCTGAGGGATATTTGGAGCATTGAGATTAAGCATCAAATTTCAGCATCTCAATGGCCACAAATTTGGTCTTGGAGAATAAGATGTACACTGTCAGCATCTATGAGACAAACTTGGTTTTTTCTTTTACATAGAGCATTTTGGACCCCTGTTAGATTACAAAAATTAAATAGTTCATTGTCTAATAGATGCTGGCATTGTAAGCTTGATGTAGGGACTTTGGATCATCTTTTATTTTTTTGTCCCTATATATTAGCCTTTTGGAATTCGATCTGGGATCAAATAAATTCTTTATTGGAAAATCCTGTAGCATTAACTTATGATACTGTGATATTTGGCATGTCTATGAGGAAAAAGAGTCAGATATCGGCAAGTAATAACAAACTTTTATTGATTATGACAGGAGTTGCCATGCAACATATTACTACCAATTGGAAAGATCACACAAGACTTAACTTTAATTTCTGGTGGAATTCACTTTGTCATCTATATAAAATGGAACGTTCAATAGCAATACAAAATGGAAATTATAAAAGGTTTAATGAAATATGGGAGCCATTGACATTGTTTTGTAATGAATAAACACCATTTTCTTAATATTACTTATGAATGGAGGGGAAAGGGGAGGGATTGTATAAATGAAGAAAAAGGTAAAAAGAACTATGAAAAAGATTGATTCAATTAAGAAATTAGTATGGAAAGGGAGGGGAGGGAGAAGGGTTTAGATAAATATACATTTGTTATTATCTTGATGGATTTATCAAGTGTTGTTAGTAAATCTATGTATTACTTATATTGTACACTTGTTGAAAGATTAAAAATGAATAAAGAATTAAAAAAAAATATATATAAGGCTTGCTGGTATTTTGAAACAAATCATTCTGCTCCTAAAACTATTTTCAAACACTTTTATTTTTTCTATATAAATTCCAGCTGCCACCTTTATGGAACATTGGAAGAGGCGACAGATGCGTCTTAATTACAGATGGGATCTGACTGGGTTTGAAGAGGTGGAGGTTAGTTTTTAATCACGATGCTTACACTCCATTTCGGAGTTTTTGAGCAGGAATAATTTATTCTTGTATTAGAGGCTGGAGCTGGAAATTTTTCATTTTGTGTTGTTTCCCTTGTCGTTCACAGAAATTTTCATTTTTTTTAATTTTTTTATTTTATTGGCCATGTTGCCTCCGTGGGAATTGTGTGCTCTATTATTGGTAATTGGAAAAACACAAAATTTCTAATTTTTTTTTTCTGCTCAATTTTTATTTCTTAATAACATGTATTAACATATCCTGTTTCATTGCAAATGGCAGCCCATCCTTGTGAGAGGACTGAAAATATCACAAGCTGTTGCCTTTTCTCATGGTGTAGTGCATTATAGAAGTTTGAATGCCACACAGACTCAGCGTGACAGGGCCAGATTAACCAATGGATCAGGTGCCAGCAATTAAGGGCACCAAAATATCCAGCCTCTGACCTTACCTGGTCTACAGGTTAAGCCTTTTCTCACACACACACCCCACCGCCGGGTGCAGTCTTCTGTCTTTCCCCTCCCTGCTGACCCACCACTGTTCCCTCATTCTCTCATTCCTCTGTGAGCCTGTAAACTTTGTCAGTCACTGGGGGTCCTGGGAGCAGGACACAGCACAGGGAAGACCCAGACGCTGGCTGGAGGCAGCCTGTCATGCTGCTGTTATTGCTATTGGCAACTGAGGCAAACTTTACAGGATCACAGGGGAATGAGAAAGGTGAGAGAGTAATGCCAAACTCAGAGGGAGGGGGCAGAGGAGGGAGAGTGGACTTGGGGGGGGGGAGAGATGCCAAATCTGCACAGGGAGGAGGGATAGGGCCAGTGGCATAGCGAGGGTGGCCCCCCCGCACCCTTTTTTTATGCTCCCCAGCGCTCCATCCTCTCCACCCCCCCCTGCCGCTCCTTCCGTGCCCCCACACCACACTTGGCTCCCTTCCCACCCCCATATCTCTAAATCTTAGCCAACGCAAGCAGCTTCTCTGCCTGCTGCTCGTGCTGGCTTTCATTCTGATGTCACTTCCTGGCCCCACGACCTGGAAGTGATTTCAGAGGGAGCCAGCCAGGCCTGCGCAAACAATAGGCTAGAGCAGTTGCTCGCAATGGCAAAGATTTTCAAGAGGTACAGGGGATGCGGAATGGGGGGGGGGGGCAGAAAAGAGGAGGGGTGTCGGTGTCCCCACCATTATGGCGCTTGGGGCGGACTTACCACGCCTGCTGGGTGACCTTTTCTAGTCTCAATGGATTTTGGGCACTAGGTTATGTCCGAACAAGTGTAAACAGAAATCTAGTTCAGCAATCCGTTTGCTTATCAGTAGCAATCGTCAATATTGATTTAAATCTGAATGTTTTTAATCAGTTTGAACCAAAGCAGTGTCTGAAGCAGTTAAGTAATGATATGTTGTTTTGTGAATTTTTTTTATTCATTTTATTTTATTTTTCTGATTTCTTGCAGGGGACAGTAAAGGTTTGGACTTTTTTTTTTGTAACTGCTTTTCTCTTTACCTTGCCTGTCTCCTGATTTCAGTCTCTTTAAATATCTTTTCAACATAACTTGTCCTTTGGAGTTCCAACCTTTTAAAAATATTTTTCAATTCTTTTGCTGAATTATCCTTTTAAAAAATCAAATAGATTTATTTTCTGCCTCTGTTTATTTAATATTTATATATATAATTTTATGTCATTTGGATAATTTTGTTTCGTTTTCCTTTTCATCCCTTACTGACGTATCAGAAATAGCAGATCATTACGCACTAAATAAATAAAAACAGAGCATAAAGATTTAGGCCCTCTTCTATCAAACTGCGATTGCAGTTTTTAGCGTGGGGAGCCACGCTGAGTGGCTCGCGCTGCTCCCGACGCTCATAGAAACTCAATGTTAGTTGGGAGCAGCGCGGCTCTCCGCGCTAAAAACTTCTATCGCAGTTTGATAGAAGAGGGCCTTAAAGTTTATTAAGGGTACATTCAAGTCTAGAAATCTATCTCCTGCTATTAAGCAAATCAATTTTACTGTATCATTCAAGAGAAGATGAGACATGTGCGCGCCAGCTAAGATCTGTGACTTATTTCTTTAGGACCACCCACGAGCAGAATATGAAGCCAAAGTCTTACAGAAATCTTTGAAAAAGGAACGGAAAAACAAGGAGGTAAGATGACAGCTGGAAGGTGTGTGTGTGTGTGTGTGTGTGTGTGTGTTTGATCTGATTTTTTGTGGATTTTTTTTTCACAGTAAATGCACTGTATATTGTTTTCATATAGAAGCAAGGACAGGATGTAAGAGATCTGCATATTCAAAGTTTGATCCAAAACTAACATTCTACTTTGAGTTATGTATAACAGATTATTTACTAGGGTTTGTGTTGCTCACTGGCACGGCATGAAAAAATGATTGCATATAACAAGACTCAAAATCATGAAAACAGAGTCTTTGGTTTGTATTGTAATGGGATTAATTCTGTTCTTTTTTTTCTTTTTTGTCCTTATCGATTTTGTATACTGCTGCGGTAAAATTTTTGCATATCCACATTAAACTGATAAGAGCTCTTGTTCATGGGCTAATCCAGTCCCCGCTTGAATAATATCTTTAATTTCACTTTGTACCACACACAGCTTCCACTTTTACTCCATTAAGAAGGTTGGAACTTCCATCAAGACAGATTAAACAAGCATCATAAACTTTTTTCACATAACTGCATTATGGGCTGGGGAGGGCATCTGTGGGAATTCCACTAACTTGGAACATGAGGATGTTACTGGCCAGACTTTATGGTAGATATCCTGCAAACAGGATGGTTGGATAGGCTGGAGTGAGCTTGGACGGCAGCTTCAGCATTTGGAACGTATGACAATACCAGGTGGACTTTACAGTCTATGGCCCAGAAATATCAAAGAAGAGACAAGTTAACTTAATCGTGTCTTTTTTTAAAAAAAATTTTTTTATTTTTTATTTATTAATTTTCCATTCTTACAGCAATTAATTCACATATAATATAATTAATTATTACATAACATTTGTAATTACAATCAATACATCATATCATAAATAATAAATCCCTCCCCTTTTTTCAATTCTTATTTCCAAAAATTATACAAATCCCTCCCCAATCCTATATATCTACTACCAATGTGCTAAGAAATCTGATCAGTAGAATAATTAGTCAATGGTTGCCATATTTTCTTAAAATTATGAAGATTCCCTTGTTGTAACGCTAATACTTTTTCCATTTTGTATATATGACATACAGAGTTCCACCAGAATGTATAATTTAATTTGGTATAGTCCTTCCAATTTTGAGTTATTTGTTGCATGGCGACTCCTGTCAATATTAATAACAGCTTATTATTATTTGCTGAGATCGGACTCTGAGTTCTCATTGCAGTGCCAAATAGTATGGTGTCATATGAGAGTCCTACATGATTTTCTAATAACTTATTAATTTGGGGCCAAATTAAATTCCAAAAGGCATTTACACAGGGACAGAAAAAAATTAAATGATCTAACGTCCCTACTTCTATTCTACAATGCCAGCATCTATTGGATCTAGTACTATCTATCTTTTGCAGGCGCGTAGGGGTCCATAATACTCTATGTAACAAGAACATCCATGTTTGATTCATAGATGCTGACCTTGTAGACCTTAATCTCCAGGACCAAAATCGTGGCCATTGAGAAGCAGAAATTGTCTGTCCATTCTCAATACTCCAAATATCCCTAAGTCCAGTTTTCTTTTTTTTATTTAAAAATCCATATAACAATTTATACCATTTTGCGGCTTGGTGACCCAAGTAGTCCGCCTGGAAACATAAAACCTGCAGACTATATTGAGTATTAAGATCTTTCCAATCAGGGAACCCTGCCTGAATGGCCTGCTTCAATTGCATCCATTTAAAATATTGTGTTTTATTTAAACCAAATTTATTTTGCAATTGTGAAAAACTAAGCATTGATCCTTCTGAAATGACATCATTCAATGTCCGTATACCTGCAATTATCCATTGTTTCCAGATGATCTTAAATCCGCCAATCTTGATCCTGGAGTTTACCCAAATAGATTGATTTAGTGATTTAGCTATTGGTTCTGGTGATAATCGTGTCTTTCTAATGAGAATAACTAATGGGCAGACTGGATGGACCGTTCGGGTCTTTATCTGCCGTCATTTACTCTGTTAATATGATTCACAAGCCTACAACCTTTCAAGTTTTATTTGTTTTTATCTTTATGATTAAACAGTTTCTTCTTGGCAAATAATCACAGCATTTAACAGTTATGTCTCAGAACATCCCTCTCTCCTTGCTTGCTCTTCCCCAGACAGCGTATTCAGAGAGTTTGACAGATCGTCATTGGTCCAAAAACTGGAACAGCATCCAGTGGGGCTGCATGTGGCCAACAGAGGCCACTACAGGAGAAGTGACTATCCTCCAATCCTGACCCAGGATGCACTGCCTCTGTGGCATATCCAGGGTCAACTGGTGCTACTGGTTGGAAATTCTAACTTGAAATCCCTCTATTGTAGCGTGTAGTGCTCAGGCTTGCCACCAGTCCTTAATAATCACTTAAATACTTTCTGTACTTATCAAAAATGTTGTAACAGCTCTCATAAACACTGGAAAAGTAACACCGAATGGAATTTGAAGATTTGGCTGGAAATAGCTAACATAAAAATTGCCATACTGGGTCAGACTGAAAGTCCATCAAGCCCAGTGGCCAACCCAGATCCCAAGCACCTAGCTAGATCCCAAGTAGTAAAACAGATTTTGTGCTGCTTATCCTAGGAATAAGCAGTGGATTTCCCCAAGCCATCTCAATAATGGCCTATGGACTTCTCTTTTAGGAAAGTATCCAAACCTTTTTTAAACACTGCTAAACTAACTGCTTTCACCACATTCTCTGGCAATGAATTAAAGAGTTTAATTACACGTGTTTGTTTTAAATCTACTACTTAGTAGTTTCATCGCATGTCCCCTAGTCCTAGTATTTTTGGAAAGAGTAAACAAGCGATTCACATCTACCCTTTCCACTAAGTTCTGAAGATGCTGAGCTCCCTATCTATACATTCTCAGGTGTCTTTGTTCTTGGTATATAGGGGCTAGGGATTTGATATACCACCATTCTGTTGTTACAATCAAGGAGGTGTACATATTATATACAGGCACTTATTTTTGTACTTGGGGCAATGGAGGGGTTAAGCGACTTGCCCAGAGTCACAGGGATATGCAGTGGGATCTGAGCCCAATGCCCCTGGTTCTCAGGTAGAGAATGACAAGGGGACAAATTTTTCCCTGTCCCCACGGGAACTCATTTTCCCGTCCAATGAGTTCTTTTCCTGTCCCTGCCTCATTCCTGCAAGCTCCGTCCTCATCTCCACAAGCCTCAAACACATTAAAATCATAAGTGTTCGAGGCAGGGTCAGCGACAAAACTCGTGGGGACGGGATGGGGAAATTGAGTTCCTGCAGGGACGGGGAAAAATTTGTCTCCGCGTCATTCTCTATTCTCAGGTCACTGTACCAACTATTACACGCCTCCTCCAGTCCTTGTAAGAGTTTGAACAAAGCTCAGATATGAAAAACAAACCTAAATCATATTTGTTAGGCTGTGGGTGCTTGTATTCAAGATGTATTGCAAATCACCAAAGGGGCAGCTCTGAAACTGGGTTCATGCACAGGGAAGTCACGCTAGTCTATAAGAGAGTGAATAAATGTGTTAGAGCACAACTGCTAGGTCTAACTCGCCATTGACCTGGCCTAACTTTAGACGCACCAAATGTGGGTTTATGTTTGTATTCTATAATGGAATCTTCATGCTCAACTGCTGTTATAGAATGAGCTCCCCATATACCATTGAAGCACCCCAAATATTTGGGAAAATGCAGCCTTTAAATGTTAGATGTTCCTAGTACTTGCAGAAAGGCCTATTTTGGTCTTGGAGGTGGATACCAGTTACCTTTCCCTTGTCTGTGGTGCTGCATGAGTTGCTTTCCCATCAAAATTGCGCGCAGGTTACTCAGAAGACTGTCTACAAAACTAAGGGAGAAATTTTGAAAGCGGTGCCTGACTTAACCTCCCCCCTCCCCTTTACAAAACCATAGTATGGTTTGTAGCACCAGCTGCGGCGGTACCAGCCCAGAAGCTCGTAGGAATTCCTATGAGCGTCGGAGCTGTTGCCTCTGTGGCCAGCGCTAAAAACCACGCTATGGTTTTGTAAAGGGTGGAGTTAATTAGATAATTGGAAAAAAAAAAAAAATTAATTGGGTGATGCTACGAAATAATAATAGGCACGATGCTACGAAAGATGGGCACCTATCGCATGGCGCCTAACTCCAAAGTAGGCATGTTTAGGGGCAGAGAAGGACTTAGGCCTTTAAAACTCTGGCCTACATTACAGGTGCCTAAGTTATAGTTAGGCGCGATTCTGTAATAGACACATAAGTGTGACAGGCGCCAATCTTTTTAGACGCCATTTACAGAATTTCCCCTTTAATGCATATCATTCAAGTAGCAGCCCGTTGCTCATATTGCATTTGTATTTATTTAATCCAATTATAAGTGCCACCCTACCAGCTGAAAGCTGAAAACAAATCACAAATACATATATCAGTGGTTAATTGACAATAGCTCTGGCACTGGGTGCTGCCACTACAGAATACCAGAATACCATGTGAGAGCTCAATCCAATTCCAACTTCATGGGGTCGAGGAAAAATTTGTCTCCGTGTCATTCTCTAATGTTTATTTTAGAAGTACCATTCACATTTTAGATGCGCAGAAAGTTGCATTTATAGACATTTACATAAATGCATAAATGTTTAAATCCCAATTTTACAAAGGTCGTATATACACATCTAAAACATGCATCTGGCAAGGGGGCATGGTCTGAATGTGTTTTAGATGGGACCAGCAGAATCAACCAAGGAGTTGACCCGTAGAATCCAAAGATGAAACAAAAAAATCCAAAGCAAAAGACCGTGGAGACCGATGTTGCTGATGTAGACTTTATTAATATGAAGAAGTCAGTAAAAATATCTACAACTTGAAGTAAGGAAGAGGACCCAATATGGCCTTGTTTTGACCTAATAGTCTCGGTATGGTCTGGAAATTTCTAGCGGCAATGTCAGAGGAAAGTATTGACGTACACCTGGGTGCAGGTTCTTTTATCCACAAACTCTAGAAGAGACTACACCGGAACCCCTGAAGAAGACTATTAGGTCAAAACACGGATTGTGTTGGGTCCTCCTCACTACTTCAAGTTGTAGATGTTTTTACTGGCTTCAAGATCCTGATTTAATTTAGTGAAGGGCAAATTGTTTGGAGGTTTTTTTTTTTCTATAATCGGAGCCATAGGAAGTCTATGTTTCATTCTGGAAAGGGTATCGGCTTTTCTTTTTCCACAAGCTGGCCTATAGTCCAGATTCCATTTGAATGCCAAGTGGGATAACTCATCACTGAAGCATAAATTTTAAACCTGGGATTAAATCAAATAGGAATTTCAGCACTATAGACCCAAGAATTATGAAACTTTTATCCACGTAAGTCAGGGTCTAAACTTTGTTCTAATTTATCTTGTACACAAAATAAATGGGGCGGAGATCTTTCAAATAGTTCTAAGATCAGAGGTCAACATAAAACTAATAGATAGCACATTTGATACAAATCAAAGAAAAGAATATTTGTCATTCGATTTATAATTATGCTGCAAAATTTGTGGCTGGATGATGATGAAGGCAGTTGGTATAGCTGTGTTTAAAAATGATTTATACTCATTTCTGGATTGAAAGTCCCATAAACCACAATCACAGAGGCTTGGGAAAGCCACTACTTCTCTCTGGGCATGAACAGGTAGCAATGGGTCTACTTCTTGAGGTCAGGCGCATTTACAAAGCGGACTGATGTATTGATCTCCATGGTGGTTTATCTCAATGCTTTGTAACATTATATTGCATGGTCCTTTTTTTGTTTCCTTTAATTGCCATCAGAAGCGCCGAAATTTGCCAGAAGAGACAACAAACAAATGGAAGGAAAGAGTTAAGACAGCAATGGCTGGGGTGAAATTGGTACATTTTACATCAAATTTAATGAGAAACTCACTTATATGAGTTTTTTTTTTTTAATTGGAAAACAATTGTTTTTCTCAAGAAACTTTGGCTGTTGAAACTTTTTTTTTTAAGATCACTTCACTGTAGTCTTTTTTTTTTTCTTCCCGCACCCAGCACCGAGTTCATTGGTCTTGAGAATGCATTGCATGAATTAGTACTCAACTTAGTATAATTTAGTTGATGTATGGGGACCGTAGAGCATGGCCAACCTGTTGGATGTGGGTGTTTGTCTCTCTCCCTCCCCACCAACTTTCAGTTGCTTGCAACATCTTTCTTTGAATTAGTAGTCTTTGTTGATTGACGTACAGCCTTCGACTAAAAAAAACAAACTTCCAAATAAACATTATTTAAAACACTTACTCTCACCAAATAAAATTGTTGTCCTGTGCACCACTATCACTTGAAATGCATGCAAAAAAAAACTTCACAAGGTTGGCACTATGGGAGTCTGAGTCATTGGCAAGCGAATGTATGATGTAAATTGACTCTGATCCTCGAGGAAAAGTAGAAGGAAGGTCTCCCTCCATCCCCAGTCACTGGGTTTTATAATATTCCACTCAAAGTGATGATGACTTGATTGATACCCAGTCTAGAACAGGAGAACAAGTTCTACTGTGTGACAATTTAATTATACGTTGAATGAGAACACCATGAATAAGCCCATGAATGAGATATTTCAGAACTGTACTATATTCCATATACTATACCAGCACTCATCCTTCAAGCAATTACCACTAATTCATAAAATGCAGAGAATAATTTGATATGGGGAAGGGAAGGGAGCAAACAATGCGCTGGAAAAATGACTCTTCTAAATTTTTTATTTTTGACACCATATATATTTTTTTTTAATCTTCTGAGTGGCTGTGTTTTGAATTTAGCTTTATTTGTGTTTGTCCTCATTGAGTTGGTATATCATGGTCAATCACCTATTATGTCTCTCAGTCTGCAAAACTAAGGGTGTATTTTTTTCATATTTAGACAGAAAAGGAGAAGTTAAACTGGAGAGATCGGTTTCCAGCATATGCCACCAATTTAGTTAGCATCATTTTCATGGTAAGTGAACTCTTTGTTCATCGTCTCCTTTCAACATCCCAATTGGGTTTGTGAATGTAAATACCTACGTATATTGGTTGATTCTTCACCATTCTTCACGTCTCAGATTAATAGCATTGTAGAAAAAGTTTTCTATACAGTCTGATTGATTGGATGTCTTAAAAATCTCCTCTCTAAAAGCAATTTTCAGACTGTCCTTCAAGCGTTTGTGTTACCTTTATTAGATTATTGCAATTCTCTGCATCTTGCTGTTCCTAACTACATGATCAAGGCACTTCAAGTAGCTCAAAACGTTGCAGTTTGCTTGATTTATGGTCTCTCTCGCGTGAGCACTTTACCCCTATTTTGAAAAACCTTCATTTGCTGCCAGTCCAAGGGCAGGTGAAATTTAAAGCATTATCTCTTGAAATCTATATAGGGCACATTGAGTTTTATGAAGTAACATAGTGAGGGTAAGAGGCGCCTGGGGGGGCGGCACCCCACCATCTTCTTCTCGGTCGCCCACTGCTCTTTCCCAGCCCCTCTGCTGTGTACGCACCTTCCCTTCGCCCCCGTAGCTCTTTAACTCTTTGCCGACACAAGCACCATCTCCACAAGCACCTGCTGCCTGTGCTAACCTCAGCTCTGACATCACTTCCTGGTCCCGTGACCAGAATGTGACTACAGAGGGAGATCCAAGGCCAGCATGAGCAGCAGGTTGGAGCGACTACTCGCGCCAACGAAGAGCCAGAGAGGTACAGGGGAGGCGGAGAGGTGCCAGCGCCCCCAGCAAGATGGTGTCCCGGTTACTACGCCACTGGTTGTGTGTGCAAATTTAAACATGCAACTTAATTGATTTATAAGCCAATCAGTGCCAGTAATTATCTACTAGCAAGCAATTATTGCTACTAATAGGCACTGATTAGAATCTACACATGCATCTTTTTAGGCATATTCTATCAAGAGGGTGCATGGGCATGGCTGTAGCATGGGCAGGCTGAAAATTTACATGCACTATTATAGACTATGCCTTGGGTGTGGGGATTTACACCAGGTCCCTATGTGAAGTGCTACTCTATAAACCGCACCTAACTTGGTGAATTTCATGCACATCCCTGCAGCACACCCAAATTTGGGCGCCATAATATAGTCATGCATATAGATACTTGTATTATGGACATTTCCAGGCATTAGTTTGTAAATCCTGGTCCCTAGGTTACAGGCGTGCCCTTTTAAAACATAGCAAAGTTTATTATCTCTGCTATAACTGCACAGGAAGATCTCCGCTGCACTTGTGACTTAATTCATGTTATAGGTTACATCTGTTATAATGTCAGATAAAAACCACAAGGCTAGTCTACTTTGCCCATTTTGTTTTTTTCTTGAAAGAGGTCTTTTATTCAATCACGATTACTGCTACAAAAGAGAAGCATTCAGCCAATGTATACATTATGAAAGTGCAGTGTACAAAGGTAGTTCTGTCCTAAGCCATTATCTCAGTACAAACAGATCATTGCAAAACCAATATAAGTGAACATAACTGGTTCTACAGCCTCTGTTTTTTATTTGGGGTTTTGGGGAGCTAGGAGAGGGAAATCTCTGGTTAAAATAAAAACTCTGCCTGTTTTTCAATCATGATGCAAATAACCTAAAGCCTGCATAATCCCAGGATTTACCATACTTCACAACAAAGAATCCTCCTTGTTGGTTCCAGGATTTATCTTAGTTTGGTTTCTTGGCCTCAGCTCCCCTGGAGCACTGCTCTATATACTCACCACATCGGTCACTCTTTCTCTCAGAAATGTTTTGACCCCTTTGGGGCCTCTTCTTGCTCT
This sequence comes from Geotrypetes seraphini, assembly GCF_902459505.1. Lineage (NCBI taxonomy): Eukaryota > Metazoa > Chordata > Amphibia > Gymnophiona > Dermophiidae > Geotrypetes > Geotrypetes seraphini. The sequence continues at coordinate 5,793,077 of NC_047102.1, forward strand.
AGAACTTTCTTTCCACTTAAAAATGCCTGCGTGCTTGATCTGACTTATCTTTTTGAGGTCAATTTTCAAAGCCATTTACAAAGTGGTTTGAAAAGCTTAGTATAAAAGCAAGTTGAACAACGTAGTCTCCATCGAGGGCTATATACTTAGTCCAGTGAGTTTCCATTTTTTTCATATCATAGAAAAAAATAGCTTATGAAAACATTGGAAACTCACTGGACTAAGTTTATAGCTCTTGAAGGAGATGATGTTGTTCAACCTGCTTTTTTACCAAAGTTTTCAAACCACCCTCATATGTAGGTGAAAAGCATTCTGCATACATACATTATCCATCTGAGAACTGCTCACTAGTGGTGCCCGATTTGCCGATTCTAATCGATTCATGTTGGTGAATTGATTTGAATCAATTCATTGTCCGAGAAAATCGGACTCACCAATTCAGCGACCCTCCCCCCCCCCCACTCTGATGAGACCATACATACCTCCGAGGCCTCTTAAAACAGCAGCGGTGGCAGCGCTCTGAATGGGCTGCTTTGTGGCCTTTTCTGCCGGGACCTTCCCTCTGCTGCATAAGAACAGAAGAATAACCTTACTGGGTCAGACCAATAGTCCATCAAGCCCAGTAGCCCGTTCTCATGGTGGCCAATCCAGGTCCCTAGTACCTGGCCAAAACCCAAGGAGTAGCAACATTCCAGAATCCTAAAGAGTAGCAAGATTCCGGAATCCCTAGAGTAGCAACATTCCATGCTACCGATCCAGGGCAAACAGTGGCTTCCCCCATGTCTTTCTCAATAACAGACTATGGACCTTCTTTCCTCTTTGCACATAGAACAGTCTTTTTCCAGGTTTCAAGTTTTATTAAAGGCTCTTTTTTTTTAATTGCATTTTGGGCACAAGCTTTGAGGGCACCTTCTCATATGCCGTTCCCTTGTTATCTTATTCCTTTCTACTGTTTTCTTTTTTGCATTGGTGTGTTTGTGAGATTCTGACTTTTCTCTTTTTTTCTCCGTCATTTTATTTTGTGTCAACTGCCTTGACCTGCCTGTCAGATAAGGCGATATATCAAGTGCCAACAATAAACATATACATGCAAAAGGTCTTTGGCTCCCAAAGCAAACTTCTTAGACTTTGTGCTATTCTATTTTTTTCAGAAACTTAGGAGATTAATTCCTTCTTGTCACTGCGCACACTTTTCTATGGGGTAAATTTATGCATGTAAAATAGGGTTTGTTCGCAAAAACTCTTATAAAATCAGCCCCTGAATGCCTGTACCCCCCATTCTTCTTGCTTCTGAACTTATTAACCTCATACAGTTAAGAAGGTTTTCACTTGACTTATCCAGTTGCCCTTCGTGCGTTCTCATATATCCATTGCAACTGCCACTCAATACAAGTTACAAAAACACTGGGGGTAACCTTCATGGATGACAATCAAACCCTAAAACCACTGAAAGTAACTTGCATGGTACGCTGACTGCAACCCTACACTGCAATGGTGCTACTTTGAATATTTAGATGAGCAGCACTGGTGGACAGGGACTGGTTATTGAGTTCCACATGAAAACTTGTATCTGCCTCTACCGAAGTGGATAAATCACTGCTAGGTTGACTGGAGGGGCAATTTTGGTCTTTTTTTCAGTATGATAGATCTGGTTGTATGTGTACTTTATTTTGGAGTTCCTTTCCTGTCAATTTTAAGTATAGTTTGTACATCGCTAAGGTTTAGCTGAGCTGTAGTTTGGAGATACATAAACATTTTTAATAAAGATAAGTTAAAAGTTGCTTCCCCCACACCTCTAGTGCTAGAAAAGATGCATCTAGGGTTGGCATGGCCTTACTCAACACTCTCTTGCAGCCAGTAATCCCAATCCACTGAAGTATCCTCTAAGAACCAAGTACTTTCCGATTTGTTCTGGTTCCTATCAGTTGAAGATGGTCTTCTCCAACAGTATCAAAAACACTTATTCTACATGTGGTACAATGGCTGTGGCTGACTGATGGTTCTCTTTTTTTCAGATTGGCCTTACATTTGCCATTGTGTTCGGGGTCATCATATACAGAATCTCCACTGCAGCAGCTTTAGCGATGAGTTCAAGTCCGTCTGCTCGATCCAATGTCAGAGTCACGGTCACCGCAACTGCAGTGATAATTAACCTGGTGGTTATTCTTATTCTAGATGAAGTCTATGGCTGCATAGCCAGATGGCTAACTCAAATAGGTAAGAAAACAGCCTTAGACAAAAGAACCAACCATGGCACTGTGCTCAGCATACCTTCTAACCAACAAAAAATAGATCATCTACTACTTCCAATTCCAGAAACCACTAAAAACTCACCTTTGTTCCTCAAAGCATTGACCCTTTCCCATTCAGTCCCCTGCCTGATATCATTCATGCAATTTCTTTGTCATATCTATGTCTCTGTAGCAATTCTAATATTATATAAGCCGCAATGATTCCTAGCTGGCATTTGCGGAATACAAGAGTTGATATGGTATGGTACTACTGCTAATGATTTCTATAATACTATTTGACTTATGCAGCATTGGACACATAGAGGGGCATTTTCATTAGGACATCTAAGTCTGACTTTGGACGTTTTGAGAAAAAAGTCCAAAAATTGCATTCCATTGAAGAGGGTCCCAGGCGTGGTCTTCCTAAGGGCGTGGTACCCTTCCTTCTCTCTGCCCCCCGCTCCTCTCCTTGCTGCATGCCTCTTGCCTTCCCCGGCATGAAGTTGCTGCCCACGTTGGCATCAGTGCTGTCTCTGACATCACTTCCAGGACCCGTGCCTAGGAAGTGATGTCAAAGGGCGAGCCGACACTGACGTGGGCATGCTGCTCATGCTGGAGAAGTTAAAAAAGGAAGGGGGTGCATGTGCGCATGGCAGGGGGGCGGGGAAGGGTTGCCACCACTCCAGGCGTTGCTCAGCCCTATTATGCCACTGTCTTTAAGGGGATGATTCTGGAAGCAGCATCTGCCACATCTCAAACACCGGCACGCACTGCATCCAGAATTACTTATTATTATTATTTTTTTTTCATAGACGCCTTAAATGTAGGCCAGCATTTTAAAGGCTTACATTTAAGGCGCCTGTCTCATGCCTACGGATGCCTAAGGCCATGCCCCATGCAAACCACGCCCAGGTTGGGCATCTGTAGGTATCCCTATGCACCTCTGCAGGCACGAGACAGGTACCTAGAAATGTGCCTGCTTATTTTTTAAAAAACATGCCTCCAATTGGTTTGTTAGATGGTGGTAGGATGCCTACTGCTGCCTAACTTCGGGACGCCGTTTGGAGAATTTGGCCCTAAATGCTAGACCCATTCTCTTACGGTATATGGAGAGACGAATAAGGTTTGATTTGGAGAAGGGAAAGAATTTAAAAAAGAAAGAAATATCTTTAATACAAGTTTCCAACTATCTTGTACAAGTGTTCTGAATGATATTTCTCCAAGCGCTTTCTTAAATAGAGAGGCATAACTAGAAATCTTGATTATCTGCCTTTTTCTTCTGAGATCAAATCATGACCTGAGTTGTATTGCATGCAGAGGTTCCAAAGACGGACAAAACTTTTGAGGAGCGAATGATCTTCAAGGCTTTCCTGCTGAAGTTTGTCAATGCCTATACGCCCATCTTTTATGTTGCTTTCTTCAAAGGCCGGTGAGTAATTTCAACAGAGCCAACAAGGTTGGCTGCACAGCACAGTGGAACAGACCGTTCGATTGGCTGAACATCAATATCTTCTCAGCATAATTTCAGTCTGTATATTATTACTAGAGAATGACATGGGGATGGGTACCCACAGGGCGGGGAAGGGGACAGAGCCCTTCTTTGAAGATACTTCTCTTTTTTTTTTTTCCAAATTCTTTATTCATTTTTTCATCTTACATCAAGTACACAATATTACATCATTTGAAACTTTTACACATCACTTGAAATTCGTTCAATTGTCATTTTACATACATAAATTTATTCCCTCCCTACCCACCCTTCCCACAAATTTTTTAATTCAAAATATCATAGAAATTAAAACGTAAAAGCACTAATACTCCCAAGCCAATAGAAACATTCAACTGAAATTACTATGTCCTGTTTCAGTAGCTGTCTGCCTCTGGTGCTTCATTAAGTGAAGAAGGATGTTCTACCCTATCCCCTCCTTTTAAGTTAAAACAATTTTTATTGATGCAAACAACAACAAATACAACACTTGTATAACAATGATGATGCATCAAATATAATAATATTACATACAACACCAAGGTGCATAGTATAATAATGAGGCATCGAGTAAAATACATCCCATATAAACCTAGAAAATACCTTCATCCCCCATCAAACCCCACTCAATCTATGTATGACTACGTTTTAAATCATTTAATACCCTCTACCATCCCTCCCCAAACCCTCCCTTCCCCTCCCCATTCAAAGGTACTCTCCATCCCCCATCAAATCTCAATAGGACTACATGTTTGAATCTATTTAATACCCTCTACCTTCCCTCCCCAAACCCTCCCTTCCCTTCCCTTTCCAATGGTACTCTCTACCCCTCCTCAATCTCAGTTAGGACACCCATCTTAAAATTGCACTATGACCTTTAGGAAATAAGGCTTGCAAATATGGATCCCATTTGTTGAATCTTTAGCTAAACTGCTCAAGTTCTAGGACTTTACGAAATTGTTGTAAGTGACCGAGTCAGGAAGCCTATTCCACATTTCTACCAGTTTATAAGCGAAAGATTGACTGAGTATAGTAGGTTGATAGGGGGATAAATTCCTATACGTACGGATATTTTGATTATATTGCTTTACTTTTCAGCTACCTCCCACTGATGGAAAGGGACCAGACTAGTAATGTCTCAGTGACGGTCCCTGGTTCAGTTCTTGGATCAGATCCTCCATATCTTGCGTTGGCAGAGGATATGGATGTCACAGATACAGAATCCTTAGCCTCTGGTCAGCTTGTAGCCCATGATGCAGGATTCCAGAAGGAACCATGGCTCTCTACGGCGGGCTCTGTCTCTGGCAGTGTTCATAGCCCAGTTAAAAGCCCACCCCCAACCTTATAATGTCATGTCTGTCTGTCCAAGTTAGTTCGTAAGCTCTTCCGAGCAGGAACCGTCTATAAATGTAAAAATGTACAGCGTTGCATATGCTTTTTAGCGCTATAAGTGATAAGTAGTAGTTGCAGATTCCCAGTCTAATGTTCATTGCTGTAACACCTAGAGCTAGTATGAAGATGGGGAGGGGGGAGAGCAGATGCAGTTGGTTTGTTTTGCTTTTGTAATTTAAAACAAAGAGCGAATCTGAGGTACAATAAATTATTTATAGCCATTATATCATCTCACATTACCAAATGTTCCCTATTCACATTGTAGGCTGTGCCAAAGACTTTTCACCTGCAGCTCTATAGTATCTGGTTTCCTTACACAGCTCTCAGGGTCCTGGATTTTAAAAGAGGCTTCAACAGCCGCGCTCTCTACACTTAAGTCCACTTCAATGCATGCAAATAAAGATTGAAAGCAAAGAGTAACGTCTAAAGTGGTACATTTTCCTGGCACCAGAGTTTTGGGAGTTTACACTTCCCTCGTTAGCTCCAAAATGGAATGAGCAAAAGACATCGCCAGAAAAATTAAATGAATCATAAAATGCATTACATTTACGGTTTCTATCCCTCCTTTATTTCCAACTTGTTTGCAAAGAAAAGCCACAGTTGTGCTCAGCAACCTGGTTGCATTTACCTTCAGACGGACAAGGGGAGGAGGAATGACAGAGACTAAAATGAGGCAGTGTTTTGGCCAGAACAATTACCTGCAGAGAAAGTGGACACAGTGGCGTCGTGAGGGTGAGAGGTTCCTGGTGTTTCCGCTCCCCCGCTCCTTCCCCGATCCCGCCTGCCGGGCGCGCCCTCCCTTCCCTTCCCTCGTACCTCTAGTTGAAGTTATTACTAGCGGCGGTCAACAGCGTGCTCCTCGCAACCCCGTTGGCTCGCACCCGGAAGTGGAATCAGCGAGAAAGCCAATGGGATCGCCAAGAGCACATTGTTCACCACTGCAAACGATAAGCTCAACTAGAGATATGAGAGAAAGAATGTGGGGCACACGCATGCAGGGGAGGAATGGGAAGAGTCAGGGGGAAGAGTGTAGAAGGGGTGCGCCGGTGCCCCTCCCCCCCACTACGCCACTAAGTGGATGTTTCTCTTTGCTACTGATTTTTACAGTTGGGTTTTCACAATGAGTCTGCTTAGACCTCTTTGCATACAATAGAGGCAGTGTATATATCTCATGCATATTTATCAGGGAAATCCTGAATGCTTGCCTGGGTGAGGGCTGACGTTGGATATCCGTAATTAGAATGCGCGCTGCCAGTTCTGCCAGTTTTACACCTTGCCATTAGTGTTCTGAGGGGGGTGTGTGTGGGGAACCCCCCCCCCCCACTACACTGAAAACTCCCAAACAGCGAATGGAAGTTTTCAGTGTACTGAGGGGGTTTCTCCCTCCCAAAACCCACCCCAAAGGGACAACAACCAGTTCTAAGTATACTGGGGGAGGTTCCTCCACCCCCCTCAGAACACTAACAGTAAGGCGTGAAAATGGCGGAACCAGCAGTGCGCATTTGTCCTGCGTGCAGATGTTGGTGTGTGATTGTCGACACACCAATGTCCTGTGCGCTTTCATCTGTGTACCAGTGCAAACAGCAGGCCAGAGAAGTTGCTCGCACTGGTGAATGAAGATTTAAAGAGGTACAAGGAGGAAGGGAAGGTACGAGCGTGGTGTGGGGGTGAAGAGGTGTCGATATCCCCACCAAGACGGTACCTGGGATGGTCCACCCCTCCTCCTGCTCTACGCCACTGTGTGGTAAGCCTGTGCTAGTGCTTATCTCTGCTTAATAAACAGACCACTTAGTCTGGAGTAGAATGGACCCCCCTCCAGTACACTTTACAATGTTCTGTATTTCAGAATTTGACATGCCAACTACCCAGGCATCATAACCAGTCTTTATGGTACTTCTCTGTTGTTTTCAGGTTTGTTGGGCGTCCCGGGGATTATGTCTACATTTTTCATTCTTTCCGAATGGAAGAGGTAATCTTAAAGGGAGAGGGATTGGGACTTATATACTGCCTTTTTGTAGTTTTACAACCACATTCAAAGCGGTTTACATAAAGGTACTTCAAGCATTTTCCCTCTCTGTCCTGGTGGGCTCACAATCTATCTAATGTACCGGGGACAGTGGAGGATTAAGTGACTTGGCCAGGATCACAGGGAGCAGCGCGGGGTTTGAACCCATAACCTCAGGGTGCTGAGGCTGTAGCTCTAACCACTGTACCACACTCTCCTCCAATGCAATATCAGCAGTGAGTCAAGTATAGAACAATGAAGCCATTGTGACATCACTGATGAGGTTTGCTCTTATTGGTGGAATGAGGCATTATGACATCAGGGAAAGGGATTGGGCTTGAATACTGCCTTTGCCTTTTTGTAGTTGTTCAATCACATTCAAAGTGGTTTACATGCAGGTGCTTCAAACATTGTCCCTGTCTATCCTCACAATCTGTTTAATGTACCTGGGGCAGTGGAGGATTAAGTGACTTGCGCAAGTTTTGAACCCACAATCTCAGGGTGCTGAGGCTGTATCTCTAACCACTATGCCACCCCTTAGCTTATTCTCTCATATTGAAGGTTGTGATGTGCACAGACAGAACTAATTTTCTCCCCTTGCTTGGGTTTCAGTGCGCCCCCGGGGGTTGCCTCATGGAACTCTGCATCCAGCTCAGTATCATCATGTTGGGGAAACAACTGATCCAGAATAACCTGTTTGAGATTGGCATCCCGTAAGTGGAATTTGGGACGACTCGCATCAAGTTTTTAAAAAACCCTTCTCATGCATTGCAGCTAATATATATCTGCCCTGTACAAGGTTATGCATATGGGACTGACGCGGGGCAGGAGCAATCTTCATACACTCCTGCCCCGTGCAAAGCCATGCTGTGAGTTCCCGTGGTCTCATGAGACTACAACAGGAACTCCCTGAGACCACGGGAACTCACCGCACGGCTCTGCACGGGGCAGGAGTGTAGGAAAATCACTGCTGTCCCACATCACCGCTATACCACCAGGCTGCTTGCCTCCTCTGCCTCCGATCGCCCCCTCCGCCTCTTCTGATTACCTCTCTCCTTTCCTCGATCCAAGTCTCAGAGCCGTTTTTTTTTTTCGATGCGGGCTACCAATGAGTGATTCTCAGGGGGGATGCCTGGGGAAAAAAATTTGCAAATAATCGAAACCACAAATGTTGAAACCACGAATAGGGAGGGGGAAGTGTACAGATAAACAAACACAAGGGTTTTCCCCCCAAATGCAATGCAAAATGTCTTTTAAAATTATACTTCTGTTAGGTAGCTGACTGCATGGAAACGAGTGTTGTTTCATGCATAAAATCTGATGTCTGGCATGTTAAGAACTGATTTCTTTTCATACTTATAAAATATTACGTGGATTTTCAACATGAACTTTGGACCTTGTTGGGATCTTTGAAAGTTCACAATGGGGCTCATTTTCAAAGCACTTGGCTACATAAAGAACCTTAGTGCTTTGAAAATGAGCTTCTGTGTTTTTCATCCGTCTGACCAGCCCTTTGTGTTCCCTTCCAGGAAAATGAAAAAGCTGATCCGTTATATCAAGTCAAAGAGGCAGAATTATTTAGATCATGATGAGCACAATAAGAAAAAGCAACGCTATGAGATGGATTATAACCTAGAGCCGTTTGCTGGACTGACCCCAGAGTACATGGAAATGAGTGAGCATGGGTTCAAATGATGCTACTATCCTTTTGTTTTTAATGATAAAAGTGGCTGCTCTCATGGCATTCTCCATCGACAATATTGTGTTGAGTGAGGGATTAGTTGGGTTGGGTTGTGCACCCCCAATGCGCTGCCCAAGCCCATCCCCCCCAAGTCAGATCAAAAGTAGTTTGAATATTTCTATAGCAAAAATACCTGGTCCTAGATTTATTAAGGACTGAAAAATGTTGATTAAGTGCAAAAACATGAAAACAAAAGGGAAATCAATATGCTACTCTCCAAGGTACCAGATTTCACAGGTGCTTTAACATTTAGGCCTTAGTAAATCTGACCCTTTTCTCACATTGTGTGTCGGGAGTGGGGGTGGGGGACATGATGAATGAATCAGGCCCTAATATGCAGGTTTTATACCCACTCAGCGGGAACACTGTAACCAATTACAGAGCAAGATGAAGCACTGGAAAGGTCACATGAACAAGCTTTCGCCTTCTGAAATGCAACTGTCTAGTGACCTCGGCCTTTGTGACCTCGCTCCCTTTCTCTCTCACCACAGATAGATGATGTGGATTACCAGGACATGGTATCTGTCAGCAAGTGAGACCACACACTCAAAGGACAGCACGCTTATATACCCTACTAGAGAACTACCTTTGTGGCACACCCCGTGGGGAACAGAGCCAGTCCAAGCATTAGGCAAGACCAGACAGTCCCCTAGGAACTTCTTGAGGAGGGGGTGAGGGCAGCAAAGCAAAACAGTAGATCCTGGCAGACACTCAAAGAACCAAAAGCAAATCCCGTACTTTAATCTGCATTTTATAGGATTCTTTTTAATGATAATTATGATGGTTGAGTTTAATTATGAAAATATGAAGGGGAGGGAGCTGCAAGCTAAGGATCTGAAAGTTAATTTTAAGGAGATGTCAGCTTGAAAGGTTTGCCTAGGGCACCAGCTCTGGCTGGGGAAGTGCCTGGAGACACCAGCCAAACAACGGTGATGAGCCTGACACTCATGCCTTGGCCTGAGAGGACCGGTGTGACTAGCCCAGTAGCTCATTCTCATGGCGGCCAATCCAGGTCAGTAGTACCTGACAAAAACCCAAATAGTAGCAACAATCCATGCTACTGATCCAGGGCAAGCGATGGCTTCCCCCCATGTCTGTCTCAAAAGCAGACTATAGACTTTTCCTCCAGGAAATTACTAAATATTTTAATAGCTTTTAACTCTCATAAATTTTACTAAACAATTGGAAATCTGTTGATCTACTAAATAACACCTGGTGGATGACAGTTCTAATGATTTAAAAAAAAAAATGGCAGCCTTACTTTCATATTTATGAAACAAACTGGTACCCAAATCTTATTGATGGTATACTATCTCAAATATATAGTCCAACTGACACTCCAGATAATAATAAGTGTCAGTAAGAGCACAGCTGGCGTGGAAGCAATGGAGGGACACTGCAAATGTTTTGCGGGTCTCCACGAATTTGGGAAAAGGGATGGGACTTGATATACTACCTTTCTGTGGTTGCAATCAATGTGGTTTACATATTATATACAGTACAGTAACTCCCTTTGTACCTGAGGGGAACGGAGTATTACATAACTTGCTTAGAGTCACAAGGGCTTACTCTAACTTCTTTTTCTTCTCCCCCCCCTAGTTATCCAATTCGGCTTTGTCACCCTGTTTGTTGCCTCCTTTCCTCTGGCTCCTTTATTTGCCCTCCTGAACAACATCATTGAAATACGTCTAGATGCCAAAAAGTTTATTACTGAACTTAGGAGGCCTCTTGCCGTGAGAGCAAAAGATATAGGTAAGTTAACAGCACTGGGTGATAAACTGCTTAGGGCTTATCAGTTCAAAAGCTATTTTAACTCAAGGCAGTGGGCTCAACATGTTAAAATAATCTCTGGAAGATGCCGAGCTAAGAGACATAAAATGTCTCTCTATATATCTATATTACAATAATTAAATCAGCTATTCTTTATTAAATCAATTTTTCTTTCCAATTATATAAATACCATAAACCATCCTATACTCATAATAATTATTAATAGTACATACAATTTCATAAATATTATATCATTTTATAGATATTGCACATTTGGTGAACCTTCCTCCATCAACTAACTTATACACCATTCACCATCATCCAAACGTGCACGCATTCATCCATTAATAACAGCGTATAGTATTCTTGAAAAATATCTATAGCTATATCTGTACACACACAGGGGCATTTTGAAAAAGACATTTAAGTCAGAACATCCCAAATGGACATCCATCATGCTTGTATTTTTGGATACAGCCGGTTATAGAAATATATGAGATGGATATCCATGCGCTGAAAACATCCAGCATAAACATCCATTTTATAAACTGAAACTTCCAAATTTTGAACAGAAGTGAAATAAGGGACATGGATGTTTATCTAGCAGAATTCTTAGAATATGGCCACACAGACATCCCAGCAGAGCTGAGGGTCAGCCTTGTGGTTAGTGCAGTAAACAAAGTGTCCCACTTTGACTCTTATTTTTGTAATTGTGAGCTCTCTAGGAACAGAAAAATACCTACCGTACCTGAATGTACATTGCTTCAATAGCCCCCTGGCTTGCAGGTATCTTATGTACTCATATTTAGGTACAGTAGGTTTTTTTATTTGTTTCTAAAGGGCTCACAATTAAAAAAAAAAAAAAAAAAAAGTTGAAGTGGGATTTGAACTCGGCTCCCATGGTTTAGAATCCACTGCACCAACCACTAGGCTTCTCCTCAGACCTACTTGCTGCTCTCTTAAGAATTCCTCTAATACCCAAAGCTGTCATAGAACCCGTTATCCCTTGTTGGATTCACGTTTAGAGAAGAGGGAAGGGGAGAGCAACCACTGGGGGATTAATACGTCATGCCTTCATCCTTCCAATGGACAGCTGCTCAATCAGAGCACCCTTCTGTAACCTAGACATTCTGGAAAAAGGTCTAAATATGGATGTTCTTTTTATTATATATATCAAAATTTCACAGAGAAAATATACAACCATATGCATGCTAAAATTTATGTATAAAGTGCTCAGACCATCCGCCAATGTGCTCAGTAGCTTTGAGCAAAGGTAGCAACGGGACCATCACAGCACTTTGCAGGTCCCATGTCTCCAGGAAAGTAATAAAAACACCAAAAAGGTTGATAATTATCTCAATATGGTAGAAAATGAAACCTTGTTTCTTCCGATGGTCACAGATCCTGTTTTCTGCTACTTTTTTAACGAACCCCTTGTGATCACAGTAAATACTAAACAAAGAAAAACCTGCATCCCAATAGCGTCCACCCCTCGACCCGGATTTTGCTGGGCTTCATCAGGAGGGGGAACTGTTGGTGGCTACAATGTTAGGGAATATAGATATATAGAGGGGTATAGATAGAGGGCTACTGCACAGGTCCTGGACCTGTTGGGCCGCCGCGTGAGTGGACTGCTGGGCACGATGGACCTCGGGTCTGACCCAGTAAGGCACTGCTTATGTTCTTATGTTCTTATGGAAGAACTGCAAAACAGACGCACTGCCTAATCTGAGAAAAATGATATGTACTGAACCATACTGATTCTTGTATCCTGCAAATGTCAGCTAGAAATCATTGCGGCTCACATAATGTTAGAAAGGATACAGAGACATAGATATACAAATGGCAGGGCAGTGAATAAAATAGATGTGTTTTCAGTGCTTTCCTGAATTGGATGTATCCGGGTGTTTGGCACAAGCGGCTCGGGAGGCTGTTCTAGATTTGGGGGCCCTGGAATTGAAAGGTGGGTTCAATAAGGGCTCTCCTCCAAACCAGGTATGGGGAGGGAAGTGCTAGTTTCCAGCATTGGTAATCACTGTTGGGTAATCCGGATTTCAGGCCATCTCTAGTCCTGCCCAGAAAGAAGACGCATGTTCCACCGTGAGAACAATCCAACCGATGACAACAAAAAAGCTGTGGCTGTGGATATTCTTCACAATAACAACATAAAAATACAAAAATAAATCCAAGTTACTAGTACACATGTGATTGTCTTACCGGACCCTACAAAGTCCGTGTTTCCGCGGTTGATTATAGGGATCACAGGTAAAAATGTATACAAATAGCAATGTACGTGTCTTTGAACAGATAACCCAAAAGGCTGTGGAGCAAACAAAATGGGGCAATAAAGCCCCCTTGCTCTTTGGGCGTATTGCAGTGTTGGATGCCCCGTTTCTGCCTTGCAAAATCAGATGCCCCTATGCTTTGAAAATGTATAAGATAGCACTTGTAAAGCAGCTGGGAAAGGCAGTTCTGGTACTTGACACTCTCGTTCGCATGCCAGATTCATTCATAAATTTACAGAATACCAGCATTTCCAAGAGTACGTGTACACTCACACATGTTAGAGGTGACAAAGCAGATAAGTGCTGGTCTGTAAGGATGCACATATGTGACGTGGCTCATAAAAGCAAGGAGAGGGAAATGGGCAGTGTTGCCACACAATACTTGCCACTTTTGAAGCTAGTGTTAATAATTTATAGTTTATTAATCTTTATATACACCACCTTTTACAAAAGTGGTTTACAAATATAGATAAAGGCCAAATGGCCCATCTAGTCTGTCCATCCGCAATATCCACTCTCTCTAAGAGATCCCAGATCCAGTCTCTGTCTCCACCACCTCTACCAGGAGACTGTTCCACACATCTACCACCCTTAGGCGGGAGTGGCCTAAGATTCCAATTGGCTAGATCCCTTAGTCCACTCCTGCAATGTTTTTGAGGGGGGAGTTCTGGCAGGAAGGACTGGGCATCCCTACTGCCGTGCAATGTTTGGGAAGGGGTGGGAGGTTCCGGCAGCAACCTGTTCCCTCCCCCCCCGCAAAGACAACTGGCAGGAGGAATGCCCAGTCCCTCCTGCCAGAACCCCCACCCCCACCCCCCGTACATCGTGCAGCAGGAGGGGATAGGCATCCGTCCTGCCAGTTGTCTTTGTGGGGTGGTGGTGGTGGGGGGGGGGGGAGACGACAGATTGCTACTAAACTTATCATGGCAGGGAGATTTTTATTTGAAGTTCTTGGTATATGACAATAATTTCCACCTAAATTATTTTTTTCAGGTATCTGGTACAATATCCTTAGAGCAGTTGGCAAACTTTCTGTTATAATTAATGTAAGTTACCTTTATCTACTTTTTCAAGTAAGGACCTGATTCACTGTTCTGAATGAATCATTCCCTGAGTGGTGAAGTTGACGTTCAATAACCGGACTGGCCATGACAATTTTAGCAGATTAGAAAATTTGAACAAAGCCACCTCTGTCCAAGCTAATGTGAATTTCAGATTTTAGAAAAGATTGGCACTTCTAAACATGGACCATCTGTTCTGCAGAACAGAGTTGACTGTCTTTAAGGGGTTAATTTTATATTGTCATTTGTGCATGTTTTCAGCCATATATGCAAAACAAAGGTCTTTTATAAAACACCAACCAATGTAAAAGTGCTCACCATGATAGTACAGTGTGTTTTTATTCAAGTATATGTGTGCATTAGTGTAATTTTATAATCTATGTGCATACTTATAAATTCCAAGTATGCACACATGAAGGAGTAAAGAGTCCTCACGAGGTCTTCCAAGAAGCACAATAGTGAGGAACATATGATATATCGATGGACTGCTACACCGTCAATTCTGGGTTGGAATTTGACGACTATTTCCGAGTGACTTTTCCCAAGGAGTGCAAGACTCTGGATGTAGGCATCATTGCCGAAACATGGCCATGTTGAGTCTGATCCATTTATCCTTACCTTTTCGATTTGAATAAGAGAATCTTTTAGAGCACAAGGCTGGATGGTTCTTCTCTTGTGTTTGATACATTCCTTACTATTCTGCTTCTTGGAAGATCTTGTGAGGACTTTTTCCTTCTTCGTGTTTGTACATTTGGAATTTTCAATTACGCACATAGATTATAAAATTATACTAATCTGTTTATACTCAAATAATCTAGGTATGGACATTTATACCTGCAAGGTAGGTGCAGTTTCTGCCATCTATGGTATTATGGTATATCAATATGATTATAATGCTTATAGCCCGTGTATACCTTAATCACTTCAACACAGATAACAATTCAGAAATCCTAGGCACACCTAAGTATGATTTAAGAAAGCCTGATTAGATTAGAACATTGCTACCTTCATCATTATAGAACAAACTTTTGGTAAAGTCAAGTGTTAGGATATTTTCTGAATTGCAAGTAACCAATAGATACTGGAAAATTCAGATCGGTCTGTATCTTGGTGGTCTGATATGAAAAAGTGTACATAAAAATTTCACTTATATTTAACTCCTTTCCTGATTGGATAACGTAATAACATTAGACTCCTAAAGAGGAGTCTACCCTTAAAAAGATGGAAGAGACAAGTGAAACCTGGGTTGGCCACTGTTGGAAATAGGATACTGGGCTTGATGGACCTTCGGTATGGAAATTCTTATGTTCTTATGTGAGCCAAGTATAGGCCAATTGAGCCATTGTGACATCACTGATGAGGTTGGCTTTTAGGCATTGGTGGAATGAGGCATTATGACATCACAATCTCAGCTCTGGAATGTTGCCACTCTTTGGGTTTCTGTCTGGTACTTGAAACCTGGGTTGGCCCCTGTTGGACACAGGATACTGGGCTTGATGGACCTTTGGCCTGTCCCAGTATAGCAATTCTTTATGTTATGTTCTTAAATATTGTGGGGTTTGTCCATGTAAAATCTTAAACACCAAGGCAGTGGCGTAGTAAGGGGGATGCGGCCACCCCAGGTGTGGTCTTCCTCGGGGTATTCATACCCCTCCTGCTCTCTGCCCCCCTGCCGCACGCCCCTTCCTTCCCCCACCCCGTATCTTTTTATTGTTGGCGTGAGCAGCCATGAAGTAGCTGCTCGCGTAGGCTTTGGCACTTTCTTACATCACTTCCGGGACCCATGCCTAGGAAGTGACAACAGAGACCACCAAAGCTGATATGAGCAACTACTTTGTGGCTGCTCGGGCCAAAGATAAAAAGTATGGGGTGGGGGAGGGGCGCTACCACCCCAGGTGCCATTCACCCCTGCTAGGCCACTGCATCAAAGTACAGATTATATGAGTTTGAATTGGTAGCCAGTGGCTCATTTAATAATAAGAGGCAAAATGCTATCAAATTTTCTAACAAAATATATTAATCTTGCCCTCCTCTTTTACTCAGGTGCGCTAACCGGTTAGCGCACGCTAATCAAATTAGCACGCGCTAAATGCTAACGCATCCATAGACTAACATGCACGCATTAGCAATTAGCGTGCATTAATTGGTTAGCCTACCTTAGTAAAAGAGGGCCTTAATGTTGTTTCGCAAATTTATTATTTCTTCAATAACACATCTGAACATCCTGCAGGTAGCACATTACAATAATTTAATTAGTGCTTGTACAATTAAAGTGTTCTAGCTAAAAATAAACCAAAAAATCCCTCACTCAGCTAAGGTGTCTTGTAGATTAAAAAAAAAAGTTTTCATATCACTATAAAAGGGTCTAAATAGGCACCTACTTACCCTCTTAAAGCAGGTATCCTTTTAAAATTACCCTCTGCACACATCAGCATGTCAGTTAGTCCGTATTAAATGACCTAGTGCTTCTCTAGAATCCACCTGTCTGAGATATAGAGCAATATGATTTTGCATTATTTATTCTCCTTCCAGTCCACTTGCAGCCACACCACTGTCTCCCGCACAGACAGAAGGATAGCACATCATTATTTTGATAACAGTGGTGAATCCTCAACCTATGTATTCAAAACCTGCTGTAAAATATTGATTAGAGAATGACACAGGGAAAATTTTTCCCCATCCTGTCCCCGCGAGTTGTACCATCGACCCTGCCCCATTCCTGTAAGATCTGCCTTAACCGCACAAGCCTTGAACACTTATGATTTTAAAGTGTTTGTGGCTTGTGCAGATGAGGACGGAGCTTGCAGGAATGGGGCGCGGGCAGGAAAAGAACTCGCTGGGATGGGACAGTGAGTTCCCATGGGGACGGAGAAAAATTTGTCCCCATGTCAATCTCTAATATTGATACTGTTGACATCATAAGTGCAAAATATATAGAAAATGACCCTCGACTCCTGCAGTAATTGCGAGATCTTCCAGGCATACTTTTCAAAGTCTTCTTCAAACTAGTCTACATGTAGTAGTGATTCACCCTATCAGAATTTACAGAGTTAATTTGTTGCAGGTATTAATTTACAGCGTGTATATTTAAAGCCGTTGATCTGGATCACATAAGCCATTTGGGAGCTATTAAAACTGAAGCAGAGAGAAATACCTTGCTGTTTGCCACTTTGTGATACCCTGGCAAACTCATAATCCACAGAGCTTTAGACTGAGAGCAACTAGCATGGTAATAGAAGGTCCCAGCATGCCTCAGAGCATAAGAAAAGCTGCTGTTTATTTATTTTTTTAGTGGAGTTAGGACAATCATCATTTGACAGGAAATTTAGAGGCAACTCAGGCTATAGTTCAGGGGGTTCTCAACCCAATCCTTGCACCATTATTTGTAAATGTATCTCATGCTTATTCATTGTGGTAACCTGAAAATCTGACTGGATAGGTGTGTGCAAAGGACTGAGGCCAGGATTTTCAAAAGCCTGTATTAAAAAGCAACGGTTTGCTAACGAATCTAAAAACCTGAGACATTCTTTAAAAAATCACGCATGCAAATAAGATCGGCGGACAGCAGCGATTTCCTACATTTGCATGGGCACCATGCGCAGAAAAACGCCATAAAAACAAACAAGCCATACTCTCCTGCTGCACTATTGGACGAATGGAAGGGAGAGGAGGGGAGTAGCAATGTCGACTTTTTTCAATTGTGCATAAAACATGCATTTCTCCCTAAAAATCTAGTATAATTCAGAAAATCTGGTAATTTGTTTTTAATGTAAAATTGATCAAAACCCACAGCCAGAAACCCACAAGACAAGGATATCATACACGCGCTCAAGAAGAAACGTTGGCTTTAAATAAGCAGGCATGAAACATGCCTGTCTCACTCAAAAGAAGCGTGATTTTATCACCCTCCACTAAAAATATATAGATACACATTTTTTTTTCCATTAGCCACAGTCAAAACACAAGTGCTGGTACTGTAAAGGCACCCCCGGACCAGTTGCTGATTTTTGTCGCCAAAAGCAAATGCCGCTCTTTGAAAATGTCTCAGCGATTTTTCCACCGGAGGGCTCATTTAAATATTAAAGAGCATATTTGCATGTCATTGTCGGAGACTGCTAGAAACTTCGCTAAAGACAGAAATAATCCATTTTGATAATCTGCCGCTAAAATGTGTTCAGGCTAAACCACTGTAAAACAGTTTAGTGATGGCGTTAAAGTTTTGAGAATCTTGTCCTGAGTTGAGAACTCCGGTTCTCATGGAAATGTAACTTGTATAACCCTGTACTGAGGTAGACACCATGGCAGTACGATCATTATGACTGAACTGAATGTAATGAACTAGTGAAGTGAAAATATCAGCTGGAAAGGCCCCTAGGTGAATAAGGAACCCCTTTCTCTGATGAATGAACTGTAGACATAGTTCTAGGATGCCACTCTTACTTCATTAGACAATTGAGAATCAGTGTAATAAGCTTCGATCACACCATAAATTTGTGGTTCCAAAACCAAATCAACGCATTTAATAAAGAGATTGCTTATAATAGATTCTTCCACAGGTAAATCACAAGCAGATAAAAAAAGCATATTAGCAGCAAACCCATTATCATAACAACTTATACAAGATATATTCAATAGCAATCAATATTTGCAGTAAGTGGTGATGCATTCGCATATATTGGGCTGAAACTTGAAACTAAGCAACAGTTCTGGAAATAATACACAGCAAGAGTTAGATATTTGTGCAATACAGTTTTGAAATGTGGCACCTTTTCTTCTCACCTCTCTTTGTTACCTCAGACTCTCTATTTACTCCTTCAGCTGCTTTCATCTTCCTTCCAACACTCCCCCACTTTCATCTGCTTCTTTTCCCTCTCTCTCTTACTATGCAGCTTCTCATGGCTGGGAAACTAGATCCTTCCATGAAGTTACAGGGACGCTCTCAAAGAGATGTTATCTTTTAGGCTCCTGCCTTCAGACTCAATCAGGGTCTCTAACCAAACACAAAAGGTGTCTCACACAATAAATTTTGCAACAATTCAAAGACCCCAACATCTTTTCACATTAAATAGGGACACCTATGTAAACGTATCGTACTAGTGCTACATATGAACTGCAAAAGTGACTTATGTTACTTAAAAGTTGCATTTATATCCACTATAGGGTACACATTTTTATTGACTTGAACAAAAACCTGTATACAAACAAGTAGTATTCTTAAAAGAAAAAAGCATGCAAATAATTTTTTGGGAAAGATTATAGTAAATGTTGTAAGACCTAGGAAACCTTGATGATCATTATTTTGCTAGTTGAAAAATTCAATGTACTCGAGTTTTAGAGTTGTGTATTGACGATGCTTTTGCTTATCTAATAGTAGCTGGGAATATCTAAGATATTCCATTTGTTAAAATGAGTAAAGTGCAGTTACAGCTTTGGCAAACACTGGAAGAACTCCTAACCAAGTGTGTTGGGAAGTGGCTGATGGTCTTTATAGGCCTGGTATTCATTCTGTTTTCTATTATGGCACAGGCATTTGTGATCTCGTTCACCTCAGACTTCATTCCACGCCTCGTGTACCTTTACATGTACAGCCCAGATGGCACCATGCATGGCTTCGTGAACCATACACTCTCTTACTTCAATGTCAGTGACTTCAAATTAGGGACGGAACCCAGTGACCAGCAGGAACTTGGCTATCTGGTGGAGACCTGCAGGTAAATTTCTATCAGTGGCCGGGTAGGTTATCTGGAAACTGAGCTGTCTGTTTTCTTTCGATAGTTTCCATTTCTCAAGATTATTTAAGGGTGATAAGAGGCACATGTGGTGGCCCCGGTGAAACTAAGAAGAGTTCCCAAGCTTACCATGCTGGTGGGTAGAGTCAAGATTTGCATTTCAAAGTTTATTAAAGATTTCTTACATCGCTTAGTCCAAAATTCAAAGTGGAGAACAATAAAATACATAATCAGCGTACAATAAATACAAAATAAAATACATATCATTACTGGGGATTGATTAGTAAAAACAAAAAAAAAAAAACCCACACGTACGACTGACATACAAAAATAAAACAAAGAGGGAAAAAAAGGAAAGAACTACAATATGTAAAGGAAAGAATAATGGGGGAAAGGGTTGAACTGAGAACAGCGGTGAGATTTTGCCCTTATGAGGGCAGTTATGTTTCAAAAGTGTCTAAGAAGAAGAGAGTTTTCAACTTCCCTTATGTAATTGGGAATGGAGTTCCAAAGGGAAGGTGCCATCACTGAAAAATGATTAGATCTCAAAGTACTGATATGTTTTAAGGAGATTTTGGACTGCAGAACGGAGAGATCTAGATGGGCTATATGGAATGAGGAATTTATCGATGAATTCCGGCTGGTTACTTAAGCAGATTTTGAAGGTTAAGAGAAGAATTTTGTAACTAATTCGGTGCTCGATGGGTAACCAGTGTGCCTTGTGCAAGAGAGGGGAGACGTGATCATATTTCTTTGCGTTAAAGATCATTTTTATTGTAGTATTCTGCACAATCTGAAGTTGCTCAAGGTCTTTTTTTTGTTATGCTTTTAAAGAGGGCATTACAATAATCTATACATGAGATAATAAGGGAATGTATTAGGATGTTCAGAGAGGCAGCATCCAGAAGTTTAGAAAGAAATCTGATCATTCTTCATCGGTAAAAACAGCGCTGAACCACAGTGCTTATATGAAGGTGATATGAATGGGCCTTTCTTAAACATTCCAAATGTAAGGATTATTTAACACAGTTTGATGGTAGCCCACATTGAAATTCCCCTCCTAAATTAAGCGCTGATTCCATATCCAGCTCATCTAGTCATATAAGCAGCAGGACTGATTTTACAAATAACAATATAACCATGCTGGCACTGTCTGTTTGGTGGCTAATTGCCATTAAACAGATAAATTCTGGTGCCACCTCCATCCCTCCCCCTATACAATCTGGTAACCTAGCAATCTAAATGGTCCAACATTATAAATGGCCTGGAGCATACCGCCCCCCCCCCCCCCCCCTCACGACGCCACTGTTAAACTATCTGACCAGCAGGTACCAATCAGCTAAGAACGCAAAAGGAGTAAAGGGTTGATAAAACTCAAGCTTCCTTCTTGTACACCTCCTACCCTGGCACTTCAGCGAGAACTCGTTCTTCATCTCACTAGGGGCATTTTGGTTTCACTTTTTCAACTAACCTTCCTTTAGGCCAGTGTTTAGAAAATGACAAACCTGACATTATGACCACAGGATTCTCACTTTTTATTATCACAGGATGGGAACCAGAGGGACATGAATATTGACAAGAGTGTTGTTGTTTTTTTTGTAACCTGAAGAGTTGGAGCAATTCTTGTCCTGCTTCTAGATTTTAGTTATGCTTTTGGTCAGATATTGCAGTATAAGTTTTAATAAGTGAAATGAAAGAGCCAGTGAATGTCACCGATGAACTCATGGTTTGCAGGTACAAAGATTACAGAGAACCACCGTGGGCAGAAAATAAATACGAAATTTCTAAAGACTTCTGGGCAGTTCTAGCAGCAAGATTAGCATTTGTTATAGTTTTCCAGGTATGTATTTCAACTTTAATAGCTTCCTCATTCCAGCATTATTAGAAGAGGTGTAACTTGCACAAGATAAGACCTGGGTTGTGGGCTTCCCCCACCCCCTGCTCTTTCCTTGACCCCATGCCATACTCACATCCTCCCCCCCCCCCCTCTCATATCTCTTTAAATGTTTGCCAGCGCAAGAAGCTTCTCTGGCCTGCTGCTCGAGCCAGCTTTCCCTCTGACATCACTTCCTGGCCCTGCGACCCAGAAAGGATTTGAGAGAGAGAAAGCCAGACTGGTGCAAGTAGTAGGCTAGAGTATTTGCTCATGTTGGCGAAGATTTTAAAGAGGCATAAACATGGCTTGGGGGGGGGGGCGGAGAGGTGCTAGTGCTCCTACTAAGACAGCACTCGGGGCGGACTGCTCTTCCCCCCCCTTTACTATGCCACTGAGGCCACATGTTGAAAGACTAAATTCCTTCACGTATCCCCTTTATAGGCCGATTGCTGGAAAGTCAATGAGTAAGTCTGAATCCTAAGATAGATTCAGAAAGAATTCCTTTCCCCTTTTTGTCTAAGAATATCTTAAATACTGAAAATGAAATTACATTACTGTTATGAGCATCTCATGCATCACCTTTCCACTATTCTGAAGGGCAATCTCAATTTTCAATATCGAGGCATAGAAGACAAAAATAAAAAGCACACATGACATTTTCCTTCTAATTTATCTGTTTATCTTTTAATCAACCCTTCAGAACTTGGTTATGTTCATGAGTGAATTTGTGGACTGGATTATCCCGGATATTCCGAAGGACATTAGCGAACAGATCCACAAAGAGAAGGTATTAATGGTGGAGGTGTTTATGAAGGAAGAGCAGGGTAAGCTGCAGATGCTGGAAACCTGGAAGGACTATAGCAAGGAGGAGAACTGCAACCACCACAGCCCCAAGCTCTCCAGGAGCCAGAGAGGCAGTGCCGCCTCTCGCCAGTCATACCACGTAGAAGTATAGGAAAGACCACTTTCTCAGCATTCCATTGAGTGAAGAGCCACCACTTCCAGGGCAAAACTTGATTCATGGACAACCACTTGGCTGGCAATTTCATTTCGTTTTTAGCCCATCTTTGTAAGAGTTACTATTCTTGCAAAAAAAAAAAAAAAAAAGGAGGACCACACGTTGGTGGGACTTTCTCTCTTCTCATTTGCACAAGCAATAATGCAGGGAAATCTGTGTTGTGCCATCTTGTGGTTAACACTAAGCTTTCAATGTTTAAGCTTTAAAGGTACTTAAAGTGCAGAGCGATTCTTTTTGACCTTCGGCTTAATAGGTAAGTAAAGGGTAAAAAATGAAAGCTGCATTTATCATTCAGAATAAGACAGGCAAAAATCAGCTGCAGACTTCTGCCCAACCTAGGTAGCTTCAGGTGCTTCCTTATAGGAACAGAGGACTTCTGTACAGCACTTTATCATTTACAAGTGCATGTAAACACGTCTTCCAACAGTTTCATGGTACATATTTTGCAAACTTAGGTCCACATCTTGTCTCATACTCCAAGGGGGTCTCCTTTATTAAAGTGTATTAAGTAGTTAATGCAGGAATTAGCTTCGCACATGCAGAGTAATTTTAAAACAGGTCTATGATTTGAGGCTTACAGTAGGTGCCTACTTGGCTTATAAAACACAAGCACAAAATCTGCTGAAGTCACAGTTACAATGCAGCTATGTGCACACTGTTCCCTCTAAGGCAGTGTATCGCAAACTGTGTGTTGGGGAGGAGGAGAGACGCCAGTTGACTGCCTACAGGATGTGCCTTCTTTCGGCACATCTTCCCACTGAGGGCTCAGGGCCCATCTGGAAGGCCTTCGCGCATGCTTGGATGTTGGCGTGACATCATCACATCGACATCCACGCACTTCCAGATGCCTCGAGCTGTGGCCACTACGTTTAGTGTGCCGCGGCTTGACAAAGTTTGCAAGACACTGCTCTAAGGTGAGCAGGAGTCCTCCAGCTACAGTCCTGCCAGTGGGGGTTGCTGCTTCACTATCACTTTTTCAATAGTGAGGGGCAGACACATTTTGCAGGACTCCAGAGAACCTGCCTTTCTCTAGAGATTGAAAACAATGCAATTGGAGGACCCCTGCTCTACTTAGAATGAACAACAGCTAATAAGCACGTGCATGTCTTATTGCTCACACTTGTTTGGATGCAGCCCAAGTGCAAGCATGTTTGGGCGGAGCTTAGGTGGATTCTTATATGCACATAGTTTATAACAGGCCTCTTATATGCATGAAAAAGCCAACCCCCCCTCCTCCCCACACACACACAGGTGTGCACTAATTCCCATATTGACTTACAAATGCAGAACAGAATGGGGAACATGCTGCATTAACTATTAATACTGCAAATAACAGAGCATTTAATACAACTTCAGTAGGTGGTATTAACGCAATATAAAGTGTTTTATCCCTGCATTAATTGTAGAAGATGTCGGGCAAGCCCCAACACTTAACCCTGTGGCTTTATAGTTACTGCATGTTAATTGTTGCTTTTAACACCCATAGTAAGGGAAGTGGGGATGGAGATGGTACTCAGCGAAATTCAACAAGGCCCATGTTTTGGGGAACTGCCTGCAGCAGGCGTCGATGCAGTACTATGGTAAGATACCTGCATTGACCTCCTGCTGCAGGCAGTTTACCAAACCACGGGCCTTGCCTTCTTCTCCACTTCCTGTGTCCGGCTACATTTCTTTGCTGTGTGTCCTCTAATTTGGGTTGGCGCTATTCTTTAACATGCAGTCACTGCAAAATTTGAATGCACTTTAAAGGGCCCCATAGTTAACTCTCTGTAATTATGACCTGGAATGGAAAAGTCAAGCTTTTAGGTTTTAAGAGGGCTAGAAATATTAAAAATCATTTTATTTGGTAAGAAGTCCTCTAACTGGCAATTGCTGATTATTTAAGAATATAAAAGTAATCTTGAGCACAGCAAATGTTAACCCAGTTACTATTTTGACATAAAGCATGCAGCAGATGTGATTTCTTTCCGTGATTCACGTGTAAAATAAAACCGTCCGAAGGGAAAGCAAGCCATTAACTAAAACATTTCATCCTACCAAAGACTGCTACTGAAAACCGACACATTTCTCTTATGTATGTTGATTTGCAGGAATGTCACTATTGCAATTCACTCATTTGAAATTGTTTCCTACTAATCATTCTTGTGATAAAAAGATTTCAACCCACAAAATGTTCAAACAATGGCACATCTGAGAAACATTTATCCAAATCTACCGCTGCAGGTAATGGGACACAGCAATGTCTGAAACTTCCTGCACAGAGTTGTACTTTGTCCCATTCCTTCTTTTTTTTTTAAAAAGGGCTGATTTATTTTTACTAATACTGACATTCCTGTAACTAACAATTAGTATGAAGCTAACGGGGGTTGCTGCTTATCAGCATGAAGTGTACTTGCTCCGTAACAGAGTATGACTGAATGCTCTTCGGTTATTTCTTCTTGTAAATTGTTTGAAATGAGATTTTGTACATAAATATTATATTGCAGATTAGATAATTATAAAAAAAAAATCCTTTCATGGAAAACATTTTTTTAAAGAAAAAAAATAAACAAATACAGATTTGCTTTAAATCCTCTTTTTTGTTGATAATGTGTTCATAATAAATCTTAATATTCAGTTATATAAAGCCAAGTATTCATTGCGTAGCTTTCAATTTAGTAAGGTTCATTCCTTGCCACATTTCTTATAGCATTCGTCCATATGCATTTGGCATCAGGTCGGGAGATATGAGTACAAACATGCAAATCAGCAACTTTAGAGGGCTTCAATTTCAATCTCATTAGTTAGTGGCGGCTTCACCTTTCCAAACCCAAGGCGAGATACATAGCAAAATGGACAGAAGACCCTGGAAACTAGAGCTGAGAGAAGAAGCGGCAGAGATGGAAAACAAGATAGCCAATGCGTTGCTCTTATTGTTATGAAGTCTGCATGTAGTAGTTTATATTTGTTCTTACTGTAATCTGCTTAGGTTTTAAGTGGAATAGAAATTTTAAAATAAATAAAATATTCAGGTACAATCAGTAGGTCCTTTCACTAGAGGGCTTACAACACAGCTGTCAAACTCAAGGCCCGCGAGCTAAATCCTGCCCGCCTGGTTGTTTTATGCGGCCCGCGGTCCGATGCCCCCCCCCCCTCCCCGTGTTATCTTGTGGCCGGCTCCCTCCTCCTCACAACCGCAGTGTGCACGAAACCGTGTGCAGCGGCTCTTCGTGCATCCGGTACCTCATCCAGAAGCATTCCCTCTGACATTGCCGACCCACAGGAATTCAAAGATCACTAACTCCCCCTGAGACCAGAAGACATGACTTGCTTATACTGAAGAACAGTAGATTAGTGCATCAACTCAGAATCTCCAGCTGCCCAACCAGTCAATTTATGCATTCCTGCTCTGTAATCTCTCAGCAGCTCAAATTCTAGAGGTGTCAGATTTGCTAGATCCGTTTATATTAACACCTTAAGCGGCACTGTACCAAAGGGACAGCTGACGTGGCTGCCAGCCATTTCTTCATTGCTTTTTTGTACAGTAACCAGGTGTAGGGTGGATCTTGGATCTTATTCATGCAGAGCCGCACCCTGCCAGTTCCTGATAGAGTTAATCTGCACAACCCTGTCCGTCTCTGGGCAGGAACTAATTGGAAGTTGCATGTTTTCCAACTTAATCACTTCCTTCTGTCGCTTGGGAGAAGTCAGACTTCCTCAGAATCTTGACAGGTCTGGTCTGGTGTTCACTGACTCATTTGTGCCTCTTCAATTGTGCTAGGACTCTTGGTTTGGTTTGGTTTGGTTTATTTATTTACATCCCGCCCTTATCCAGGGTGGGTTATAAACTACATACAAAGATACAAAATTACATCTAAAATTACAAAACAGACAAAATACCAAACAATAAAATAACGGTGACCAGCACCTTCCTGTCAGCGATCTCTATTCTTCCTAATTCATTGAATCTCATGCCCTGTATTGCTGAGAAAATGCACTTGTTCCAAGAGCACAAAGATCTAACCACTTTAATGTAGGAGTCAAATATTGGAATGAATAAGACTACAAAAATTAACATAACATAACAAAATGTTTGTATATAGCAGCTACCTCTGTTCTATTCGGTTTACAGAGTAAAGATACTGGACATTCACAATGAATTACATTACATTACATTACATTAGGGATTTTTATTCCGCCATTACCTTGCAGTTCAAGGCGGATTACAAAAGAATTATCCAAGATGTATTAAAGCAAGATCTTACAAAAAAAAAAAAATAGGTCATTTTCAAAAAGAGTGAGAAATGGGTAAGGTTATTTATTTGGGGTAGTTGGCTTTAGTGAGAAGTGGAGTTTGGAGTTTGAGACTTGCAGTATTATTTCTTTTTTTCAGAGTTTTCTTGAAGAGTATGGTCTTTATTTCTTTTCTAAAAGTCTTGTAGTCGATGGATGCCGTCAGTAGATTGATTGGCGATTTGGTTGTCTAGTTTGGCTGCTTGAGTGCTTGAGTTAAAAAATTTGCCAAACAAATATGTTTTAAACAGTTTTCTAAAAATGCCAGATATAGTAGGTGTTCGAACTTAGTATAAAATTACCAAAATGTTTATCCCATATACCAGCCTGATAAGATAGAATTCTGCCCCAAAATCATTTGATAGATGGAAAGACAAATATCCACGAACCCTGTGTAGGGTGTTTTCCATTAACAAATTCAAAGTGGTCAAGAAAATAACTAGGTAAAAGACAATGTTAAGACTTAAAACATATACAACCAAACTTAAACAATATTCTCACCTCAATTGGCAGCCAGTGCAATTTTTAGTAATATTTTGTCACATGGTCAAATTTTTTCAGACTGAATATCAAATGAACGAATAACTTGCAACCTCTTGATGTTTTTCTTAATACAACTTTCATTACAAAGCGGTAAAAGGAGAAAGACTGGGAGATCAAAAGCATACCTATACAAAGTCTGGTAAGAGATTGTTCTATAGAGAAAAGCAGGAAAGTGTGTGTTCCTAAGCCTTGGTGTACATAACCAAATTCTTTAAGTTACATGCTTTTGAGCGTCCTGGCCGGGCTCCACCTCTGGGGCACTAACCCATAAATTAGCAAACACTTTCTAGAATTACTCTCCAAAGTTATCTATCCAGAAAGAAGGTTTATAGTTATAGTTTATTAAAATTTGCTACACCACCTTTACTAACTAGCAGAATATAGTGGGTCACGATTTAAAATATGGTACAGGCAGAAAAGAACTACGTATGTTGAAACCCTCAGCTCAATGTGTGGCGGCGGCTAAGACAGCAATTAGAATGTTAGGAATTATCAGGAAAGGAATGGAAAACAAAGATGAAAATCCTACAATGCCCTTGAATCGCTCTATGGTTCAGCCGCACCTCGAATACTGTGTGCAGTTTTGGTCGCCATATGTCATAAAAGATATAGCGGAATTAGAAATGGTACAGAGAAGGACAACGAAAATGATAAAAGGGATGGGACGACTTCCCTATGAGGAGAGGCTAAAGCGGCTAGGGCTCTTCAGCTTGGAGAAGAGACGGCTCAGGGTGACTTGATAGAGATCTATAAAATACTGAATGGAGTGGAAAGCGTAGATGTGAATCACTTGTCCACTAGGGGATTTGATGAAGCTACTACGGTAAGTGGATTTAAAATAAATGGAAGTTTGAAAAACATTTAAACTGGTGTAGACTTTCTAACCACAAAGTGTAAGAATACAATCCCTGCTGGGGGATATGGCCAGAGAACATATTTCCAGACTGGATTGGACTGCAAGAGCCCCCCAAAAGAATGATCACCATTATTTTAAAATTGCTGAAATAAATCTGAGCTGATGGTGGATCAGAACTCTTTGCGTTATAGTTTCCCCGGGGTCTCCAGGCTTTTCCTTCTTGCTTAGGTCCTATTTTTCTTTATTCAGCAAAGAGAAACTTGCTCCACCATTGTAAGGAACAGCCTGACACAAGCATGAGTTTCATGTCACCATAACCCTGAAATAATACAAAAACCAAGACTGCCTCAGCAGAGCTATTGGTTCATTTATTAACAAAGGGTAACACTCTCATTTGCATCTGGGCAAAGCAAACCCTTGGGTACTCAATGAAGGGTACCACAGGACTGTACAGTAAAAGTTGCTGAAAGTGGGGGGGCGGGTCAATTAATTTGTTGGAGATTTGAGTCACTCAACCAATATTAAGGCAGTCTGTGGACAAATAAAAGAAAGCAATGCACGGCGTATAACACTGGACTTCCTACATCAGTCCTGGTGATGCCATAGCCAGTTGAAGAGCTAAATCTGCTATGACTTAAGTCAGCACATGCACATTAATTTTTTTGATCAACCATAGATAATGTCACTTAGATCATCATCCCTAGGGAGCCAATCTCCAAAGTTCAGTTCCCGATCCTCAGAGACAAAACACTGGGGTCAAAACAATCATCTTCCCAATGATTAACATGTCACTTCGTCACAGGATCAAATCTTATATTAGAAATACTTTTGTGAATTCTTTTAAATATAACTATTTTCATAAATAATTTCATAAATAGTGTTATAGACACCAATTTTCCAATAATAATAGTACTTAGCTTAGTTTGTGGTCAGTTTTGGGATAGCTCTGTGTCAACATGTTTCACTGTAACGTGTTTTCAAGACAGCCAATCCTCTTAATTTAACCGCCATCTCTATCGACCACTCTTCTATGAAAGAAAATGGCTTTTGAATAGCTGCTTGTTTGGAAGAGCTGGATGGTCTGCATTTTTGCCACATGGGTTTGTCTGGCTGAGCCCCTTCCACTAGGCCCCACTATCCCTAATTTTAATATTTTCATGCAACCATTGAGTAAATTGATTTAACATATAATAAATTAAACAATATGTAGGCATACATAACACACAGACAATAATAACATTCAAATAGTTTGCTTTCTCGTGTTTAATATATTTCTGACGTATATTTCAAGAAAAATATAACGTGAAAATTTTATGACTATGTCTTTATTATGAAAATGTCAGTAAGTAACACATTGAAGTGGATACTATAAGGCGCCAAGCTAGATGCATTTGGAAGGGATTGTGTGCCCCCTAGAGGATTTATCCTTATTTGCACTTTTTTTTTTTTTCAATGGATCATACAACATGTGCAATACAACTTCTGTAAATATAGAAAACCAATAAACTACCAGTAGATAAGACGATACTATGCATAAACAGACAGAAAATATGTATCCTTGAGGAAATACTTCCCGTGGGCTGATCTTAAGTAAAAGCACGGTGTGTAATTATACATAATTATTAAAAGAGACATCAATACTGGGTGACTGCACAAGTTAACAAAGGCAGTTTAACCTGAGAAGGTATCTCAAATGTGGTACTTATAAAATCAGTACCTAGATGAGTCTGTTCCGTACATCATGATATCTCTTCTGATTTAAACAAACCCAAATATCAAAGAAACTTCAGTGGGCGAGTAGAAGTCTACACAAAGTGGTATATTTAGGATAGGTCCATGCAGCAAATGATTTGCAAACAGTGCATGTGCCAGCCCTATTTAAAAAGAAATCACATTATGGACACATAATTTTCAAAAACAAATAATAAATGGAAAGCAAAGCTTATCTGAATCAAATGTGAATCAAAGTAACTGCCCAACAGAGCTCCGTTTCGATCCTTTTTCAGGGGTCTATTGGATGAGTTCACTCCATACATCACAATCTCTCTTGTGATTTAAACAAACCCAAATAAGTAAGTATCTCAGCTAATAGTAGCAGCATGGGTAAAAGTCAGGGGTGGGCGTTTTTGGGGGAGCTCATTTGTCAGGGGCCAAATTGTGGACAGGCCCCTTATTCAGGGGCTGTAATGTCAGGAGCTTTTTTTTTTTTGTCGGGTCTATTTTGACCTGGTACCCAGCATTATAAGTCATTATTGTGCAATTATTATATCATATCCTGAGATCTTCAATCCTGGTAAGTTGGGCCCGTGTGCTTAAGGCCTCGCCCACAGGAGGAGCCTAAGGCTCCCGGGCCTATTCTGATTGGCCCAGGCGCTTCAAGCCCCACCTGTGGGCGGGGTTTCAGCCGCCTGGGCCAATCCGGCCCCATTCTGGAGCCGGCTGGCCTGCCGGACGGGCGGGCTTGGCACCCGTCCGTCTGGCCAACGTTGAAAGGTACGGGGAAGGGGGGGTGGGGGGTCGGGGGGTCAGCCGGGGGGGGTCATGGGTTGGCGGGGTGGGGCCAATCGGGGGTTCAGTGGGGATGGTCGTTGGGGGAGGGGGGTTGTGTCGAGGGCAGGAGGGCCTGGGATCCCTCCTGCCCATTGCAA
The DNA here is from genome assembly GCF_902459505.1 of Geotrypetes seraphini. Taxonomy (NCBI): domain Eukaryota; kingdom Metazoa; phylum Chordata; class Amphibia; order Gymnophiona; family Dermophiidae; genus Geotrypetes; species Geotrypetes seraphini. The sequence continues at coordinate 5,823,990 of NC_047102.1, forward strand.
ATGAGGTATTTCCTCAGATTACTCCGGAGCCTATTACCTCTTAACTTCATCCTATGCCCTCTCATTGCAGAGTCTCTATCAAATCTTCCCTCTCCCGCCTTTCCTCCAATGTATATAGACTGAGATCTTTAAGTCTGTCCCCATACGCCTTATCATGAAGACCACCAACCATTTTAGTAGCCTTCCTCTGGACCGACTCCATCCTTTTTTATATCTTCTTGAAGGTGTGGCCTCCAGAACTGTACACAATATTCTAAATGAAGTCTCACCAGAGTCTTATACAGAGGCATCAATACCTCCTTTTACCTACTGGCCATACCTCTCCCTATGCAACCTAGCATCTTTCTAGCTTTCACCGTCACCTTTTCAACTTGTTTGGCCACCTTAAGATCATCACATACAATCACACCTAAGTCCCGCTCTTCTATTGTGCACATAAGTTTTTAACTTCCTAAACTGTACAGCAATCACTTTCTCTCAACACGGCCGTGTTTCAGCTGGTGGGCATTCATCAGAAGAGAAGCAACCTTGCAGGTCAAGATGAAATTAACAGATGTTACAATATCACACAAACCCATAAAATAGACAATGCAGAGATATCTTAAACATCCTCAGAAAGAATGGGAGGGGGAATAAACAGAAAAAAATAAAGTTTATACAAAAGTCAGTTATAAGTTCTCTTTACATTATGGCCGTCTTTTACTAAGCCGCGATAGAGGCTTCTACCGCAGCCCGGGGCACCATATGCTGCGAACCTCATATGAATTCTATAAGTGTCGGAGTATTTAGCGCTCTGGGTGCAGTACAAACCAATATTGTGGCTTAGTTAAAAAAAAGGGGGATATACTTCTAATAATAATAATAATAATTTTATTCTTATGTACCGCCAAAGCCATATAAGTTCGAGGTGGTTTACAGCAAGAAAGAAACCAACCACTGCCAAACATAAAGGAGACTACTCTTGACTGGCTACTTAGTTTTCTTGATTTTTGAGAAAGGTCAACAATTGAGACAGCTAAAAAACAAACAAACCAAAACCCTCTCCATTTATATTCAAGAACCGGGGGGTCTTAACTCAGTTCATAAGACACACCCAACCACTGTGATTTTCAAGACATCCAGAATGAATATGCATAAGTTAGATTTACATACAATGGAAGCAGTGCATGCATGCAGTGTGGGTGGAACTAAGAAACTGTGGCAGAAGGATGCAGAATTACCTAGCCCAGTGGTCCCCAACCCTGTCCTGGAAGACCACTAGGCTAATCGGGTTTTCAGGCTAGCCCTAATGAATATGCATGAGAGAGATTTGCATATAATGAAAGTGACAGGCATGCAAATCTGCTTCATGCATATTCATTAGGGTTAGCCTGAAAACCCGATTAGCCTAGTGGTCTTCCAGGACAGGGTTGGGGACCACTGACCTAGCCCAGTGGTTCCCAACCCTGTCCTGGAGGACCACCAGGCCAATCGGGTATTCAGGCTAGCCCTAATGAATATGCATGGAGGAGATTTGCATGCCAGGCAACTCAATTATATGCAAATCTCTCTCCTGCATATTCATTGGGGCTATCCCAAAAACCCGACTGGCCTGGTGGTCCTCCAGGACAGGGTTGGGAACCACTGACCTAGCCTATAGGTGTAACTCCAGAATGCATATTGGAGAAACGGCCTCAGTGGAAGCAGCATCAGTTCCAGTACTGCAGCCCCCTCTGACCCTGGTGCCAAATGTGTGACCAGGTCCGTTTCTCTTTATCACAGAGGGACATTCTCTCTTCCTAGTGGCATCGAAGTTTAGGGTTGGTGGGTTTGATTTCTCTTTTTTTCCACTTGGGCTAAGGGAAGATTCAGTGACTTGTCCGGGCTCACAAAAAGGGAGGCGCTACTTCGCTCCGAGCATGCGCGGGAGCAGCGACGGCGGAAGCCCGGCCCAACGTCCAGACCGTGTGACCGTTTCCGGCTGCGCACGCGCAGAAGAGCGCGAATGCCGCCCCGTTTTCTAGTCGCGGAACCGAGGTAAGAGAAAGAGCCCGGGGTGGGGGCGAAGTTGTCGTCGTTTCCCCCCTGCCTTGCAAGTGGAGGCCGTTCCTCTGGGGGATGGTTAGCTCACCGTGAAAGCGCCGCCGCTTCTTTCCTGTGCGGGAGACAAACACTTGTTCCTGGATCGATCTCGCCATTTTTAGGCCCTTCTCGCGCCCACAGCCTGGGCCCAGCGCCGGGTCGACTCGCTATACTGAAGCAGGCCCCAAGGGGTGTCAAAGCCCCCCCTCGAGGGCCTGTTCTATCTCAACCTCAGTCCTTCTACAGCAGGGGTAGGCAATTCCGGTCATCCAGAGCTGGAGCCAGGTCAGGTTTTCAAGATATCCACAATGAATATGCATGAGATCTATTTGCATGCACTGCTTTCAATGCATATTCATTGGGGAAATCCTGAAAACCTGACTGGATTGTGGCCCTCGAGGAGGGGCTTTGACACCCCTGGTCTAGGGGCAGGGTTTGGGGCTGTCGAAGCCATGTGCTGCTGACTCTTAACACCCAGCTTCCCAATACAGAAAGCAAGCGCATTGTTGCTACATTAAAAAGAGTGCACTGTTAGAGAAAACAACACCACCATCACACCCATTGTGTAAGGCAGTGGTTCCCAAACCTGTCCTGGAGGACCCCCAGGCCAGTCAGGTTTTCAAGATAGCCCTAATGAATATGCATGGAGCAAATCTGCATTCCTGGCATCTCCATTATATGCAAATCTCTGTCATGCATATTCATTAGGGCTATCTTGAAAACCGACTGACCTGGGGGTCCTCCAGGACAGGTTTGGGAACCACTGGTGTAAGGAATATGCAGCTATTTGCTGCAAAGACAGAAAGGAAGGCATAAGAAAACAAATCTCTAACTCTCATGTTCCCCCCTCCCCCCACCCTTAGTTAACCCTATCCTCCGACATGCAAAAGATAGCTCGACAGAGGGTTAATTAGAGCAGGGCTGCTCAAGTCCGGTCCTCGAGATCTACTGGCAGGCCAGGTTTTCAGGATATCCACAATGAATATGCATGAGAGAGATTTGCCTACTCTACCTTCTTGCTGATCTCTCTCATCATGCATGTTCATTGTGGATATCCTAAAAACCTGGCCTGCCAGTAGATCTCGAGGACCGGACTTGGGCAGCCCTGAATTAGGGGATCCCAACTTGCCCCTCCCTCCCTATAAGATGTGAGGTGGGAGCTATGTCCACTTTTTTGGCTCCCTTGCCATTTGCAAAATGGTAGTGGCAGGGGAGGAACAAGTGGGCATCACTTCTTCCTCCCATCTTCCAGGTGAATGGGGAGGGGAGGGTCTACTGGACTAGGCCTTCTCAATCCAGTCCTTGAGTCACAAGAAGGCCAATCAGATGTTCTGGATATCCACCATGAATATGCATGACATAAATTTGGCATGCACTTCTTCCTTGATATGCCACTATCTCGTGCATATCCATGGTTGATATCCTGAAACCTGGCCTGAGACTTGTCTGCTCCCAGGATTGGGTTGAGAAGCCCTGCACTAGATCATTATTAAATAGATGTTTTAGGTGTCAAGGGATGGGATTCAGAGTGGGGGGGGGGGGGGAAGGAGAGGAGGATCTCTGGGGTTGGGGAGACCAGGGGCATTTGGTACAAAGGTGATCCGAGGTGAAGTCCCAGACTTCATTTCACCCTCTTCTTCAAAGCCAGGCCAAGTTGCGGGTCCTCTATGCCAGTGTTTCTCAATGTGATCCTGGAGTACCCCCTTGCCAGTCAGGTTTTCTGGATATCCACAATGAATTTGCGTACACTGCCTCAGATATATGCAAATTTCTTTCATGTATATTCATTGTGAATATCCTGCAAACCTGACTGGCAAGGGGGTGCTCCAGGACCGAGTTAAGAAACATTTCCTTATGCCTCCTCAGACTTGGCAGGGAGGCTTTGGCATTATTCTCAGGCATTCACTTTTCAGTATACTTATCTGTATGTATGCTGAATAGTGAATTCGCCTTATTGCCATTTTTTTAATGTGCTATGTTCAATGTGCTCAAGGCTTTGCATAGTTAGCTGAGGGCAAAACCCCTTTCTGCATCATACTTCCACAAGGCCTGATCAAACTTTATTGGATCAGCCCCACTCTGGGAGTTAGGTGCTGTGTAAAATGGACTTACCCTTCTGAAGTTGGAGATAAGCAATCTCCTACTTAGATAGATATCAATAGCCAACACCTAAAATCCAGCCCCAAATACTTAACAAAAATAACATATTTTGGGTTTTTTTTTTTGTCCACTGTTAAATTACTATAGTAAAGTGAGATTAAGATTAAAAAAAAAAAAAAGTACAGACAAAATGCTATTATGTTGTCTTTATTTTCAGGTGGCAACAATACTTCCTCACCAAGTTTTGTGAATCAAATTACCTTTATAAGACAGAAAACCAGGACATTTTATTTGGTCTATAACATTTATTTTTAACTTTCCTATTCTTATTGACAAGGTCTGAGGCCATGGCAGACTTTCGAACTTTATTGCATAGTATCTCTACCCGTTTGTCCAGCGATGAGCTTGATAACCTAAAGTTTCTTTGCCGTGAAAATATTGGCAAAAGAAAGCTGGAAAATGTGAAGAGTGGGATAGACCTTTTTAGCATCCTCTTGGAGCAACGAGAGATCTCGCCTGACAGTGTTGATTTTCTGTTCAACTTGCTGAAGAACCTTAAGAGAGGCGACCTGGTGGAACAGCTGGAGCAGTTTGAGAAAAATGGACCGGGCAATGTGGCTAAGGAACCAGAGGCCCAGGAGCGAGGTCTGTTCTTTGTGGCACTGTTCCTTTTTCTCTGTGCAGAACATCTCATGGAATTTGCTTATAAGATCCTGCTACTACAGATATTTGGGAAGAAAGATGAATACTGTATTATTATGAAGCACTTGGGTGTGTGTAGTGGACAAATGTGGCTGAAAATGAATTAGCTGTGAAATGAAAAAACTGGTGAGTGGTCATTGGCTTTCCTCGTGCTTCTCTAATTTAACATGTCCATGACCACCAACCAGCTGCTTCTGACGAGATGGAAAAAATAATTTCAAACACTGGGCATTTTTTTCTGGTTTCCAGGTCATTGTTACTCTTTCTATACAACAGAGCATTGCTTTAATGAAAAGAAATGCTGTCATTTCTCTATAAGCTGCCTTTGTGCTCAAGGCTCACTTTATCTTTTGCCGAGAGCAGGAGGCTTGTAGTTTGAAGAAGTTTCTGCTTTCTGAATGCTGTTTTAATGTCTGTCTGTTCTGTAGCCATTAATGCTGTTTTCATGTCTGTCTGTTCTGTAGCCATTAATCAGGCATCCAGCTTCTCGTAATCTGCTTCCTGTTACTAACTCAGCCTCCATCCAGAGGGTTTGCATAAGGAAAAGTGCGCTGCAAGAAAGACTTAAACACCTTCCTTTCTCTTGTATGATAAATCTGGTTACTTCATCTTAGCTCCTACTAGAGAATGACACGGGGACAAATTTTTCCTCGTCCCCACGAGAATTTTTCCATCCCTTCCCGACGAGTTCTTTTCCTGTCCCTACCCTATTCCTGCAAGTTCCATCTTCATCTGCATAAGCTTCAAACACTTTAAAATCATAAATGTTCGAGGCTTGTGCGGTTAAGGCAGAGCTTATAGGAACGGGGCAGGGAGAGCGACAAAACTCACAGGAACGGGATGGGGACATTGAGTTCCTGCAGGGACGGGGATAGATTCCGTACAAACGTAAGGAAATTCTTCTTCACCCAGAGAGTGGTAGAAAATTGGAACGCTGTTCCGGAGTCTGTTATAGGGGAAAACTCCCTCCAGGGTTTCAAGACAGAGTTGGACAAGTTCAGACTAGACTCATTTGGAGCACTGGTCTGACCCAGCAGCGGCAATTCTTATGTCATTCTCTAGCTCCTACATTGAGCTTAGGTATTCTAGCTGTCCGTGTCTCCGTTAGCAATCTCTTTATCTTTCAGCTGTACTGGATAAGCAGTCTGGATTGGTGCAAACAAGGTTCCTTAGAGCAGTGGTTCCCAACCCTGTCCTGGAGGAACACCAGGCCAATTGGGTTTTCAGGCTAGCCCTAATGAATATGCATGAAGCAAATTTGCATGCCTATCACTTCCATCATATGCAAATCTCTCTCATGCATATTCATTAGGGCAGTGGTTCCCAACCCTGTCCTGGAGGAACACCAGGCCAATTGGGTTTTCAGGCTAGCCCTAATGAATATGCATGAAGCAAATTTGCATGCCTATCACTTCCATCCTATGCAAATCTCTCTCATGCATATTCATTAGGGCTAGCCTGAAAACCCGATTGGCCTGGTGTTCCTCCAGGACAGGGTTGGGAATCACTGCCTTAGAGCTGCTTATGCCACCAACTTTGGATTTGTCAAAGAGAGGCATAGCTGACTGCCACTCAAAAGGTGCTTTCTCTAGAGAGCTGTTCTTAACCAGCTTACAGCGTAGACTAGTAGGCACTATGCTTAACACATTGGGCTCCTTTAACAGAGCCGCGGTAATTACTCCGATGTCCATAGGGATGTAACGGGCATCGGAACGTTTGCTGCAGGGCAGCTGATACCGCAGCTTTGTAAAAAAAAAGGGAGGGGATTATTAGCAATAGCTCTTTAACAGAAAAGGCAATGTTACAAATAAAAAATATGAACATATTAATCTGACAAGTACATTTTCAGTTTGTTTCAGCTAATTGGCTTTTGTTTGTATTTCTTTATAGAACACTTGAGGATAGCATTTCTTGTTATATGTGACAATGTTGGAAGAAACTGGAAAATGTTGTTGCGTAGACTTGGCGTTTCAGAAGCCAAGTTAGATGCCATCGTGGTTGCACATCCTAACAACCTGCAGGAGCAGCTCATGCAGGGATTGAGAGCCTGGCAGAAGTCTCGGGGCAAGGATGCAAAGCTGTCCGAGCTACTGAAAGCTCTCCAGGATTGTCGGCTGAAACTTGTGGTGGATTATATAGAAGAGGCGCTTTCCAACTCTTTGGTTTCAAATTAAATGGAAAACAGAGTATATTTCAACTTTCATCTGGAGACGCTTCACTGCATTCCATCCAGCTTCGGTTTAAGCGGGTTAGAAATTTTATAAATAAATAAATACAGTTATTGAACAACCTCATTATGAAAAGCTATAGAGTTTTCTTCTCTTCAGATCCATCATTTCTGCACTATGGAGTGAGCGAAACCCTGATTGAGTGGGGTACAAGACTAAGAATTGAATTCAATTCTGTACATACTGATCCTTCCTTCAGTTTAATCAAGAAAGGGATAGCTGCAATTGGTCTGTAGTTGTTGACCTGCGTGACAGATTCCTGAGAATTCTTGATTATCAAGGTGAATCATGAGGGAAAATTCCTTTTGTAATAGTGATGGTACACCCATCCAGGTACACCCACAAATTTTGAAAAACCGCAAATGCGGTTTTGCGTCTGTCAAGAGGCAGGAGAGGGCAGCTGGGGTGCCGGCGGGTGCAGAAAATCATTCACTGTATGCTCCGACCGCCTCTTCCTGTACTAAAGTCAGGCTACACCAATCAGAAGCTGCTTTGACACCCAGCTCCTGATTGGTGAAGCCTGACTTTAATACAGGAAGAGGCAGTCAGAGCATACCGCGAATTACTGAGTCCACGATTCGCAAACCGCGAATTTGTGGGGGAACACTGTATACACATTAGCTTTAAATTGTAGTGGGGCTGCTGACATTGTAGATGAGCATACATCTAATGGGCAATGTGATTTTACAGCTCACTAAAATTTTCCCATTTAGGAGTTTTGAATTCATTCCAGGTTTTAGGTCAGCTCTACTATCTTGGTATGATGAATGAAGCATTTGGAAATCAAGGTACTCCTGATCCTTGCTGGCATGTCTCAACCTTTGCACTTGTGAATAAGAATGATTTGCTAGCTCATTTGGAGAAGGGACTAGTGCGTGTGGTGCATGTTTTAAATGGGCGATATCAAATATAGTATCAGTTAAACAACTCCTTGCTATTAAGCGTGTTAGAACCTATTTTAGAAGAATAGTAAGCCCGTCTTTATTCTTTCATTTTTCTTTTCTAATTTTTCACACCCAAGCTCCAGATTTTTTTATCTTCGCTAGTCCCTGACCTACGCCATGTTGTGCCTGTCTGAACTTGTATGGTTTGAGGAAGAGCTCTTAGAACTATCTTGGGTGTTACGATCTCGTTTTCTCTTAATTCTGCGTAGAGGGGTGATTGAGTCTAATGTGTCTTTACTAAACTTCTCACAAAGAGTATTAAAATCTGGATCTTGATCTAAGAAATTACTAAAATTATAAAATTTCCAAAATTCAGAGGGATCAATTCATCTTATCTCAGTGGACTTTAGTTGCGTTTTTATAATGGGAACAAGAGGATTTTTGCCAATTCAGTGTGAAATTGTACATAAGATAATCTGACCAGACTGTTGGGGTCCGGATGCCGGGTGAGAAGATGAGGGGGGAAATGGGTTTTTGGTAGAAAAAAGTACTTAAATCTAAGTGATGTCCTTTATCATGAGTTTTTGTAGGATCTGGAAAAGAGTAAGCTAATGATGATTAAAAAGCTTCTTAGATCTGATACTGATGACATTTAATGTGGAGAAATGCAAAGAGATGCACATTGGGAAGAATAACCCAAATCACAGTTACCAAATGCGAGGGTCCACCAGACAACAAAGATAGGGGGAATGATTTTATGTTCGATTTAGTGATTGAATTGTGTCAATTTTGAGAATTTACATCTTCTGTCTATATTTTCACTGTTCAGGAAGAAATGCATTTGTTTCTATTTCTCCGGGGGTTGTACTGCATGCAGTCTTGAATCTTAGGGTTTCGTTTGTATATATTAATACTTTTAGGTTTTGGTCCCGTATTTGCATAGGGGTTATCTGTGTTCTGGTAGGAATAAATGTTGAGAAGCATACAGTATGCTTTGTGTATTTTAATTTTGTGGTTAACCATTATGTTATTGTTGATAAGATAAATGAATGGAAAAAATGATGTTACAATTAGTACTATTATGGGGGTGGGAGATGGGGTGTGGTCTGGCCCATGACTTAGCCTGTGTTTTAGATTTCAGCCCCTTAATGTGACTGAGTTTGACACCCCCTGCTCTAAAGGTAGAAAATGAGAACAGAGTTTGACCACAAGAGGGCACTATTGCACTTTGCCTCAGCATGGCAGGGGCTAAGGATTCAGAACATATTGATTGAAGGTTCCCCTCTTCAAAAAGGAAAGGAAGTTGGATGCATATTATTTATAATCCTGAGGTTTCTCTATTCTTAATTCCTATATTACTAGAACCAACTTTGGGTTCTAAACTTTGACTCTATGAACATGCAACAGATGAACTTTTATTTATTTTATGTTTATTTTTTTTAACAAAGCAGTTAAAATACAATTCTCAGAAAAGAAAAAAATGATTAAATTCAGAAATACACTTAATATATATTATGTTTGATTTAATGATATATAAAGTGAATGATTGACAATAGAGCCAAATTGATTGCAACTAGGTGATTACAAAGATTTGAGACAAGCTTTGGCTAGGATTTATCCATTCATAAAATCATTTCAGCCCATGGATTATCTGTCTCACTTACCCTTATAAGAACATAAGAATAGCCTTACTGGGTCAGACCAAAGGTCCATCAAACCCAATAGCCCGTTCTCAAGGCGGCCAATCCAGATCCCTAGTACCTGGCCAAAACCCAAGGAGTAGCAAAATTCCAGAATCTCAAAGATTAACAAGATTCCGTTACCCCAAATAGTAGCAGCATTCCATGCAGAACCCCCAAAGAGTATCAAGATTCCAGAATCCCCAGAGTAGCAAAATTCCATGCTACCGATCCAGGGCAAGCAAAGGCTTCCCCTATGTCTTAATAAGACTATGGACTTTTCCTCCAGGAAATTGTCCAAACATTACATTACATTAGTGATTTCTATTCCGCCATTACCTTTCGGTTCAAGGTGGATTACATAAGATTTCTCAGGAGGTTACAAGAATTGTAACTTTACATAAGAATTGTCATAAGAATTGCATAGGAATTACATAAGAATTTATGGGAACTTGATGTGATACATGTTGGGTAATTAGAAACATTTTAGATTTGAAAGGGGTAGAGAGTATGGTAGGTGGAGTTTGGGAAGGAACTGGTCGTGTTAAATAGGTTTTATGTATTTTTTGAAAAGTAGGGTTTTAGTTTCTGCTCTTACCACAACCTATGGCAAATGCGTTCCAGAGCTTAACTATTCTCTGAGAGGAAAAACATTTCCTCCTATTGGTTTTAAAAGTATTTCCCTATAACTTCATCGAATGTCCCCTAGTCTTTGTAATTTTTGACAGCGTGAAAAATCAATCCACTTGTACCTGTTCTAATCCACTCAGGAGTAGAACGGGTACAAATAAAGTGTACTTACCTGTAACTGTGGACCTCTGTAGACAGCAGGATAAGTCAGCCACACAACCCACCCACCTTCTCTAGTCAGAGACTGTGGCCAGAGCTCAGAACAGAACTGCCAGATGCAGGAAGTGGGATTGCCTGTCTTTGCCCAAGAGGGATATCTTATCTACTGTACATGTTCAGAGGGTTCTCTCTCTCTCTTTTTTTTTTTTACATACTCTCTCTGAGCTATCTGCAAGTATATCTGTCCAATGGGAGCCATCAGATGACATCGCCTACATGTGGCTGATTTATTCTGGTGTCCGAGGAGGCCCCCTGTTACAGGTAACACACCACTTTATTTGAAACCTTATCAGATTGAAGGGTAAGTGAAACAAATAATCCATTTAATCTAAACAGGGCTGCAAATGTTATTATGAATGGATAAATCCTAGCCAAAACTTGTCTCAAATCTTTGTGATCACCTAGTTGCAATCAATTTGGCTCCATTTTCATTCATTCATCTTATATATCATGAAAACAAACACAATTTCATGAGTTTACACAAACCTACAACAGAGAAAGAGGAACTCTTCAGCAACCCTCACTATGACAGTGAGTTCTGACCTTCCCTATTTGCAACCCTAAACAATCAGTTTCACACTTAACATACCGGATTTGAGGCAAATATCATCCTCATGGCATTCGATCGTTCTTATAAAACAAGTATGTAAATATGCACACAGATCCAAAGCAAGTCAAAATCCAGAATTCTTGATTAAAAACCAGAAACAAGAAAGTCTGCCAGAGCTAGAAGCATACCGAGAGGACAGCTAAGTGAAATACTAATGAATGTGATTTGACTTACAAGAATTTTGTCCATTTGATAAATCAGCCCAGAACACAAACAAGTTGCACTCCACCCTACTTGAGTCCACAATTACCTCTCTAGTCTAGCCAGAGAATAACTAAGCCAAAACTGCTTCTTATGTTAGCAATGAAGGTGGCACGCCTTGCGTGTCTTCTCAGTCTGAACTGTGACTCACCAGAGACACTGCAGAACACGCTTGGTTAGTAGGAAAACACTTCAGCCAGTTTTCAAAATGCACATATTGGGCCCCTTTCACAAAACTCGTAGTGAGTCCCAGCACGGTAAATGTGACGATGCCCATAGGAACTGAATGGGCTGCACTGCGTTTGCTGCAAGGGGAATCGGTACCAGAGTTTTGTAAAAGGGGCCCATTGTGCTGCCTTTTTTTTTGTGTACATTGAGTGCAGTGAGTTACTTCTTTTTATTAGCCACGCAGGTTCCAAGAATTAATTATTCTGTCCTTTGCGTATGCTCATTAATGTTGGTGAAAATGAACCTTTTTGTTACTGTTTGGAAGGATGGAAGGTTAGTTTAAAGGCAGGCTGATCAATGTGCCCAGTAGGTATCTAGGGAATGACATGGGACAATTTTTCCCCCTCTCCGCAAGCTCCGTCCTCATCTGCACAAGCCTTGAACACTTTAAAATCATAAGTGTTTGAGGCTTGTGCTGTTAAGACAGAGCTTGCAGGAATGGCGTAGGGACGGGACGGAGATATTGAGATTCCATGTCATTCTCTATGATACATTACCTCTGTTTTCTAAGGGAAAAATAGTACCTGATGGAAAATACCCACAACATTTATGCCTGCTTTTTAGGACATACACATTTTCCTGGCTTATTTTATAAAGCAGATGTTAAGTACCAACTTTGTCTTAATTGTGTCTGAAGAAAACCTCCACTCAAATCAAATGAACTTCTGTGCACACAATCTGGGCAATCTGAAGGCTATAAAATACTTTTAAGATTACTCCCCCATATGTGGTCCAAAACTTATTCTGAACTCAATTCAGATTGGAAGTAGGTTACAGTAGGTGCACTTTTGATGTTCTCCCTTTTTAAAGTACAACCAGTTTTCATTGAACAATCAAAATAAAAGTACAGTGAAACAAAAACAATGTGTGATTCAATGCTGTTTGCAAATCTATCACGCCCATACTCCCCACTACCAGAAAGACAACATTGATTATCAACGAGGCCCAAAACCCCACCGCACAGAGCAGCCTAATAAATTAGCTGTTTAAAGACAGCAATGACTTCATAGCTCTGCATTTTCCTACCTCAAAACTACAGTATATAGTTGAAAAATTAATTGAAAACATGTTTGTCAGCTTGCTGGCCTTATAAAAACACCACTGGGTACATCAGCTTCATGCAGCAGCATTTTTCTCACTACCTCGCTCTAATTTATTATCTATAGCAGTGTTGCAAACTTTGTCAAGCCGTGGTACACTAAACAAGGCATCTGGAATTGTGATGACCGCATGCGCAAAGGCCCTCCAGATGGGCCCTGGAGGGTGCTGGAAGAGAAGAGCTAGCTGACTGCCTACATGATGTGCCTCTCGCTGCTGGCACATCTCCCCCTCCCCGGCATCTCATGGCACACAGTTTGCGATACACTGATCTAGGATGGCACAATGCAATTATATGCTGGTGGTTAATATTACAAAATTCTAAACTATCGCTCAGGGCTAACCCACATCTTTATACAAGTTGTAGACAGCATCCCAGGAATTGCCCTGGCTGCTTCTTTCGATGGGCAAACTGGCCTTTATCTACGTTTTCTTGTTACCATTTGAAGCAACACTTTTTTCCCCCTTCATTACTTCTGGATGCTTTTATGACATGAAGGAGCTGGGTCACAATGCACCTAATAAAGGGATGAGAAGTGCTTTTGGCAACAACTATTGTTTACATATCCTGACACAACAGCTGCTTGTACTCCCCAACGGCAGGTGACAAATGTGCCCATTTCCAGGATCCTCCGCAATACAATGGCAACTATATTTTACCAGAATTGATTTTTAAGGCTCAAAGCAGAAATGAGACATCCAACTAAACAAAGCAACAGAATGGGTGCAGAAGAGATTCTTACTACGCAGAGGTTTTCACTTTCCTGTCATCTTTCTTTATAATCTTGACATAACTAAATGCTGCTTATTGTAGGATCCAGTAAACATGCAAACACTTTTTTTCTACTAACACTGGAAGTGGGAAGCATATGATAGAAATTTAAATTCTTTTTTATCAGCTTTAAAGAGTAATGCAAAGAAACTGACACACCTCTTTCTTAACCCTTTGGAGGAGCTCAACACAGACAGTAAATGAAATTCCAGCAGCCAAAAGAGTGATTGCAACTGCTCCTGCTGCTCTTATTTGAAAGGCTCATAAAAATGACTATACTGGATCAGCCTGATGGTCCATTAAGCCCAGTGTCCTGTTTCCAACAGGTCCCAAGTACCTGGCAGAAACCCAGAGTAGCAACATTCCAGAGCTGAGATTGTGATGTCATAATGCCTCATTCCACCAATGCCTAAGAGCCAACCTCAGCAGTGATGTCACAACCAGAACCTAAGAATTGCCATATTGGGTCAGACCAGTGGTCCATCTAGCCCAGTATCCTACTTCCAACAGTGGCCACTCCAGGTCACAAGTACCTGGCAGAATCCTAAAGAGTAGCAAGATTCTATGCTACCGATGCCAGGGGTAAATAATGACTTTCATCATGACTATCTTAATAGCAGATTATGGACCTTTCCTCCAGAAGTTTCATCTTGGGGAATAAACACAGGATTTGTTTTGTCTGATCAAGTGGGCACAAACAGATGTCCCTGTCATTACCTTTGCCGCAGCATCCAATCATTTGCAAATTCTGACTTTCCTGTTTTACTCTATGGCTATATCATTTCCCAGGTTATACTGTGCTCTGTCACTCAGATAGTAAAATGCAGTCACATGCTGCTTCCATCTGGTCCTGCTTTGAATCTTTTGTTCTGTTTTTGGGTTTTAGTTTCAGTGTAAACAGGCTTTTCAGCTCTCTCAGTGAGCCATGTCCAGACTTTACCCTGGAATGCAAAGGATGGCCCTTTCAGATGCACCTCTCCATGTCCATGCTAATGCCCTGCTTTCTGGGTTCTGATTTTTTGGTGGGCACCTTTGCCTGGTTTCTCTTTCAACTTTACCATGGCCTGCTGAACCTCCTGCAGAATGACCACATGGAAAAGAAGCAGAGATACCTTCCAGCAATCCCCTGGAAACACCACTCCTAGAAGGGGCAATCACCATTTTCTTACTGACTCTGGTAATATCACGTTTTCAGCTTGTTCTTTGCGCATCTCAGAATCAGTCAATCATGCTGCCTTCCTGCGTTTTCCCTCCTAGATACTTACTACCATCGTTGCATTATAATTCTTTCCTGTTCCTATTAGCCTTTTGTTCCATGTGAAATTTGTTTCTCTTGTTGTCTCTAACCCCCACCATAGCTTTTACCTTGTAAACCACTTAGATTTCTTTTTGAAAATTTTGTGGCATGCCAAATAGAACTAACCTGAAAAACAAGCATGCATATTTTATAAGTATATCTCAGCAGGAGAGGGCAAGAAGAAATCATAAGTTGCAAATGAGGTACATGAACTCTTGAGGCCCCACCAGAGAAAGAATATGGACAGAGTGAAAGAAAACTAGCAGAACAGTATTGATTATAGAGGAGTCAGTCCCAAGCAACTACTTGGTGAATTGTTATAGACAGAGAAAAAAATCTTCAAGTTCCAAGAAATGCAGCAGAAGGACACAAGGCCAAGCTGGAAAAAGCCTCATGTTCATATAGCTTAATGCATCTAAAGAAGAAGAGGGGATCCAGTCTTGAGTGCACTGTTGAATTAGATTCACCTCAGATTCTATGCGGGATGAACAAAAGATGATAAAGAAGATGAGCTCACCGTAAGAAGAATAGGACCCTTTCCACAAGACTCCTGAGCTTGGAGAGACTAGCAGCAAGTTATCGTCACCAAGAATTCCTGAGGTGACCCTTGAGAAGCATGCAAGATGGTTTGCACCTAACCCCCTATAAACCCTACTCTGTAGCCAGAGTATGGTCAAGGGTGAACTTATCCTGTGTGTGGTCAGCGTGGTAGGGTAAATGACTGGTGGTGACTAGAAGGAGTTGAAAGGGACCGGAGAAGACCTGAACTAACGTGGGAAACTTGGAAAATGACAGAACTGGAGAAAATCTCTTTACATGATCAAATGAGCCAGAAGTGACCAGAAGGAGCCAAGTGACTAGAAGCAGCAGAAAGGGACCAGAGAAAATCTCATCACATATCGTTTTGGGTGCCACAGGCCTGATTAAAATGAATTTCCAAGCAGCATCCTATGAACTATAGGAGGACCCTCGTTTTGGAATGATGCAAGTACCGTACTTTGGTGACCAAAATTTGAGAAATCGTAAGCCACATAGCTTAGGAATGAGGTTCATTCCTGCGATGGATGTTCAAAAACAATCTCAGAATAAAAGGAACAGGGAAAAAGTATTTAAAACACAAATTGCAATTTCTTGAAACACAGGTGCAAAACTAACCAATCTAAATATATTGCCCCCAAAAGAATACAGAGGGATCAACCCCACATACTGCTTAGCTGAGAACATGTATTAAAAATCTGGTCTTATTTAGATAAATATATGTCAGATAAATGATGCTACATATTTGCAATAATAGCTATGTTGCATAATTATTATACCTCAATATACTGTTTATAAAATCTTTACAAATCAATAGAATTTCTTTCTTTTTTTGTCCATGAAATTTTATTCAAAAGTTTTGAAACTACAAATTTAACAAATGCAAGAAAGATAACAGGTAGTGAATCGGGTCGTTAAGTGGTCAGAAGTTAATCCGTGGGTTTAGCGAATCTAGCCTTTAGTCTTGTTAACCATCCCTTTTAAAAATAATCCCTAGCACCTTGTTTGGCGAAAAGTTTCATCGCATTGTCTACAATGACTCCCAAGATCCTTTTCTTGGGCGACCCGAGCAAGTCAAATAGCACCATTTAACCCTTCCCTCTGTTTTCTATCTGATAAGCAATCTAGATGCACATGTTTATTCCCACCCGGGCTGACTCGGTCCACGTTTCGTTTCCCAGATCAAGCCTGGAAGCCGCCTTGTTACGTTGCAAAGACCAAAACGCCCGATCCACGCGCACTCTCCGCCTCCCGTCCCCTGCCGCGCACGCGCGGGCGACAAGTGACAGCGGAAGCGGAAGCGCCCGGCCGGTGACGTTCCCGCGCGCAGCCGCGCATGCGCGCCAGGGCGCCGCTCTCGTCCCGCCTTCCCCCCCCCATTTCGCCGGTCGTCGCGGGGCTGCCGAATGCGGGCGCGAGGAGGGCGGAAAAGGAGCCGAGCCGCGGCTCCCCGGCGACGGCAGCGAGGTAAGAAGGAGCCCCCGGGGAGGGGGCGGCGGCAGCCCCGGCAGATAAAGCGCGGAGGGCCGGGAGCCTTCCCGCCTCCCAGTGATGCCGCTGCTGCTCGCGCTCGGCGTTTCTGCAGGTGGACCCTGCTCCGAAGAGCTGCTCCTTGAGACCCTTAAGCCAGAAAAAGGCGCTCCGGGAGGGAGTAGGTGCCACCTCTGCTTGTCCTGTGCCTTAGGCGAATTTCAGTCCCAATTAATCCTAAACCAACCATTGATTTTCTTGCATTCCGCCCCACCAACCGTTCTAGGCGGTTCACAACCGAGAAACTGAAACGTTTCAGTTAAAAAAATACAATATCAAAAAAACACGCAACTACTGTGGCTACAACATCATCTTCAGTATATAGTTTTAAATCACCTCTTGCCTACCTTAAGCAATTAACCCACTGGCTAATGTTGTGGTAAGATGTGTGTTTGCAGAACTGTCTTCCAGGCTGCGAAAATAGGTTCAATGATGCGCATCTTTGGCCTGAAAAGTTTGTAAACCATGTTAGCTTTGCAACATCCACTTACTTTATTGTTTATTTAACTAATGGCTAGGAAGTCAGGTCAGAGCGGTTTACGTGAGCAACTTTCATGGAAATATGAGCCATGTTACATCATCGAGATTGTGTAAAAAAACCACAAAAAACATGAGTAAATGTAGATAAAAGACTTGAATAATGTACCTCTAGTAATGTCTAACATAATAATAGTCTTACTGGGTCAGACCAATGTCCCTCGTTGGCCAATCCAAGTCACTAGTGCCTGGCCAAAAAAATCCCAAGGAGTAGCAATATCCCATGCTACCGATCCAGGGCAAGCAAATCTTCAAACTTTTCAGAGAAAGGGTATAAATAGCCTTCTTTTTAGTTGGAAATAGTAATTCAGTTCATTTGAAGCCTTGTAGCTTATCAGCATACCCTTCAGTTGTTTTAACATCTGTGATTGATAAAGTGCACACTCATACCATCTCTCTGGACAGGTTTCCAATAGATCATTGCACTTTCTGCAGTATGCTTAATTGCTGCTAAGTGGTGACCATTAGCATGGTTATTATGTTGGTCCATTTGGCCGGTGTTTCTCTTTTTACCTTGTCCTTCCAACTTTCCTAGAATAATCTCCTCCTCTAGTGAGTCTTTTCTTCTCATTATATAACCGAGATATGAAGTCTAAGCTTAGTAATTTGGGCCTCTAGGGAGCATTTTGGTTGTATTTAATTAAAAAATGACAGATTTAATGTTCTGTCAACATCTGTAGCCTGTGAATATTTTTTTGTGGATTTTGATATGCTCTTGGTAGGAAACATTTTGTCTAAGTTATTTTATCATATGAAGGGTATTTTCCTGTGTATCTTTTGACTATGACTTCAAATTTTAGGTTAAAGGTTATTTCTGATTTGAACTTTTTCATTTCAAGATGATGTGTGAAGTGATGCCAACCATCAGCGAGGCGGAAATCCCTTCTGGGGGAGGTGAGGGCCATGCTCCAGGCTCCCTATTACACTCGGACTCAGATTCCCATTTTGAGCAGTTAATGGTGTCGATGCTAGAAGAAAGAGATCGTCTTCTGGATACTCTAAGAGAAACTCAAGAAACACTTGCATTGAGTCAGGGCAAGCTACAGGAGGTTAGCCATGAAAGAGATTCTCTGCAAAGGCAGCTCAATACTGCTCTTCCACAGGTATGCTTACTTTTGAATGCAAATGTTACAAATACACTTCTCGTATTGTGCTTGTTGTCATTCTCGCAGTGGAGCATTGTGGGTGAATATTTGTTTTTCAATGTAGCATAAATGTATTTTCACAAAACATAGTGCTTTAATAATCTAGATCAGGGCTTGATAAACACCAAGTGCCAGGTTATCATGGCAACTGGAAAATTGGACCTGGTGCCTATGTTTTGCTGGCAGTGGGTAGCTTGGTTGGAGCTGTAGAAAGCAGGGTGCAACAGCAGCAGAATCTGCTATTCACTTTGCCTCCTCCTCCCACCACGGCACCTTTGTGAGAATGCTCATACATGTGTGTGCCCACACATAGGACTGCTACTGATCACAGTAGAAGGAAATGAGAGCAGCTGCGTATCAGGCCACAGACTCCTCTTCCACCACTCAGTTAGGTTTGTAAAGTTTGACCTTCACAGTTCAGATTTTGCATTTAGGGCCAAAATGGCAGAGCCAGGAGGATGTAGTCTGATGTATAGCCACTCTTTTCCTTCCACTGTGGTCCTCACCAGGCTGGAACTGAAGGAGAGAGCACTGTGTGTTGTAAGAAAGAAGAAAGGGGAAATGGGGAAAGAGAGAGTACTGGGTGTATTGGGAGAGGAGGCAATGGGTGTCTGTGGGCCTGGGGTGTGTTGGGAGAGAGACAAGGTAAAATCTGGGGTGCTTATGTTCCAGAGGAGAGGGGAAGCGAGAGAGAGAGTTGGATGTCTGTGTGCTACATTGCTAAGAGGAGAAAGCTAAATGTCTGTGCAGAGTGAGGGAAGGGACAGAGCTCAGCATGTGTGTGCCTTGGAGAGGGGCTGTAGAGAGAGAGAAAAAGCTGAGTGTCTCTATTGCAAAGGAATGAGGCAGAAAGGGGAGAGAGTCAAGTCTCTTTGTGTAGGTAAAAGAGAGAGAGATCTGGAGATTCAGCTATGTTGGAGTGGCCATTAGGAGACAGTGACCTTGTGGGAGAGAGTGTATGCTATAAGAGGATTATGGGGTAGAAGTGATCAAGAGAGAGCTAAGATGGTTCTATTTTCTGAGGGGTGTTTGCAGGAGGACGATTGAGAAAGAGCTTTGGGTGGGTGTGCTGGGGAGGAAAAGAGAAAGCCTTATCTGCCATGAGAATGAATGAAGGGAGAAGTGGGGCATGCTGGGTAAGAGAGAGGAAACAAATAAAAAAAGGTTGGGGACCGCCCAAGTTAATCGGGGGGTAGGGAGAAATTTGGAGCACTAGCAGTGACAGAATTTGGTCCATACGGACATTGTTACTAAGGAGGAAGTTCTGTAGCAGCCCTGTTGGTAGGATTAATTTAAAAATGTAAAATTATGTTTTTTTGGGGGGGAGGGAAAGGGGTGTGAAGAAGAATTGAGAGAAGTCCATAGAATATAATGGTCGCGTTAGCATTTAGCGTGCCCTTAGTGAAATGCCCCCACAGTTAGCAAAAAACAATTCCCTTTATCAAAACCTTTACAGATTTCTTCACAAAGGGATAATAACAACAGTTCAGTGTCTTTGGATGTTGCTGCTGCATTTGACACAGTCAATCATTTCATACTTTTAGAGCATCTGCGTGCATTTGGATAGACTGGAACAGTGTTGAAATGATTTAAGTCATTTCTTGTTAACGGAAATCTTTGTGTGGCCGGAGATGCACAAATGGAATTTTTTTGATCTTGTACATGGATTACCGCGGGGTTCAGTGCTTTCTGCTATGTTGTTCAATTTATTTATGGCCCCGCTTGGCAAGTTGTTTTTGGAGTTAGGAGTTCATTATACGCAGATACCATACATTTTTCTTCTCTATTGCAAATTTCAGCTAGGATTTAATGCGGTTTACAACAAGATTAAGAACTGAGGACATGAACATTGAATGAAAATTTGCAATTTCTTTTAGAGCTGCTATTGTAGATTGGATGAATATTGCAAAGACCAAAATTTTGTGGCTATCTGTTACTGGCTTTCAGAATACTCCTATCTCTTGAGTCCGATGGAGTGGTAATTCCAGTAGAGCGATAAATAAAAAGTTTAGGTGTATTATTGGACTCTTCTCTGTCTTTCCAAGGGCATATTGCCTCAGTAGTAAGGACAGTGTTTTTTAAGATTCGGGTATTGCAACTGTGTAAGCTTTTATCTGCAGAAAATTTTCAACATGTTTCAACAGTGTTTTGTTTTACCTCATTTGGATTATTACAACGCTCTTTTTTTGTGAACTTCCTTAAAAAGTGTTGAAGGCGCTGCAAGAGTGATGGGAGGTATTCCTCGGTATGAACAGGTCACTCCTTTATTGGTTAAGTTACATTGGCTTCCAATTGTTATTTAAGAACCTTCAGCATGTACTGCTGAAGGCAATGCTAGATTTTATTACACCATAGGAGCCTGTTTGGTCATTATGGTCAGAATCCCGGGGCACTGTCTTTGCGGTCTGTTACCAAAGCTTCTATTTGTTCTAGGGTTTTTAGTGTGGTAGGGCCACAAATGTGGAATTCCCTGCCTGAAATTATTTGGCAGATAACTTTAAAAGCGCATCTTTTTCAGAAGACCTAAAAAAGGGCGAGGGCTGATCATTTGTGCAATATGGTTTGTTTTAATTTGCCAAAAGTATTTTGGTACTGTGTTATTCTAATTTTTACTGTCTAGTTTTGATATGTATCTGTTGTTTATTAATGCATTTGTGTATATATTGTAACCTGCATAGATTGATGTAATATGTGGAATAAAAAGTTTTTAAAAAATAAATAAATAAACCTACCTGTAATCTGAGGAACACCTTGCAGCTTGTTTTCATACAAATGTCATTTTGACAAACTGAGGTGTAGTGCTACTAGTACGAATCATTTCTGTACAGCTACTAGACATATTTAATGATGTACATCAAAAACTAGACGAGAGAGTCCCTGCTCAATACTGCTTAACAGGCTAGTCAAGACAGACAAACTGGACAAGAAGGTGGGGGAATTACAGAGGGAATAAGACAGATATTTGTGCTTAGCAGGTAGATTGGAGTTTGGAATTGAAGCAGCTTCAAAGAAATGAGCTTTGAGTCTGGATTTGAAGACTGCCAGAGACGGAGCTTGATGTACCGAGCCAGGTAGTTTGTTCCAGGCAGCAAAGTAGAAGGGATGAAGTCTGAAGTCAGCTGAAGAGGAGAAGGGTGCAGATAAGAGAGATTTATCCGATGAACGGAGTACGGGGAGAGAGGAGAGATATTGAGGAGCTGCAGAGTGAATACACTTGTAGGACAGAAAGAGGAGTTTGAACTGTATGCGGAAAAGGATAGGGAGCCAATGAAGTGACTAATCTTGTATAAGTTAGCAACTAATTGGTAGAATTCATCTACCGGTAATTTGAAAAATTGGTAAGGAACTGATTATTCATCATTTCAAGAAAAACTTGATGGACCTCTAAGGGAGAGAAAGGGCTAGTAGATGGCATGGAAGGCAGACTAGATCGGCCATGTGGGCTTTATCTGCCTTCATTTTTCTCTTTTTCTTGTTTCTAAAAGACTGTGCAATGCTTGACTTTTTTTTTTTTTTTTTTTAAAGCAAAATGAACTTGATTCTGCAGAGCAAAGCATATTGGATTATTTGCACTCTGGGTGTTGCTTTAATGACTCTCAAGGAAGATGTTGATAAGTTTTTACTCCTAAGATTTATTGACTCATTGAAACAAATATTTCAGCAGCAGCATCTTGCTGGAACTAATTTTAATAGAGAATGCAATATTTACGACTCTTAGTTGCTTTCGATTCATCCTATCATCATGTGACATACAATGAAGCTGCTAGACTAAAATACACAGTTAATTTCTTTTCTTGACCATATACAATTAAGGGTCCCAGCATTGTTTAAGAGCTGGTAAAGGAGAGAGTCACTATGTACATGGCAGCAGTTTTCTCAATATCTATAATCGGGTGAAATTCTGACTCTTTCCCAGGTTTGAGCAGTAGTAGTTTTAACTCTTGGGTTAGGTGTTGGATCAGACAACAAATGTTTTCTTGGTCTAAAATCTTTAATTGCTCTGTTAGGGATGGAATGGGTTGTTTTTATTTTATATGGCTCAGTGGTCAAATAGTTGCCACCAGAGAATTTAGCTTTCTGGTGCTTGCTGACTGTGGATTGTGGGGTTCAGAGCGCTTTCCTCCATAGAAAGTGTTTGCTCTGGAGCCTCCCTGTCATATGCTCCTCCAGAGCAGAGAGTGGGGCAGGGAGGCTTTGTATGAAATTTGGAGTAGGTCCAAAGCGGATTATAACAGAATATTTCATAACATAAACAATAGGTATTTTTATCAAATATTTTGTGATTCATATTGTTTGCTTAGCAAAATTATTATTTTAAAATAATCGTATTTCCTGCTTATCCTTTATATTTTAGGCAAGTTACAACTTACATAAACAAACAAAACATAATAGTAAACAGCTAACAATAAAACCCCATTTACCCACAAGTCTATCCCATAAAATATGTTTGTTTATTTAACAGTTTTATAATCTCGCTTAAGACCCAAGTAGGTTACAATAATACATGCATAAAATAAAGGGTACTACTAAAGCCAGTTAAAGATGGGCTTTAAATGCTTCCTGTAAGGTGGAAAATCCGAAATATATCTGACTTTCAGACAGGGCTATGGAGTCAAAGTCAGAGTCAGAAGCAGTTTTTGGACTGTGGAGTCGGTGAAAATGTGCCAACTCTGACTCCTAATAGAGTTAAATAGTATGTCATGCAAATATTAGAATTCTTAAATTTCTTATTTCACAGAAAATAATTTGATTAACCCATTTGTTTTTGGATATGTTTTACTTTCAGAATGTTTTGATATAAAGCTCTTTGATGATTGCAAAATGTAATATATTGTATTTCTAGATGGCAGAATGTGTAAAACGCTAATTGCTTGTTGGTAGCCCACCGTTTAAGACCCAAGACTTTGCTGTGGCATTCTAGAAACCAAACAAGAGCTTCTGGTTGAGCAGTGACCTGAAAAAGAAAGATGAAAGCTATTTTGTGTAGGAGCCATCATAGCAGTTGTGACTCAGTTTGCTTCAAGTATTTCATTGTCTTGGGTATCACATGATTTTCTTAGAACTGAGGCCTTGAAGGTGATCTTTCGGTTATATATTCCATGTTGCCTTTAAAGCATGTAGACTGGCTGTCTTTATTTCTTGGACCGTCCTGTAGTGTCATGTTGTATATTCTTTTCTTGGTGCTGCTTGTTATTTTCTTCCTCTGATTGCCATTGTTTTCTTGTTTCTCTTGTTTTTTTTTGTGTTCAATCTTTTTTATTAAATTTTTTCACATAACAAAAAATATATAACAAAACTGTAATTAAACTTACATAAGTAAACATGTCAGTGCAGATATCATCATACAGCTATATGTCGTCATCTAAAGCAGTCTCATAATTTATTTATGTCCCTGTAATATCAATCACATTTGCAATAGTCTAATACTGGTGCCCAAACATTTCGAAAGTGCGGTAGGGAATTAGTTTTTTCCGCTGCAACATATTCATATTTGGAATATAAGCATATAGTGTTCCACCACATATTAAAATTAACAGATGAAAAATCTTTCCAGCAAGATAATATAGTTTTGATCGCCAATAATAATAACACTCTAAGCAATTTAGTACCATATTTGTTCAAAGGCAACTGGAGTGCACAAGGTCCATATATAACAATCGCATAAGACAAAGGCTCTGAAATAGGTAGTAATTTACAGATCATTTCCCATATTTCGCTCCATAGTATTTGCAAGTGTGAGCATTGAAATATCATGTGTTTCAAAGTACCAATATCTGTGAGACACGACCAGCATCTATTAGATACAGTGCTATTTACCCTAGAGAGCTTAACAGGCGTCCAATAGGCCCTATGATATAAGTACAATACCATTTGTAAAATAGCTGAGGACTTCAGCGCCTTAAAAGATGATAACCAATTATCTCTCCATATTGAATGATCAAAATCCATTTGCGTGTCAGTGGCCCAAATGTCGTACAGAGTAGTTGAAGGACCAAATTTTTTACTATGCATAAATTTGTACCAGTAAGAGGCCTGACCTGGTTGAGCAACTAAGGCCTTGGACCACGTAAGTATGGTCGGTGTTTCAGAGGTAAGTTTGTTAAGTTGAGGATAAGCTTGAACACAATGTCGTATTTGTAGCCATTTGTATTGCTGTAGAGAATCTAACTTAAATAAAGATTTGAGAGTATTGAAGTCAGAAAATTTAGTATGATCATTGGGATTCAATAAATGAAAAAGTGCCCAAACTCCCATTTTACGCCACGACTTCCACTCAATGTACTGACCCTGGATTTTCACATGTGGATTTCTCCAAAGAGGTGAGTGTAAAGTGGCATTCCATTGTATTGGAGCAAGAGAATCAATCTCTCGTATAGCCACTCTAGTAGAAGACAGGATTCGATTCTGTTTAACCAAGGCATCTGGCGTTGCAAATGAAATATAATTGAGATAGTATTTATCAAAAAGCTTATGTTCCAGTTTGAGCCAGGTCGGGTAATTTGATTCAGGAGAGTCTAACAACCAGTAGGAACCCTGTTTGCACAAGAAGGCTATGTGATAGTCATACAGACTAGGAAAGTTGACTCCTCCATTTTCTTTAGAGCATTTCAGTTTCTTAAGTGCTATGCGAGGCACTTTATTATTCCACAGGAATTGTACCATAAGCGATTCAAACTTCTTGTAGTCAGTGGCAGGCAGGAGAAAAGGTATCATTGATAGAACATAAGTGATTTTGGGTACAAGGACCATCTTTATTGAGTCCAATCTGCCCCACCAAGATAATTTCAATGGGGACCACCTCATAGTAGTGGAGCGTATTATCTGCAAAATGTAGTCAACATTAAACATCAGTGTTTCCTCTAAAGATGTCCCAAAGTAGACCCCCAGATACTTCAATTTAGTAGGGGTATATTTAAGATGCAGACTGGTTATAATATCACTGCAAGGACGGTCTCCTATCGGCATGACTTCCGTTTTAGTAGAATTAAGTTTATAACCAGATACTCTAGAGTACAATTCGATGCATAGCAGTACAGACGGCAGGGACTCAACAGTGATATACAGTTGTATGTCATCCGCATAAGCTGACAGTTTTATCTGCAGATCATCGATTTGGAGTCCTACAATGGATGAATGAGATCGGATGCTGATAAGAAAAGGTTCCAGAGCCAAGTTGAACAGGAGAGGGGATAGCGGGCAACCCTGTCTCGTGCCTCGAGTGGGTGTAAAGGACTCCGAAAGCATATTATTGATTCTTAATCTTGTAGACGGATTAGAATAAAGGACTCTTATCATTTGTATAAACATATCCGGAAAGCCAAACCAACTCAGGACTTGAAATAAGTATGGCCATTCTACTCGATCGAACGCCTTTTCAGCGTCTAATGCCATACTCACAAATGATGAAAGTTTGACAGGGGCATAGGACAATATATGAGAAAAGAGTCTGGTGTTGTCACTTGGCAGCCTCCCCTTCATGAAGCCGTTTTGGTCCGATGTAATGATTTTGGGTAGAATTTGTTGCAGTCTGTTAGCCAGTATTTTAGCAAATACTTTGGCGTCCACATTGATGAGGGACAACGGACGATAATTTTGTAGTAGCAAGGGATCCTTGTCCGGTTTCAATATAACAATGATGAGAGCTTCGGTGAAGGTGCCGGTTGCAGAGCCTTGAAGGACTAGATAATGAAAGTAGTCCAATAAGATCGGTAGCAGAACATCCTGGAAAGCAGTATAAAACTCTACTGTGAGACCATCTGGACCAGGCGATTTACGTTTAGCCATTCCTAATAACGCCTCCCTAAGATGGTCCAGCTTGATTGGCGAATTCAGAAGCTCCACTGCATCCGAGTCTAGCTTTGGACCCTTCAAATTTTGCAGGTAATCTCGTATGGAGTTGTCATTCGGAGCATCTGTGGAATAAAGATCTTTGTAAAAGGATCTAAAGGAGTCACAAATGTCCGGAGTATTAATCAGAACATCGCCACCTTCGGCAGTGATGGCCGGGATATTAGTCTTCTCAGCTTTCACTTTCAAGTAATCAGCTAGCTGGTGACCGGCTTTGTTCGAGGTGGCATAGTAATGCGCAGCCTGTAGAAAGACCTCTGAGGCCGCGACCTTACTGAGTTGTAAGTTGTATTCATAACGTAGCTTTCTCAATTGTTCTTGTAGAGAGAGATTAGGCAAATCCATGAGGTGTGAGGCTTCTAGTGTAGCAATCTGATTTTGTAATGTACAGAGTAGAGTCCTATCCAGTTTTCGTTTCTTGGAGGCAAAAGAGATAATAATTCCCCTAATATAGGATTTGAAGGTGTCCCACGTTACCTGCCAAGAGGTCAGTTCAATTCTGTTGAATTCAAAAAACTCCAATATATGTGTTCGGACATGGTCAGAAAATGATGGATCTGATAGCAATGCTGAGTTGAAACGCCAACAGGGTTTGGAATGTGACGCAACAATACCTTTGAGAGATATCAATATAGAGGCGTGATCAGATACAAGTATTTGATGGAGGTCAGCAGATTCCAATTTGTTCACCAAAGAGTGGCTTATCAAGAAGAAATCAATTCGTGAATACGATGAATGTGGCGGAGAGTAAAAGGAGAAAGCCATCTCATCCGGGTGCAGTAATCTCCAAGGATCTAAAAGTTTGAACATATACAACAAATCTTGTAGAGTAGACCAAGAGTTAGGTTTTCTATATGGAGATCTAGATTTCCTATCGATATCTGGATTGAGAATTAAATTAAAGTCTCCACCAATAATACAAGGTTGATCTCCAAATTTCAATATTTCATCTGCTAAAGTAGTAAAGAAAGTAGGACAATCCTTGTTAGGAGCATATATATTGAGAAGATGTAGTGGATTGTCTGCCATAAGGAGTGACAGGCTGATCCATCGGCCTTCAGAGTCTATGGAAGAGGAAATGATTTTAGTGTCCGGTCGTTTTCTTACCAATGTTATGACTCCATTTTTTTTACCAAGTGATGGTGAGATCAGAGGTGGGAATGCCCAAGAAGGAGCTATTTTGATTGCTTCAGCATTAGACAGATGCGTTTCCTGATAAAACACTATGTCAGGGTTATATTGCGATGTATAGTTTAATATTTTGCGTCTCTTCACCGGATTATTGAATCCCTTCACATTTAGAGAGAAGCAGGTTAATGACATATTAAACAATTAATGTGTGATATCAACATAGGAAATTGTACAGTAGCAAAGTGAAGAATGACTTTCGAAAAGGGTAGTGAAAAAGTGCCTAGATGTAAAGGCAATAGAGCAACATAGAGCTGAACATGAATAAGCAGGAATAACTTAGGCTGCAATGACATAAACCTCATAATAACCAGAACAATTAACCCTGTGGGTCTAAAGGCTATCAGGGAATGGAAGTCATGAAGCCAAACTCCAAACTGTCTTGATAAACTCCGGGATAACATCCTGAAAAGGAAAAATGTTAAACATATTAAGCAGCAGCAGTGTGCACTTAAGACAAGAGCATTATGCATTGTACAAGAGTGTGCATTCAGATTAGCTACCAGTGAGTATAAGAGTCTCAGGTTTTGTCAATAGATGTAGGTTTGACACTTTCAATAAAATCAGCCAATTCAGATGGTAAATAGTAATCCTTTGTTGCATTGTTATAAGTTACTCTCATGCGGGCCGGGTAAAGCATCCCAAAGCGTGCTCCCATGTTTTTAAGTTGAGGTCTATAAGATAACAAGAGCTTCCTGCGTTTTGCTGTTTCTTTTGTGAGGTCAGGCAGTATTAGTAGTTTACCCCCCTCAAATGTAATCGGAGCATGCATTTTAGCATGCTGCATGATATTCATGACCTGCTGATGTCTCATCATAGTTACCAATATTGGTCTAGGAAATTTTCTGTGCGAGTTAGGCGGTTGAGGGAGGCGGTGTGCGCTATCAAATTCAAGCTTGATGTCGTCTTTCATCTGTAGTACCTGGGGAAGCAGTGCTGCGAGGAAATCCACCATGTCGCAAGCTTCCCGTCCTTCCGCTAGGCCCAGCAGCCTGAATCCGTTCCTCCTAGCCCGGTTTTCCGAGTCTTCCTGTGCACGCTCTAGGTTTGTAATGCGAGCCGACTGCCTGTGCAGTTGTTTAATTGAGTTTTCGGCCACCTCGACCCTGGTTGCTATGGTGTCCATCCTGTCCCGAGCCGCAGTGCATTCTGCTTTCAACGCCGCTAGATCGCTTTTTACTTCGGAGACATCGTTTTTTGTGTCTACCAGCAGTTCTTTGATCGAGCGAAGCTCGTCTAAAATGGCGGCGGTAGCGGAGTCGTCGTTTCTTGATGAGCCGTCCTTAGTCGGTGTCGAGGGCTCAGCGGTTTTCCGCTTAGTAGATTTGCTTGCAGCCATGCTCCGCCGAGCTCAGAGAGCAAATTAATGTAGTTTAGTGGTGTTTGAGTTTATATCCCGGTTCAACAGCGATTTTTCACACCGGAGCTCGCGCTTCTAGCGTCCTATCCCATCGGGCACTCTAGCGCCCCCCCCCTTGTTTCTCTTGTTGACTCCCTAATAAAAATGATTAAAAAAAAAAAAAAAAAAAAAAAAAAAAGCATGTAGCTGAATCAAGATCTAGAGTTGTTTAGAGTTTTTCCTCTTTAGTTTCTTTACAAATGGGGGGGGGGGGGGAGCCTCATTTACATACCGATAGTTCCACTCTAGCTCATTACATACTTCCCAGGTCACTTGTGCACACACTCAGACACAAATATTTTGGAAATCTGTATTCAGTGCGAAAAACACATCAGAAATTGTACATTCCCTGGAATACTTCTTTCTAATCTTGTTTTAAAATGTACATTAGTCTAGTTATTACACAGATCCTGTGTGGATCGTGTACCAGTTTAATCAGCTAAGAGTTAGATTTAAGTCCATTAGTGTCAGTAGGGCCTATGAGTGTGATTGTGTGCGTGAGATAGAAGAAAGAGTTGGCTTTATCTGAGAGGAATAGGTGTGTGTGTGTCCGTGAATTTGAGGCTGTGTATGCATGAGAGCTTAAATGTTTTTGCCTGTGTGGATCAGTGATTAAAATGCTATTTCAGTAAATGAAACAAAAGATGTCTTTGTGAGTGTCAGAAAAGGAATCCGTGTATGTTGATCCTGATTTCTGTTTGAATGGGGAGTGGACACCAGCTTGTAGTCAGCGTACACCATGTCATTTTGGATGTCTTGGATTTTGGGCACAAAGAGGCATTTGCATTCTCCAGCATTTATTGTAAAGATTGCAGAGAAGGATTAGCCCGGAGTTTTGTTTTTCCAAAGCAGCTCTCTCGCAGCCTGAAAATCCTTGGAACCTGCATAGTTGGAGATGCAGTTTCCAAGGGTTGTGTTTCTTTTTTTTTTTTGCCTTAGGTATACCAGAACAGCCTGTTTTTCATACAGTTTGTGTATGTTTCCAGCACATGGCCACCTACTGCTCTGGTATGTTGGATCTGCCCACACACATAACTAGGAGGGATAAAAGAAAGAAATACAGTAGTAGTGAGAGAAGCACTTGGACTTTCCCACCACTGGCACTGCCTCCCTTGCCCAGGGTCACCTTGAACCCTCTGTTTGTATTTCTGGACAGTTGAAATCTGTAGGCTTCAGAATTAGGAAGTAGCATAAGTGGCAAGCCTTATACTTTTTGGCTTAGTTAATAGAGTTGTTACTTTTCACTCCATTTTATGCAGGATTGTTTTACCTTTCTGGAAAGAGCATTTAACTCTGTGCAAATGGATCTCAAAGCCTTATATAGAGATATACCCACAGGTAGTCTTTTATAGCTCACAAAACGAATTATGCCGAAAGTGTTTCATAATCTCATTAGCAATCACATGATGATTTTGGCTATTTTTGATTTTAGGATGTCTCCTTAAGATGTTAACTTGGCATACTTTAGAGGCAAATTAGGCTCAATATCATTGGGGAAAAGCTTGATATTTAAATTTAAGGTTGACGGTATATATTATGTAATTTCTTCTCCTTTACATAAGAACTGCCATCTCTGGATCAGACCTTCGGTCCATCAAGTCCGGCGATCTGCACACACGGAGGCCCAGCCAGGTGTATACCTGGCGTACACCTGGCGTAATTTTAGTCACCCATATCCCTCTGTGCCTCTTTAGCAGTGAGTTTGTGTGCCTATCCTGTTTGTTTGGTGAATTAGAAAATTAATGTTCACATTAGACAGAAATGTCCATTCAAGGAATTTATTTGGAAAGTCTACCTGCAACTTTAAACTTAGAAAAAATTGAATGCAATTGATTTAGTTTTTCATTAACTGCAATAGTTTTTTTTCCCCATCAAAGTTTTTTCTTCCTGTAAACCGTGCCGAGCTCCACATTCGTGGAGATGGTGCGGTATATAAACCCAAGGTTTAGTTTAGTTTAGAGTATGAACTTGAATTCGGTAAAAGGGGAGGTTTTTTTCCTGTTGTGTCTTGTTCGTACACCTGTAATACTGGATTATTCTGTTTTTTTCCCCCTCATCCTTCCCTTTATCTATCACTGGCATGCAAGTAAATATTAGTATGCATTTTCTTTCATAGGTACTATAGTTTGATTGTGAGCCCATTGGGACAGAGAGGGAAATGACTTAAAGTACCTGATTAGGTTTTGGGCTATTGTTTAAGTCAAATTTTAATAAACCACTTCGAATCCAGTGTGGAAATTTAGTGGTATATAAGACACTGCATTAAGCTGTGGAAAATAATCACTTATTTTAGAATGATCAGAGCTTGATCAGCGTAAAGGCTGGAAATGTGTAGTATTTGAAAAGATAACAAAACACCATAAAAGTCAAATGGTAATCTATTAGCAAAATAAACAAATGTTAAAGACCATTTGCAAAAATTCAAAAATGAACACTAATTCTATACTTGACTATTAATTAAATTAAATGGATTCAATTTTGGGAAAGATGTACTCCTAGGTCTGAGGCGTGTCCCCGTAGAATTTAAATCGATTTGTTCAAGCGTTAATATCAAAATTGAATCCATTTAATTTAATTAATAGTCAAGTATAGAATTTGTGTTCATTTTTGAATTTTTGCAAATGGTCTTTAACATTTGTGTATTTGAAAAGATGCCTTTAAAGGGTGGTTTGAAAAGTTTGGCAACAAAGGAAGTTAAATATACGTTTTAAAACCAGTTATATTTCTCAACATAGTCTCCGTTGAAGGCTGTACACTTAGTCCACTGTGTGTCCAGTTTTAAACAAACCACAGTGGAGATGTTATTCCGCAATTATAGAAATCTGTGCGTTTCAGGAGCCTTATTACTATCGCTTGCGTGGTGTAGCCTATGGTGAATAGGAAGCCTCGTCAGAGTGCTCTACGTGTGTGTGAAGATTCCATATAGATCTCTACAATGCCCGTGGTTTTTCGTGAGTGTAGAGATCTCTATGAAATCTTCACAAGCACGTAGTCCTAGCGCTGACAAGCGATGGCCATGTATAAGGTATTAAAATGTGAAATACATCTATGAGTTTGTTAAAAAGACAAGTTTACTCTACAGTTTCATCATAGGAAAACTTTACTGCTTTATATATCGAGAGAAGCTGGATAGTGGAGAGTCACATTCAGTCAGGTTTTAGTTCAGTGTGAGCTTCTAATTTATTTCAATATGCGAGCAAGCAAGCAAGGTGTCGCTTCCCTTAAGAAACTAAAAAGCTTCAAGGAGTAATGTTTGAAATTTGCTGCAGTTGATTTGATAAAAGTGAAAGGATTTTAAAACAAAGGGAGGCACATAAGTAGTCGAAAATATTTCCATAGCTTCCAGAGCCGGTTTCTAAGGAAACCTTTTCAGATTTCTCAAGTTGTATGGCACTTAGCCCAGATGTTAATTCTCTTCATATGTAATAAAAAAAAAAAAAAAAATTCAGGCAAATATGGTGGTCCAGATGAAGGCTGTCCTAGAGTGATTGACCGTGTCTAAGAATTGAATAAGAGACCTTATCAGCCTGGTCCGTGGCTCCCTGAGAGTACCAGGGATATATTATGTACGTTCAAATTCTGGCAAAGATGATGAAATATTCTAATGAAGGAGAAAGTACTCTCAAGTTAAGTCTATAGGATACAATGATAAATTCCCCCCGGGAAGGGAAAGAAGGGATTATGAAGTGCAAGATAGTTTTGGGGAGAAGAGGGTGGGCACAGTTTCTTATAAAGTGGGCAGGAGAGATTTCTCTCTGCTGCTGAGTTAACGACTTATTCAGACCAAAGTTCCCTTTTGAATAACTGTGCTCCAAGCAGCCCTTCCTTAGTGGAAAGATATCAGACTTGTGCGGATTTCTGTCTGCATCACTCCAGGAGAAAACTACTTTTATGAAAGATTAGGAAGCGGGTATAAAGAAGGGATTGTTTTAAGACATTAGGGGGCTCATTTTCAAAGCCCTAAGACACACAAAAGTACCATAGTACTTTGAAAATACACCTCTTTGTCTCTTTCAGTGTGGCAGAACACAGGGTCTTTATGGGTGGTGTGGAGTCTCCTAGAGATGAGAGATTCTGTCCTCCATCACATATGGTGGGAATGTCTGGTGGTTAGGATGAGTGTACGGAAAACTACTTGCACTTTCCAAATGATATAAGAATAGCCCATTAGCCCGTCCTCATGGTGGCCAATCCAGGTCACTAGTACCTGGCAAAACCCCAAGGAGTAGCAACATTCCATGCTACCGATCCAGGGCAAGCAGAGGCTTCCCCGTGTCTTAATAACAGACTATACCAGAAGTGGGTGCATACCCAATATTTTAGCATTCCTTTGAGCATCATGCCCCACAGTGCACAGGGTAATTCACAAGTGATTTTTCCTCCTTTCTTTTCCTACAAAATCTTCCCTGTATACTTGGAGCTGGTCGTTTTAGTTCATTTCAGCGAAAGCTGGTCAAGTGTGTGTGTGTGTGGGGGGGGGGAGGGGTGCATGTTAATTTGATAGAATAAATTCAAGACTTCCAAACCTAGAGGGAATTGGGCAGAATGCCTGGGAGCATAGATATTGTTTATAGAGGCAATACTTGCTGCCTAATCCAAATTTGTTTGATTACTAAGCGAGCATGTATAAATATTCCAAAACTTGAAGTCTGCTCATGTGTATACCTCAGAATGTGGTTGAGATATTGGAAGTCGGCCCTCAATAGACTATACCTGGTTTCCTTTTCTTTGTAAGATTAGATTAAATTATTATAAATTTATTTAGTTATTTATTTATATGCTGCCTATCAAAAGTATCATCACTGAAGCGTAAACTGGATGCTGTGTTGCTCAATTTTAACTCTAGATGCAGAAATAAGGTTTTATGCAGACCTAGAGGATCTGTTTATAAATCATTTTTGCACATGGTCTGTGATTAAAAAAACAAAAACCTGACCAGTGTGCATGTTTTACCAGTAGATATGTATGGGGCAGAAGGTGGGAAAAGTTCAGATATAAGCAGAGATCATTATAATGTGTATTTATCATGCATGCTCAAATAGTCTAGCTGTAGATATTTTCCCAGGTATAAGAGCAGGTATAGTCAAGAGATCTGTGGGGGGGGGGGGGAAGGTGCGGTTGTAGGGAGTGCCATGTTCTGCTTTAGGGGCACATCACATGTATTGCAATGACAGCTAACCATGTCAAATACTGTTCCCACTGTTAAGTGGGCTTATTAGGTGTTTCATAAGTATTACGCTGACATTGTGTTATACAGCATCTCTCTTATCTGAATTTCAGTATATTTTTGAAACTGTTTCATGGCAGTCCTATTAAGTGCCAGTTACGTTAAAAGCAGGACCAATTGAGGTGTGGAATCTGTTGCTAAAAGATGTGGTGAAAATGGTTAACATAGCTGGATTTATAAAAGATTTAAATAAATTCCTAGTGAAAGGACGATAAAACTTTGAGATAGCTGAAAATAGCCCTCAAAGGCATTTTCCTGTGAAATCTATAAATCAGTCTTCTAAAGAATTTTCTCATTTTGTTAAAGTCTAAAATCAAGTGAATGTTGTAATAGTTCCTATTACTGGCATTTTTTAAAGGGCGCTGAGAGGCCGACTTCCATTGCAATTCAGATTGGTACATCGCTAACTATTACCCTCCAGTTTGTCGTGTCTGAAGTTATCTCAACAAAGAAACATTGTGATGGGAGTCTGTTTTGTAATCTGATTTTTTGGTGATGAGTAATTCTAGCACAGATGGGAAATGCAAACGTACCCCTCAGTTTCTCATTCAAATATGACTGCTTCATTAGTCACATTAGATTATGTGCAGTTATGAGGCTGGCTCAGATGATGAATTGGGGAAAACAAAATCTGCTGTTTTTCACGCTCCCTAATAGCGCTGCGAAGAGGAAGAGGAAGGGACCTTGTGTATAAATGTTTTAGGTGCTGGGCTTTGCACCGATTGTTCGGAATACTTTTCCTTAGCTGTGTACAAAATATCATAGGTCATAGGATAACATCTCAGTATTGTTGTAGCAAAAGTGTTAGATAATGGAACGTGCAAATTTTGGATCAGTCCTGCACATTTTATATACTGGTAGTTATGTTTGTTTATTAGGATTTATTTACCACCTTTAGGAAGAGATTCATTCAAGGCAGTCTACAGCAAGTACAGTTCAACGAAAAACTTAGATATAATGGCACAACAGTCGTAAAAAGATCAAATATAAATATGTAGAGCATACATTCGCCAAGAAATTGTTGAAAAGACATTGTTTTGTTGTATGAAATACACAGTATGAGATGTTGGCTGTTGAAAACATGAGTTGTATTAGGTTGCTTGAGATTGATCTTTGGTATTGGTGCTGCTATTATAGTCAGGCTGGTATTTTATGTTGATTTTATGTTGAACGTTATGTATATTTTTATTTTTTTTGTAAGATGTTTATAATAGTTGTGAAGTACTCTTATGTGTGTGGTGTTGTACTTCGCTTTGTAAAAGGCAGATTATAAATAAACAAACCATAAATACAATGAAAGAGGTAAACTGAAAATCAGCAAATTGAAAGTTAATAATAGGACTACCATGAAACAGTTTCAAAAATATACAGAAATTCAGATGAGAGATTATAACACTGGGAGCAGCATTTGATATGGTCAGCTGCCATTGCAATACATGTGACGCTCCCCTAAAGCAGAACATGGCACTCCCTACAACCATGCCTATTCCCCCCCCCCCCCAAGATCTCTTGACCATAGCTTAAGTTTTGGTGATTGCAGACGTTATTTTCTGGTTAGATCTAGCTCCTTTCAATGTTCTAAGTTTTCAGGTGGAAAGTCCTTTCTTTTATTCTGACAGGAAAGGGAGAGACCCAGCTCCAAAGCTAGAGGCAGCTCCAGAACTGAAATGCAGGAGGAAATTGACAAGGAGGAGATGCAGTCGGCTTTTGTTACCGGTTAATATTTTCCCACTGAAATCCAATTTTATCTGTTTATTGAAAGCTTCTATACCGCTTCAGAGCGGTTTACTTGAGCATCTGTAATGGTGTTACAATACATTTTACATTTGTGTCTGTGTATATGTATATTGCCAAGGAATTCACTCTCGTGGTATGACAGGCCAGTAAATCCTTTTCCTATGGCAGTATGTGCCCTAATGTGCTATCTTATCCCATTGTGGGAGTGTGTGGTGCAGTGGTTAGAGCTACAGCCTCGGCACCCTGAGGTTGTGGGCTCGAATCCTGCACTGATCCTTGTGACTCTGGGCAAATCACTTAATCCCCATTGCCCCCGGTACATAGAGTGGGAGCCCCCTGGGACAGTTAGGGAAAAATGCTTGAGGACCTGAATAGTTTGTAATCCGCATAGAATTGTAGGATATGTGGAATATAAATTATTTTTTTTTAATTAGTAAAAAGGACCCTTTTGCAAGCCCCCAGGAGCTACCGCTAAAAAGACATCAGCTAAATCCAAACACGTGAAGTGGTGTGGTAGTCCATTTTGAAAGGTAAATAAAACAAAGAAATCAAATGGCACCTTTTAAAAATTGGATTAATTTATTGCTGTTGAAACCTCAGGTCAGAAATAAGCAAATGATGATGTATCAGAATATATAGGTGGCAATAAATCTCTTGTTTTCTTGTTTATTTTTATTCACTACTTTAAATAAAATTTTAAAAATAAATGTACTGAAAAGTTCTTCAACTCTAAAGGAACTATAGGAACTGATAGAATTTTAGTATTTATTGGAAAGAACATTCTACCATTTTCTCAGCTATGAAAGCAAAGGCCACAATCTGATTGAAGCAAAAAATTCTGGAATAATTGCATTGTCTGCTGTAAAATTAGAAGTTTACCACCCCCATTAATTATAACACATGAAGCAACTTACAGCCAGATGCGAGAAAGGGTTAAACTCCTGACCTCAACTATACTGAAAGGTTTGAAGCGGAAAAAAAGTGAGATTGGACTATTGACCGTACAGTGAAAAAAAGGGGAAGCCTGAGTCTCTGGATTGTTGGGGACTTTTCTCAGATTCCTCTTCTCTAATACCGAAATGAATGCTTTGAGATAAGAAAGAGATGAAATTGGACAATAAAACTACATTGCTTTGTTCAAATATTGCAGTCTCCCAGGTAGCTGTTAATAATAAAAGCCAAATTCGACTATTGCATACAGATAAAGAATTACGCTTATGTTTATTTAGCATTTGCTATACTGCCCTCACTGTGAAAAAAACCCAGGACAGAATAGTGAACATATCAGTCAAAACAAAGAACAAGAAATTGAACTCTGTTAAATATAAATATGAAAAAGGAAACTCGACAAGCAACAAAAATACACACCAAGAACTAAAAACTCAAAGATATCCTACCGAGGAGTATATTTACTAAATTCCAAGTAGAAAAAAAATGTGGTTTTAACTGGGCTTTGAACTTTTTTGAGGGACACTTCCTTGCATAGAGATTGGTAGAGCATTCCAGAGTATAGGAAAAATATTTTAAAAATGCAGAGTGACCTGTGGATTCCAAAATGTGCACATGAAGGAGGGGGAATGGACTGGATAACCCATGGACGTTGATATAATAAGATTGGCATGGTAGGGAGGTGACATTTCATAGAGGGCATGATGAGTTAGCATACGTATTTTATGGGGAAAGTGAAATCTCACTGAGTCAATTAATTTTTATCAAAAATTATAATTAGTTGTGTCTCTCCCCCTCCCACATTTATTTCACCTTGCATTTGCAGGATAAACCATTCCTCTTTTACTTACCATATTCTGTTTCTGTAGACTTTTTCTACTCGTTATAAGCTTTTAACATCTCAAATGACATTTTCTGTATCTTGGAAAGGCACCAGGCAAATAAACTAAAGGAATTTAATTGACCTCGAAAGCACAGCATGCTAGAACTGTTCAGAGACATGCTAGAAGCAATCTTTCTAAGCACATTTTCCATTGCTGTAATATAATTGTGGTCAAAGCGATCTAAATGTAAACCTAATGAAATTTTTCTATCATATAATACTACCCTTGTTCTAAATGAACAATTTATATTTATTGTGGTTTTGGCACATTTTTAGCTTTTAAAGTCTAGTAGGTTGGTTTGGGATACTGAAAAAGAGAATTACACTCTACCTGTAGGTTTAAATTGCAAATAAAGTGAACTGGTTAGATGGTGAAAGCCATTTGGATACCAAACTACACATAGAGGCTCAACCAGCAGAAGGGAGGAGGTGGTAGAACGCCATACCATGCAGTGATTACTACCTCCCAGATGGACATTAGACACTTTCTCGCCATTTGTGAGTATTAAATCCAGTAACTACACTTCCCTGGTGGATTTTCTCCCCCTACAGTATGTCTATGCAAAGTCCTTTGATGTCTGAGTCCAGATTTTGGGGCTTACAATCACAGTTCAAAATCAACAGTGAAGCGCAAAGCTTTCATTGTAGATTTTCAGATTAGAAAGAATTATTATGGACTTGTATTTTCCAAAGAATTCCACTTTTGATTCATCTGTCCATAAAACATTATCTCAAAAGGCATGGTGATCATCCAGATGTGTTTTTGCAATTGTGAGATGAGCATTGATGTTACTAATATATGGATTTAACTTGTACCTTTCAGATAGTAGCTCAAAGTGAGTTACATTCAGGTACAGTATTTTCTGGTCCCTAGAGGGCTTACAATCTAAGTTTACAGTTTAGACAATGGAAGGATAAGTGGCTTGCCCAAGTCACAAGGAGGAGTGGTAGGATTTGAACTCTGGCTTCCCTGGTCCTCAGCCAATGCTTTAAACCATTAGACTACTTTGGATAGCAGTGTTTTCCACCATACTTCTCTCCCATGAATTCCATTCTTGCTTGGTTCCTTTCTTATTCAGAAGTCATGAACACTGACCTTAACTGAGGCTAGAGAGGCCTGTAGTTCTTTGGATGATCTGGGATGTTTTATGAGTTCCAAGATGGTTTGTCTCTGCATCCTTAGAATAATGTTTGGCAGATCACCACTGTTCCAAACCTCCATTTGGAGATACTCCTAATAGCTTTGATTGAGTGGAGTTCCAGAGCCTTAGAAATGGCTTTGAAATACATCAATCAATACAACTTTTGTTCTCATTTCTTCTAGAATTGCCTTTGAACAAGGTATAACATTCTTGTAGAAACTTTGTAGTGACAACTCTCATGGTGAGGTTTAGATTCAACAGGGTTGGCGCACTCAAGCCTGCTGGTTGTGTTGAATCAGCTGAATTTAATTAGGTTGAGTAAGGAGACTGACTTGTTTTCACATGAGTGACATGGGTGTTTTGCTCCTAGATAAATAAAGTAATAATTTAAAAATTGTGTTGTGTGTTTCCTCAGGTTCCCTTTGCCTAATAATACATTTTTTTAAGCTCAGAATCGATTCATGATGACATATATGCAAGAATAGGGGAAATCAGGAGAGAAAAACCTTTTCACAATACTATAGGTAAATTTATGTCTGTGCTTCTGGGCGTCTGGTGGACATTGAGTCAGTGGAAAATAATTTGACTTTCCTCTTTCCAGATATTTGGCTTTAGTAGGATGATCATCTGAATGGCAGGTGATTGAATTTTTTCCCAGTTACTTAGGTCCTAGAAAAATAAATACTATGCTAACAAAAGCATAAACCTTAATTCTTTCTCCGTGTGCTTACTAGTAGATGTGGATAGGCCCTATGATCGTTACTATTTTCCATGCTTCTGTGTGGCTAGTTTAGAAACTGGTTTGTTTTATTTATTTTTTAATTTCCATTTCTTATATACTGCCTGATCATCCAAAACCAATTGAAACAGTCTCTATCAAACAACATAAGCACATAACAAACCCAAATAAATACCGCAATAATAATACAGTTAACCATATATTATTCTTATACCTCAAACATTCAAAGCAGATTACATTAATATAGCTAGGCATATAATCAACGGCGGATCATTTGTTCTGTTTTTATACTTCCCTTGAGTTTCCACTTGCTATCAGATTTTCCATGTGATTTGAAGCTTGACATCTCACGCCCATTGTAAAATGTTGGGGAGGCACTATGCTTAGCATCCTGTTTTTATTTTCAGACTGATTTAATTATCATATGACTGGACAGTTAGAGCTTTTTGATCCCAGTAGAATTTCAGTCTTTGGTGATCTATGCCTGCCCACAAACTTTCCTGGGTTGTTTATTAGCAGTTTGGATTAACATAGGGCTCCTTTTATGAAGGTGCGCTAGTGGTTTTAGCTCATGCACCTGATTAGCGTGTGCTAGCCAAAAAACTACCACCTGCTCAAGAGGAGGAGATAGTGGCTAGTGCGCACGCTATTCCACGCGTTAAAGCCCTAATGCTCCTTTGTAAAAGGAGCCCATAGTTGCAGTACATCTATGTAAGCTCGATAGCTTCTCCTGGATTTGGGCAAGCCAGATCAGCACGGGCAGTGGTTCGTCATCTTAATGTGTAGCCCATACTGCTTCAGATCGATCATGTGACTCCTTTGCTTTTCTCTCTCCATTGGCTCCCGGTTTATTTTAGAATTCAGTTTAAATGCTTATGTATTGTTTTTAAGATTTTACATGGTATCTTTGCTCCTCTTGTTCCTCTATTATGGAATGTTTATAGATTTTCATATGCGAGAGGCATTCGTCGATTTAAACTTTCTCTTCCTTCCAGGAAGGGAATTCAAGGAGTTAAGAGTTTTAGCAGCTCTCTGGCGTTTATGGAATGAACTTCCCCTAATTTCGAGGTGTCCCAGTTCCTTCCAACTCTTCCGTAACCTTCTAAAAACTTTTTTTATTCGCTAAACATTTTGAAATCTAACTCTCTTGTATTTCAGTTTACTTTATTTTTTAAAAAATTTATTGTTAACCATGTCGAGCTTCCTTTGGTTGAAGACCTGGTATATAAGGATAAGTTTTAGTTTAGTTTAGTTTGTAGGGCAAGCTGGGTGTTTAGTCTGCTTTGAAAAGGGAGGTGTGGAGAAAGGCAAGAGAGGAGGAAAAAGTGGAATAATTATTTTTTTATTCTGGTGGTTTATTTAATTCTGCAATTATAACCTCTGCCTCTGGCCTGCATTATCTGAAAGGCAAGGAAATAGGGGTGGATGATAAAAATAGTGGAGTTTGAATTGTATTCGGAAATGGATGGGAAGCCAATTAAGTGACTTTAGGAGAGGGGTAGCAGCTCTCCCAGAATATAAGTCATGCAGCCAAATTCTGGACAGATTGGAGGAGAGTGAGAAGTGCATATTAGGAAGAATAACCCAAATAACAGTTATCGGATGCTAGGGTCCACCTTGACGGTAGCATGGAATGTTGCTACTCTTTGGGTTGGCCACCGTGAGAACAGACTACTAGGCTTGATGGACCATTGGTCTGACCCAATAAAGCTATTCTTATGTTTTTATTAATATGTTGCTGTTTATCTGTATATGCTCTCAGCATAAATCTATCCACCACTGTTCATCACAGGCATAGTATTTAGCAGGCTGTAGAATTGCAGTTATCTAGTATTTTTAAGTTATGGTTATAAATATAGTTTTTGAGCATATGTTCTTAATTTAATTTTTTAGGTCTGTTTTATGTATATAATTATATGTATATGATGTGTGTGTGTGTGTGTGTGTAAGTTTCTGGATTATGATTGTTGTTGATTCCTGATGCAGGCAATTAGCGCCGAAACACGGAACCATGTTGAGTCTGAATCTATCTTCTGTCTTCTGAATTTCCACCATGTTTTGGGAGATTTGTTTTATGTAGACCTATGTTTGTTTTTTTTAATCAAAATAAACTTTGTTTTATCATCTCTTACTCCAGGGTTCCACTATTTATTTGTTTTGGTCCACCTCTACTTCCTTGCCTTTTGCCGTTTCTCTCATAAGGGACCTCTGTCCTTTTTTGTTTCCCTGCATTATCATCTGACACCCACACTCCATGCTGCTGATGTAGAAAAGCACCTGGACTGCTATTAATGTACAGACAAGCCAGTTGGGCTTTTGTATCTTGTTGAACTGGGGCATTGTAGGATTATGTTGGTAGTATGCAACCTCTTCTCAATAAATCACTCGATGGGCCTAGTTTTTTTCTCAAAAGCCACTTGGTGGGGCACCAGCCACTTAATATTTAACTGGTTTGTTTATAAAGACCATGTAATGTAAGAGCAGCAGTGCTGAGTATTGGCAGAGGATTGGAGGAAGTTTGGGTAAAGCCATAACCAGAGGATACAGTGTCTTCTCTATAAAGACAAACACAAGGGTTGGGCTACGGAAAGATGGAGTACTGGGTTTCAAAGAACCTTTGGTAAGACATTTGAAGGCAGTAGTAATGGAAATTATATATGAAGGGTCATAAAACATCAGTGTCTGAGACAAAATAACTTTGAAAATTTAACAGAATGGGTCCAACAT
This sequence comes from Geotrypetes seraphini, assembly GCF_902459505.1. NCBI lineage: Eukaryota > Metazoa > Chordata > Amphibia > Gymnophiona > Dermophiidae > Geotrypetes > Geotrypetes seraphini. The sequence goes on from NC_047102.1 coordinate 5,866,286, forward strand.
TAGAATGGAAGAAAATTTAATGAGACGAGTTCAATCTGGAGGTTTTTTCCCCTTGATTTCTGGTTTTATTATGTATGTTCACTACCCTGCCTTGTCCCCCCACCCTCCAGTAAGGATGGTATATTAAATACTAAATACTGTAAACATAAAAATGAGCCAGATTTATTTATTTATTTAGTTTTCTATACCTTTCTCCCGGTTTATATTCGGACTAGGGTCCAGCACCCACCCACCCCCCTCCCAGACTTATTGCAGGCCTCCGCTGAGCCGCCAGGCTCTGCACCCTGTCCCCCCTCCCAGCCCTGTCCTGTCCATCGTATGGGGATTAAGTGACTTGTCCAAGGTCACAAGGTGCAGTGCGGGATTTGAATCCATAACCTCAGGGTGCCAAAACTGTAGCTCTAACCAGTGCACTACACACTTCCACTTGAATATTAAGCCGCCCACCTTTTTGATCTAGCTTTCAATCCTTAACCCTACTCCTCTGCCCTCCAACCCAGCCAGCTGATTAACCCTTCCCCTTAACTGTATCCATGACATCTTGTTTGTCTGTCTTGCATGTTTAGATTGTAAGCTCTTTCGAGCAGGGACTGTTTTCTTACTCTTTGTGACTGTACATTGCTGCGTGTGTCTGGTAGCACTATTCATAGTAGTATTTTCAAATCGACCCTTTTTCCTCCTTTTTGAGGGGAAAAATGGGGGTCTCGACTTATGTTCGAGTACATACAGTATACATTTATCCAGGATGCCAGTTTATGCATGTTTAAAACCTGGGTAGTGTTTCCAAAACAAGCAGCGTTATCTCTCCATTTTGAACCAATAACATTTTATAAATTAGCTCATGGCTTGAGATATCTCAGAAGCATGTCACGTTTACGCAAAGATATTTAGAGTGCTTTTGTTTATTCATAAGTGAATAATAGTGCAGAGAAACCAAGTCTTTGTTCCTAGAAGTCACAGGGAAACGGTCATGTTCCTTTAATACTTTGCAAGAGAGCTTTTCTTTTCTCGTCTCCCTCTCTGCTATAAAAATAATCTCGAAATTCAGCCAGAGCGAGGCACGCCTGCCTGGATAAAATGTGAACATCTGCACCGAGTTCATTGAACTAACCATGATGGCTGCAGGATTTCAGCTAGTGTTGAGGCTGCGGTTTATTTAGACAACGTGGTCTGCTCTGAAACTGATATATGACTGACAAAAGACATTCCTGAGAATTCATTTAGAATAGATCTTTCCTTTTTTAGGCGTCGTCAGTAGTAGTGTGCACACATACATATAAAGGTCATTTTAGTAGCTTTTGTGACATTTATTACCCATGTGTAAATGCCAGGTTTAAAATACTACTTACAGTTGTTTCTGCCAGTTTGGGCTTTGCTCTCTGTACTGAAAATGACCTTTACCATGCCTCTTAATTGACTGCTCTTGACAGACTTACATAATTGTCAGGTATTCAGCTCTCTTACAAGGTGCTAAGTGACCTGGTCTTTTTGCCAACATGTGTTTTTGAAAACCCTTTTTCCTGCTTCACACAGAGAAAAATATACACGCATTTCCTGTGGTCCTATAGGCGTGTTATGAAGGTTCTTTATTCAGAGATCATTTTTTAAAATATGCAAGAAATTTGGAAATTTTGTTTCTGACGTAGATGCCCTGTGAAAAAATGGGCCTTTTTTTGTCTTGGTATATGCTCTTACATTTTGTGTCAACAGGCCTCATTTTTACTTTTATTAATGTATACAATTTTTATATCTATACAGCATCTTTATATATTTCTGTAGTGATTTCAGATTGATGGCCTGAGTTGACTGATTTTTTTTTTTTTCTTTTTTTTAATCCTCCAGACTAGGTTTAAAAGGATCCTTTTGTATTCAGCAAGTTCATTGACTGTTTTATCCAACCTCTTTGGCTCTCTTAAAGCCCTTCCATTTACCAAGCCCTCAGTTACAGACAGGATTTGCAGCAACCACAGTGGAACTGTAGCACTGTTTAAAAATGGACCATGGGAAATGCAGATCAAAGAGAATTTACTTTTCCTTTTTTGAAACAGTTAAAGATCTTGCTCCTGGTTGGCAGCTGTATTTAAAAGCAAACACAAGGATGAGAGCAAAATTTGTATGTACGGATGGTGCTGGAGCCTCTGCCCTATGGGATTCTTGTACAGTGATGAGACGTATGTGTATTTTTACTGTTAACTACCTTCAGTGACTTTTGTGAACTGGTGTCTTAATGCTCTATGACTACTGTAAATATCCTTCTGCAACTATCTATGTGCTTATGATCTCGGAAATGTCTTTGTACTGTATTGTGAATGTCCTTTTGTAGCATGTTCTGAGCTCCTGGTAGGACGGGCTAGAAATAGTTGCTCTGTGTGGGTTTGACTCATTGGCGGAGTCATGCCTAAAAGAATCCCGCCTTGTGGTGTTTACATTTTTCAAGAGCATAGTGTATGTCTGAGGTTCAACTGTAAAGTCATTTCTGGTATTCTTTAAAATGGTCTCTTATGTTTCTGAAACAATGGGAGGATACTTGTTTGGCACACTTCTACAAGTTATATCACAGGCTGGAGTAGATTTGTTTAATTGGTCCTTGTCATGGAGTGCACGAAGCATCTTGTGGACTGATCAGATAGCAGTGTGTGGGCATAGTGTAATTGGCCACACTTGTCCCTGGAGAAGAGGAGACTTAGAGGGGATATGATAGAGACTTACAAGATCATGAAGGGCATGGAGAAAGTAGAGAGGGACAGATTCTTCAAACTTTCGAAAACCACAAGAACGAGAGGGCATTCGGAAAAGTTGAAAGGGGACAGATTCAAAACCAATGCTAGGAAGTTTTTCTTCACCCAACGGGTGGTGGACACCTGGAATGCGCTTCCAGAAGGCGTGATAGGACAGAGTACAGTATTAGGGTTTAAGAAGGGATTGGACAATTTTCTGAAGGGAAAGGGGATAGAGGGGTATAAATAGAGGACTACTACACTGGTCCTGGACCGCCGCGCGAGCGGACTGCAGGGCACGATGGACCTCTGGTCTGACCCAGCAGAGGCACTTCTTATGTTCTTATGGCTACTCTTGGATTCAGCAGAGTGACAGGCTGATTTTAATGCTCATTTAGTTTAGCAAATGTTTTAAGTGTAAAAAGGTAGGCATTATTTCTTGGCACATGAGAATGCTTATTTGGTGTGTTCTGTTTATTGTGATGGTGGTGGAAACTGTTGCACCCATTCGACTGTTGCTACAGTGTTGCCAACTTTACATTCTGGAAGAGAGCACTTGATTGACTTATCAAAATTTAAATACAGTTTTGGCTAAAGACAGGTATACAAATCAGTGATCTAAAAAAAAAAAATCTGTGCTCTCTGGAATGCTCATTTACATTTGCGGTGAAGGAAGCTTTCAACCCTGCTCAGAGGGTTATAACGTCCTGAGCCAACTTCGATGGCAGCAGCCCGCCCCCAAAACTTACTGTAAGCGTTCTCTTCTCTCTCAAGCCCCTAGTCAAGCAATGCTCCCTTTTTTTCTCTCCCCCCCCCCCCAGCGGCCCTCTAAACATTTCCTTGCTTGCCAGCAGCAATAGCATACATAGCAAGCTGCATTCAGCCACCTCTGGGTCTTCCCTCTGCCGATAGGAAATTGCAGGCTGGATGCGACAGAGGGAAGACCGAGGGCTGGCTGAAAGCAACCTGCTTTGCATGCTGTTGCTACTGGCAAGCAAAGGTAATGTTTAGAGGGCTGCAGGGGAAAGAGAAGAAGGGGGCTGGAGAGAGAAGGGGAGAAATGTTGGACTGAGAGAGAGGTTTGGACCAGATGAAGCACTGGCAGTGATCTCAGGGGCCAGAGATTTTGGCGCCCTGTGCCACAGCCTCCCCTGGTACAGTGGTTGAGCTGGCCCTGCTTGGGAATCGCTTTCCATGTTTGCTTTCTGTGTGTGTTGGTGGTTTGCTATTTTGAAAATTCCCCATGTGCCTCGTTTTAGTGAAGATACTTACAAAAACACACATACTTTTTGAAAATGCAAAGTTGGCTGTCTTTTTAGCGCCTGCCTATGGGAATGTACTACAATTGGTTAATTATATGTGCATGTTTTTGCATTATGCATGGACCTTTATTTGCGAGCAGGGTGAGGAATTTTGAAAAAGCCCGTTAAGTGTATAAAGCACTGTTTTACCCAGAGAAATGGCTTCATGTTCTAAGTGCCATTAATCAACCTGAACTTGTACCTAAGTATTGCTGGGTCATGACCCATTTGAATCCATAGTCTGTTCGGAGCTAATGGTGAAAACAGAATAGATAAATAATTGCACACATTCAAGTGCTCTGTGGCAAACAGTGTGAAACAGAAAATTATTTCATATTTCCCCGAAGACAACTTTGCTGTCTTGTTTTCTTATCTCAGATCTTTATGCCAAATATTAATACTCAGATATCCACATACGCAATAGTACTAATGCATTGCGCTGAAACCTTCTCAATTAATAGAGCTCCATATAGCGGCTACAGATGTAAGAGAATTTTGTATGGACCTTCAGAATGGAACCAGGCTACTACGGTCTCCACCAGTCCAATATTTTATTGAAACTTATGCATTTTATTTTTTATTCATGCTTTTCTAACTTTTCTTAAAACTTTTTATGTGAATGAAATAGCTACTTAGCTCATAGTAGATTATCATCTACACCACCTCTCCCGACATGCATGTTTCAAATGAAACTTTCTTCAGGGTTGAGGGGAACAAATCAGCTGAAATCCGTGGACTGATGGAGACCGTAGTAGCCTGGAGTACAAAATGCCTGGTTCCATTCTGAAGGTCCATACAAAATTCTCTTACATCTGTAGCCACTATATGGAGCTCTATTAATTGAGAAGGTTTCAGCACAAAGCAATAGTACTATTGTGTATGTGGTTGTTTTCTTATCTGGCATGTTCAGATTCTCTGTTAGAGTTTTAATGAAAAACAACAGTGCAAATAACTCTTCTTTTTTTTATGAGAAGCAAGCATCGAATGCATTTAGCAACTTGACCCCCCTCCCCCGAGCCCAAATAAGAAACCACTGCCAGACTTAGTGGAGGACCTGGAAGAGGAATTGAGCTAATGTACTGTAGTTTAAGAGAGGGGGATGGGAGTGGGGAGAGAGAGTTTCAAAACGGTACACTTTCACTTTTTACAAGTAGCAGAATACTCAAGATTTCCAATAAAAATCTCTCTGAATCTCACCAAATGTTTCTGAACTTCGCAGGTGCTGCCAGCAAAGCTTTGCTCTGTCAGACTCCAGTTTCAGCCATTTCAGGAGATTGGTTTGAATAAAACCTCTGAAATCCTCCCACAATTTACTCCAGACTAAAGAACAAATATTTTATAAAGTCTAGGCGCAAACTTGTTTTTCTTTATTAACTGTGTTGGAAAACAATGCAAAACATTTCACTGCTAATGAGGTCTGCTTTTCTGTAGCCAAGCCTAAATATGGAAATCGGACATTAACTTGAACTGGGAGGTTTACACTCCGCCCGAGAAATGGTAATTCTGTCAGACAACTGCACAAAGGAATGTTTATAGCAGTGCTATGGAAAAATGGATTTGTTGTCAGACACGAAGATTTGAGCTGCAAATAATCTGCGTTTCCTTTTTATATTTTATTTCTGCTGATTAGTCGTGTTTTGGTTTCTTTAATCTTAGTGGGAAGCACACGCTCATATCGCCAGGGCTGTTTGGCAAACCGTGCAGGGGGACTGGATATGAATGTTGTCGTGGGAGAAGAGGGGAAGGCACTTTAAGCATCTGACATGCTTATGTACCTGAAGATGGAATGCTGAGAAATCAAGACGACAAAACCGTCCTAGATAGGGAGTGATGTCTTAGAATTGGTTACGTGTTGTGGCTGACAGCTGGGATATATCCTGAGTCAACTGATGACCAAGCAAAGTGGAACACTATGAAGCTCAAAGCACCTTTAATAAAGCATGAAACAGTCCAAATAATAACAAGTTGCTCTCTGGGAGAACAGACTCGGTTCAAAGAAGTCACTTTCTCTCGACACGGCCGCTGCACCTTCATCAGGAGAAGGAAAACACGCCTTACAAACTCACTGGTCGAGATGACATCAACTAATGTTTAGAACAATCACAGACAATGAGCTGGAGTAAATTAAGAGGAAGTGACTGCTTTGACCTGAGTCCGTTCTCCCAGAGAGCAACGTGGTATGATTTGGACTGTTTTATGCTTTGGACTTCATAGTGTTCCACTTTGTTCATTTGATAGAAATAATTGGACCGACTTGGTTGGTCGGTTATTGGGTTCTACTCTTTTCTACAATGTTGCTCTCCGTGAAAGAGATATGACATGATTTTGGAGTGTCTACCTGAAGCTTGAACTTGTGATGCATTACTGTATGTTGTGCTATGCTATCGCCTTATACCCTGCCAATTCCTCCTAAGTAGAGTTTGAGGCGGATTGCAGATATTACCGTATTTTCGCGGATATAACGCGCGCGTTATACGTGATTTTACGTACCGCGCATACCCCTCGCGCGTTATATGCCTGAGCGCGGTATAGAAAAGTTTTTAAACATAGTTCCCACCCCGCCCGACGCCCGATTCACCCCCCCAGCAGGACCGCTCGCACCCCCACCCCGAACGACCGCTCGCACGCGCTCCCACCCGCACCCGCATCCACGATCGGAGCAAGAGGGAGCCCAAGCCCTCTTGCCCGGCCGACTCCCCGACGTCCGATACATCCCCCCCCCGGCAGGACCACTCGCACCCTCACCCCGAAGGACCGCCGACTCCCCAACAATATCGGGCCAGGAGGGAGCCCAAACCCTCCTGGCCACGGCGACCCCCTAACCCCACCCCGCACTACATTACGGGCAGGAGGGATCCCAGGCCCTCCTGCCCTCGACGCAAACCCCCTCCCCCCAACGACCGCCCCCCCCCAAGAACCTCCGCCCGTCCCCCAGCCGACCCGCGACCCCCCTGGCCGACCCCCACGACACCCCCACCCGCCTTCCCCGTACCTTTGTGTAGTTGGGCCAGAAGGGAGCCCAAACCCTCCTGGCCACGGCGACCCCCTAACCCCACCCCGCACTACATTACGGGCAGGAGGGATCCCAGGCCCTCCTGCCCTCGACGCAAACCCCCCTCCCCCCCAGCCGACCCGCGACCCCCCTGGCCGACCCCCCCACCCCCCTTCCCCGTACCTTTGGAAGTTGGCCGGACAGACGGGAGCCAAACCCGCCTGTCCGGCAGGCAGCCAACGAAGGAATGAGGCCGGATTGGCCCATCCGTCCTAAAGCTCCGCCTACTGGTGGGGCCTAAGGCGCGTGGGCCAATCAGAATAGGCCCTGGAGCCTTAGGTCCCACCTGGGGGCGCGGCCTGAGGCACATGGGCCAAACCCGACCATGTGCCTCAGGCCGCGCCCCCAGGTGGGACCTAAGGCTCCAGGGCCTATTCTGATTGGCCCACGCGCCTTAGGCCCCACCAGTAGGCGGAGCTTTAGGACGGATGGGCCAATCCGGCCTCATTCCTTCGTTGGCTGCCTGCCGGACAGGCGGGTTTGGCTCCCGTCTGTCCGGCCAACTTCCAAAGGTACGGGGAAGGGGGGTGGGGGGGTCGTGGGGGTCGGCCAGGGGGGTCGCGGGTCGGCTGGGGGGGAGGGGGGTTTGCGTCGAGGGCAGGAGGGCCTGGGATCCCTCCTGCCCGTAATGTAGTGCGGGGTGGGGTTAGGGGGTCGCCGTGGCCAGGAGGGTTTGGGCTCCCTTCTGGCCCAACTACACAAAGGTACGGGGAAGGCGGGTGGGGGTGTCGTGGGGGTCGGCCAGGGGGGTCGCGGGTCGGCTGGGGGACGGGCGGAGGTTCTTGGGGGGGGCGGTCGTTGGGGGGAGGGGGTTTGCGTCGAGGGCAGGAGGGCCTGGGATCCCTCCTGCCCGTAATGTAGTGCGGGGTGGGGTTAGGGGGTCGCCGTGGCCAGGAGGGTTTGGGCTCCCTCCTGGCCCGATATTGTTGGGGAGTCGGCGGTCCTTCGGGGTGAGGGTGCGAGTGGTCCTGCCGGGGGGGGGGATGTATCGGACGTCGGGGGGGGCATCAGGCTTTCAGGATGGGGACAGACCTTCAAGGGGGGACAGGACTTCAAGGGAGGACAGTGCACGGAAAGTCAGGGGGGGTGAACGGAGAGTCGGGACAGCGCACGGAAAGTCAGGGCAGTGCACGGAAGTCAGGGGGGGGTGAACGGAGAGTCGGGACAGCGCACGGAAAGTCAGGGCGGGCGAAAGGAGAGTCGGGCAGCATGCGCGTTATATGCCTGAGCGCGGTATAGAAAAGTTTTTGTACATATCATCGTGATTTCTGCGCGCTATACCCCTGTGCGCGTTTTACAATGGTGCGCGTTATATCCGCGAAAATACGGTACTAGTGTTACATAGGAACTTTGGGGCTGATTCTATAAACAGCATCCCGATTTTAGGCAGAGGTAGGCGTCTTACCACTGTCTAACCAGCCAATCGGGATGCACATGTTTAGAAAAACTCTACCCGAGGCAGGGGGGTGCACTGGGAGTCAACGGACAGATGCGATTCTGTATAGGACACTGGTATGCAAATCTCAGCAGCCACTTAGGTGGCTACTAGACCTGTGTCCTATACAGAATCTCCCCCCTTTATGTACAATACACAGTAATGATTAGGTTGTGAAGGAGGTCTCATTGGAATTATAGGATCTGTGCTTGGTAGGAGACAAAAAACCAAATCTCTATACATCTGACAGGTTAGTATTAAAAACATTTATGTGTTTAGGGCTGGTGCCAACACAAGTGCCTTTAATAAAAATGTAGGGGCCATTGAACCTATAATTCCAGATGTGTACAATAGTTATACAGCCAGAAAAGGGCAGGTTTGGGTATTTTTGGGTGGTGCCAGTCAAATGGGATTGGCTACTGGGCTTGATGGACCAATGGTCTGACCCAATAAGGCTAATCTTATGTTCTTATGTACTGTATATTATACAGTACATCTAGTTGGACTGCACAGGTACAAGTGAAATGTCAACTTTGGACATTTATTGAGAGAAACGTGCCAATAAGCATATATACAGTTTGAACTGTCTAAAATATAGACTGTCCATGCTGCTAAGTAAAGGTCTCTTGTTGTTTTTTTTTTTTTTTTTTTAGCCAGATTCAAGTTTCAGTTTCAGAACTTTTTAAATAGGTAATACTTTGCATAGATTGGACTGTGAAAATAATACCACATCAAAGCATGTTTAGATTTTATTGAGAAGACACATGGTTCAGTCAAAAATTATAAGTAGTTTAGATAGTTTATGAATTTGTAATAATGCCTAAGTATACAGAAAAAAAATTGGACTGAAGATCACACTGGGGAAGATTTTGATTCATATATGATGGTCCTTAAAAATGTTTCCAGATAGTATGGTATAGAGCAGTGTCTTCCAACTCTATCCTGGAGGATCAGCCAGTCAGGTTTTCAGACTAGCCCTAATGAATATGCATGAGGCAGATTTGCATGCCTGTCAACTCCATTATATGCAAATCTCTCTCATGCATATTCATTAGAGCTATCCTGAAAACCCGACTGGCTGGTGGTCCTCCAGGACAGGGTTGGGAACCACTGGTTTAGAGAGAGTGAGTGGGTAAGTGTTAATATATATTCATTTTATTGAGTACGCAAGAGGGTTCTTGCACTGTTTGCCTTTGTTTTGTCATTTCATGTATTTGCTTCCTGCATGTCTGTAGCGCTGTCCTTTGAAATTCAGGAAGTACAGCTTCTGGCTGGTTTTTCTTTGGAGCAGGTCGGCTCCTTTCTGTGTTGTGTTGGCTGCTTTCTTGAGGAATGTGTTCCTTGGCGTCCTTTGGATGTTTGCACCCTTAGGAACTTGCTTTTTCTCTGCTTTTTTAGGAGTTTGCAGCACTCACTAAAGAACTGAACGTTTGCCGGGAGCAGCTCCTTGAAAGGGAGGAAGAGATTGCTGAGCTGAAGGCAGAAAGAAATAACACAAGGGTTAGTAAATTATTTATCTGGCTGTTCAACACGTATGAGACAGTCACCTGGTGATTAGTTTAATCCAGACACACCGTAACTGTACTGGGGAATTTTCAGTAGAGCCCAAACTTAGAAGCAGGGGAGGGGGGAAGATCTCTCAAACCTGATCCTGGATCTTGCGGTGCTGTACAGATGTAATCCCATAGGAGGAAGAGGCATAAGCAAGATTTCTCTTCCCTTCCTTCCTTGTTTTATCATAGCTAGGAAGTTCTTCTTCACCCAGAGGGTGGTGGACACCTGGAATGCGCTTCCAAAGGGCGTGATAGGACAGAGTACGGTTTTGGGGTTCAAGAAGGGATTGGATGATTTCCTGAAGGAAACGGGGATAGAGGATTACTATACAGGTCCTGGACCTGATGGGCCGCCACGTGAGCGGACTGTTGGGCAAATTTGGACCTCTGGTCTGACCCAGCAGAGGCATTATTTATGTTCTTATGTTCTTAATATTTATTATTGTCATTTTTCCAAAACACCAAGTAGGAGGAGTGTGTGGCGCAGTGGTTGGATCTACAGCCTCAGCACCCTGGGGTTGTGGGTTCAAACCTCGCGCTGTTCCTTGTGACCCTGGGCAAGTCACTCAGTCCTCCATAGCCCCAGGTACATTAGATAGATTGTGAGCCCACCAGGACAGATAGGGAAAATGCTTGAGTACCTGATTGTAAAAACCGCTTAGATAATCCTGATAGGCGGTATAGAAAATCCTAATAAACTTGAAACTTGAAAACACCTTCAGTTGTTTTGCCATTGAAAAGTTAGGGCTTGCTACTACATTTTGTATTGAAATGAAATCCTAAATCAATCCATATTGGCAGAGAAAACATCCAGTGTGGGCTGACTGGAAAGACATGATTTAGATTTGTTGTGTATGGAAGCTTATAGCTCTTCCCCTAAATTACACACCCATCTTTGGAAAAACTCTTACAACTTATCCAATTCCCCCCAATTCTACCATGACTTAACTATATTAATAGTTTTTCTGATCTACCTGTACTAGCAGCCCTTTTGAATGTCCATGTCAAACAGTACTGGAAATATCCTCCTTCAGAGCCATCAAATACGAAAGCATCAGGGAAAAATGTTCTCAGTGATGGCCCCAATGTGGTGGAACTCCCTTCCAAAGGAATTAAAACTAGAAAAGGACACCGGAAAGTTCAAGAAAGGGATAAAGACCATCCTCTTCACAGACTGCTTCAACTAATGATGCAACAGACAGGGGGATTATCAACAAGAAGGAAACAGCAGGCTACCCCCCCACTTGGAACACAAAAGGGTGAACTCACAAATACAGTAATACAAAGAAAGAAGAGTGAAGCAATAATTATAGTATATGTATATAGAAGGTTTTATATAGGTAAGATTCACATATATTTAGCTAATTTATTGTAATACCACTACTGGAGCTCGGGTATTGTAAAAACCTTTGCAGAAGCTCATGCAAACCGCTTAGAATTGACTCCCCAGTCATTAGTAGTGGTATAGAAGCTCCCAATAAACAATTTCCTGGTTAATTGATTCTTGTAATGTAATCTGACCTTGAATTGAATAGGTAAAGGCACAATAAAAAACCTGATTAACATAACATAGCACAACATTCTGTAAACTTGCACACTCATTTTTACTCTTAGCACCCAAAGTTGTGCACATACGGTATAGAAGAGTAGCAGTTATGCATGTAACTTAATTTCATGAGCTGTTAATTGCATATAATTGCTGTTAATTGACACTATTAAGTTAGGCATATAACTGCCATTAGTCGGCGCAAAATCCATAATACGCCACTGCAAAGGGGGACCTGCACATAAGAGGTCTGTCAATGCTAAGAGGTGCTTAGGTTACGCTTCTGACCGCCTACATTTAGGAGTGAGTATTTACAGTAGCTATTGAGCTTGCATAGGTACTCGCGCCTAAAGTTAGGTGCTTAACTGCAGATTTACGCTAAGTTGGTGCACCAGTCGATCTAGGTACCTAACTTAGTTTTTAAAATTGGTTTAATCAGTGCTGATAATTGAAAGTACCATTAAAAAGCAATTAAAAAAAATTTTTAAAACTAATTTGCTGGTAGTCTCTCTTTAACGTAACCACCAAATGAGTTGGCTCACGTCAAGTCTTCACAACCTAACCTCCCACAAGGTTAGCCATAAATGCATCTTAGTTTGAAGCTCTGCGATTTCAGTGGTTATATTTTACGTCTATTGCAATTGCCTTTGGCAACAATGTTTTCCTTGCTGCAGAATTTTAAACCTTTGTCAGGGAATTTAGACAATAATCATTTATTTATTTATTATTTTAAAATGTATGTACCGCATAAATACTATGCGGTTTACAAAATTCCATGCATAGATATTAAAAATACTAAAACATGTTTCGACAAAACAAACACAATAAAACATTAACAGTCGCATTATTAAAACCTTTTTTCAAAGGAAAGCCAATTTCTAGACCGCATAACCACCAGATAGTTCAATGTGGTTCAGAAAAGAGGAATGAGGATTACAAAGGAATAAGCGGGGAGATGCAAAGCTAATTACCTAAAAACATTAAAAAGATAAGTTTTTAGTTGCCTTCTAAAATGAAGCTATGAATGCGATATAGAGAACAAGTGCCTGAGATGAATAGAAATGGATATAGGGATAATTCTTTACCTTTATAGCAGTGAGGTGGAAGGCCAGTTTTGCCCTGTAGTAAGTAAGATCTGATTGGTTTAGCTTGGCATTCTTTTGTTTAGTCATATCTATGTTGCCTAAATTCTTTGAAGACATGGAAATTGCACCATAGACTGGTTTTATCTAATAGGCCTTTCATTCTTGTATTCAAGCTAGAAAGCTTTTAAAAAATCTTCTTAAAAAGATTCTTAAGTGCAATAAGATGGTTGAGTCAGCGTCAGCTTCCTTGTTCTCACTTTTTCACTTAGCGGCTTTGTTGTGTTTTCAGCTCTTATTGGAACATCTGGAGTGTCTCGTTTCTAGGCATGAGAGGTCTCTCAGAATGACGGTGGTAAAAAGACAAGCACAGTCTCCAGCAGGAGTATCTAGTGAAGTGGAAGTCCTCAAAGCACTGAAATCACTATTTGAACACCATAAAGCCCTTGATGAAAAGGTACAAAACCTCCCCATTTAGGCTGACAGAGCCCTCTCTAAGCTGGTGATCTATTTGATTAAAAACGAGCAAAAACAGAACATAAATGCTGAAGTGTTCACTAAATTCACAATGGGTCCAGGGAAAAACCCTGTTGGGTTACACTCTCTCAACTCTATATTACAGGCTGGTCCTGATTGTGAGTTGTGTAACCTGAGGACCCATCGCAAAAATGTAATTAATTAAATTAATTAATCATTATTTTTTGATATTTATTCTCAATGGTGATCTTCCAGTGTATTTTTTGCTTATAGGAGGAATTTTTGTTGCACTACCATAATCTGTTAAAGGAATGCAATCTGAATATGCAAATACTTTTCATCAATATCCTATGCCTCCCCTCCCTTTTTTACAAAACCATAGCGCATTTTTTAGCGCCAGCCATGGCGGTAACAGCTCCAATGCTCAAGAGCAACTTTAAAAAAGAAAGGTTTGACTTCAAATTATTAAAGATTCATGCGAGATCTAGACCAAGGCTTAACCTATACTTCCCCCCTCACCCTTATGTTTCTTTCCTCTACATTTCATTTTTATTTTAAGCAATGTAACCCCACCCATTTCCCATGATGCATGTCTCTGCCCCTTCTAAAATAATATTTAGAATCTGTATGTTGTAAACCGCTTTGGAAGGTAACGCGGTATATCAAGCCATAATAAACTTGAAACTTGAAGTGCTCAGCAGTGCAGAGAACTGGTCCCATAGGATTCTAGTCAATAGTGGCCTTCAAATACCTTAGTAGGTTTTAACTGTGTGTGCTGATTATTTTTTGTAGGTGAGAGAGAGACTGAGAGTGGCACTAGAAAGATGTAGTTTACTGGAAGAGGAACTCGGTGCAACGCATAAAGAGGTAGGTTCTATCTTTTTTTTTTTTTTTCCTGCCGGATGGTTTTCTCTATTTGGGGCTTCATTTTCCAAGACTTCCTCCCTACCCCTTTCTGTGTCTAAGGGGATGAGAACTTACTAATGCGGACCATTAATTCTGTTAGTCTTTTGTGATAAATTGCTGATATTTATGGATTCACTTATTGCCATGCTGTAAAGCAGCGATGCCCATCTTGTGGATCAAGGAATGCATGTGGCCTTGACCCAAATGCCTTTTTTATTTTAATGTTTTTTGTTTAGTAGGTGTGGAGAATAGTGTTTGGTGCTGCATACACAGGGTGTTGTGGCCCAGTTAAATGACGGTCACTGGAGCACCTAAGAGACTGGAAGGAGCTTAACAACCATTCTGGCTCTTGCAGTCTGTCTGAGCCGTCCTCTCTTTAGGTCTTTGGAGCGGCAGATTTGGCTGTCATCAGCGTGCTAGGAGTATTGGAAAGTCAGTAAAAGCAAGCAGTGGTCTTTCGTGTGCTTTCTGCTTAAAATGGAATTGAGTTGAGGAGAAGGCGGGGCAGTCTTGGGTACAGTAAGCGCAGCAGTTTTGCTTTCCTCCCACCCCTCAGCTAAGAATATAAGAATAGCCTTACTGGGTCTGACCAATGGTCCATCTAGCCCAGTCCAAGGAAGTAGCAACATTCCATGCTACCGATGCATGGCAAGCAGTGGCTTCCCCCATGTCTGTCTCGACAGCAGACTATAGATTTTTCCTCCAGGAACTTGTCCAACCCTTTTTTTTAAAAACCAGCTACATTAACCGCTGTTACCACAACCTCTGGCAATGCATTCGCTTAACTATTCTCTGAGTGAAAAGACATTCACGCTCGGTTTACATTTCTGATCTTTTAGCTTCTTTATAACCATTTTCCTCAATTTATTGTCGTCGTCCTTGTAAAAATTAAATGCCGCTCTAGTAGATTTCTTTAGCGACGTCACTCCAGCTATCAGCTCAAATTTAATCATGTTATGATCACTGTTTCCCAGCAGACCCAACACATATAGAATTATAAAAAATGACAACAAAGACCATATGTCCTGTCTGCTTATCCACACTACTTCTCTAATCTATGTACAGTATTCCCCCGAAATTCACAGGGATTCTGTTCCAGGAACCCCAGCGAATCTCGAAAAACCACAAATAGGGTTTTTCATGGGGGAGCCTGAAGAGGGCAGTGGGAGAGGACAGCAGGAGAGCAGTCGGAGCACCACAAGTGCAGGAAATCACTTGCGGCATGCTCCGACTGCCTCTTCCTGCACTAAGTCAGGCCTTATCCAATCAGGAGCTGCGTGTCAAAGTAACCGTTTTGTTTAGTTTTCATCGTTCCAAACCTGGTGTAGGATCCAGGCCTTGAATATTTCATGAAGCAGCCGGTTGGCCCCTGATGTGGTGAAAGTTCATCCCTGCTGTCTGTGGACAGGAATCTGATCCACTCTTATTGGGCATAGATAAATTCACAATCCAGTAATTGCAAACTTTCCAAAGCATCCACTTTTGTAATTGTTCACGGGTCACTGTTTCAGTTTAAGATGTAATTGGGATTGAAATTTTATGCATGCTGAATTTCCTGCTTCATAAGGGCTGAGTTTGTCATCTTAACTCAGATGACATTTGCAACCGTGCGCTTGAGGGTCAACAAAGATGGACATAAAACTGGAAATGCCATCATGTTACTGTATGTGATTGTGTTACCATCTTCTAGCAGGGTAATGTCCAGCTTACACAGATTTTTATTTGATTTTATGACTGAACTTCAATCTCCTGAAAAAAAAAGAGATGATCCATTCACTGATAAAAGCTGGGGGAAAACCCCATGACTGTAGACCAGCCTTTGAATTTGTGAATTTACCATAGCTTGCTTGCCATTGATTTTAAGACTAATACATTTTGGTTTTAGTTGATGATTATGAGAGAACAGAATAATCAAAAGAAAGTATTTATCGATGGGATGCCAGTCGTAAATCACGAGAAGGAAAATACGCCAAACACTAATGGAAATGTGAGTTAGACAGATTTGCTTATTTTTCTTAACATTCATAACCAAAATGTTCAAAGTATTACCTGGAGCCCCCAAAATGTATGTGGTACTGTATTTTTTGAAACATGATCTTGCCAAAGGATGTTAATAATCAAAACACGGAACTAGGAAACCTGGAGGCACAAGGTTTTTTTTTTTAAATTTTATACATGTCACTGGACATAGGTGGTTCCATGATGTCATGGTTTATGGTGTCTTGGGTACTAGTCAACCCTAAATCAATCCAGTGATCTAAGTTTAAATCTTGTTGAAACCTAAGTATATGGTGGGATTTTTTAATAGGGAAAACTGGTCTTAAACCAGTGATCTTCATTATTTTTTCCAGTGGGGGTCACTCTGGTGAAAAATTTCAGTGTGAGAGTAAAGATTATCACTGAGCAAGTGAAACTTTTTTTTTTTAAAAAAACATCATTTTGCATTGGTGGTTCAGATGTTGATATTATCACAACTCGATTATTGTAATTCATTTTTATTTGAACTTAAACTCAAAGCAAATTGCAGCTGATTCAAAATACTGCAGTGAGATTGATGTATGGTTTGAAGAGATACAGTAAGTGTTTATATTTTATAAGAAACTTCATTGGCTGCCTAAAGAGAAACATAGAATTTAAAACTGTTTGTCTGATTCATCATATTACACAGACAGAGGCTTCTGATCATCTCACTTTGTTCTTTTCACATTTGTAATATTCATCTAATATATTAATAATACATTTTTAATTGCAGTTTCCCCCTTTTAGAGGTACATGTTTTAAACATCAATTTAATTCTTCTTTTACAAATGCCTCTATTGTCGTTTGGAATGATTTACCTATACTTCAGAAGCCAAGTTTTCTTCTTACTGTCCGTCAACTAGATTGTAAACTCAACTGAGCAGGGACTTTTTCATCTATCTGTAAACAGTAGTAGCAGTTGCTATTTATTTTAATATATTTTTTTTATCGCATGACAGAGGTCGTCAGATGGCTCTTTAAGTCATGAAGACATCGGTAAAATGATGGAGCTTCAAGAGATCATTGAGAAACAAACAAAGGAGCAAAGTCAAATGAAGGACCGGCTTGCTGCTCTTTCTAACAGAGTAACGGAGCTGGAAGAGGATCTCGACACAGCTAGAAAAGACTTAATCAAATCTGAAGAATTAAACACCAAGTTACAAAGAGATGTACGAGAGGTATGGGAAATGGTTTGGTTCGATTTGCACAAGTACTGAAATGTGTTTGTTTTTTTTCATCTGGGCTCACAATCTAAGTTTTATATCTGGGACATGGAGGGTTAGGTAACTTGCTCAGAGTCACAGTGAGAATCAAACCCATTTCCCCAGGCTCTCGGTCCACTGTGCTAACCATTAAGCTGCTGCTCCTTGGGAAAATGTAATCTTTAAAAATATATTGTACCTTTATGTACTTTTCAAATAATTCTTTTACTTAATGATGCATACAGTAGGCGCAGTTTTGAAACTGAGGGGCCTCTTTACTAGGCTATGTTAGCTGTTCATAGCAGTTAACAAGCTAACAGTTGATATTATACCTTTGCAATTAACTACTTTCCATGTTACCAGCTAATGTGGAATGGGGCAGAGGATGAATGGTAAATAATGCAGCAAATTTAACGTTACCTAAATAAGTGTTGCCAACTGATGGCTTCAGGTAGTAATTTTTCCTGTTAAGATTAAACTTAGGTCAGTTTTATTCTGTTTCTTGTCAACATATCTGTTTAATTAAAAGTACCATGTTTCCCCGAAAATAAAACACTGTCATATTAATTTTGGCCCCCCAAATACCACTAGGTCTTATTTTCGGGGAAACAATGCCCAATCACAAACCCACAGCATCTTTCTATCTCTCTCCCCCCCTCCCCCCCGCCGCTGTGCAGCCAAACCCCCGCCGACCCTTCCATCTTTCCCTCATCACGCCAACCGCAAGACCGACATACCTTCTTCGCAGCAGCAATCTAAATGGGCTGCTTCGGGCCTTCTACTGCCGGGGCGTTGCTGATGACATCATCATTGATGTGGCAGAGAAATGCCCCGGTCGGAGAAGGCATGAAGCAGTGCGTTTAGATTGCTGCCTCGACACTACCGTTTGGAAGAAGGTAATAGTATGTCGGTCTCGCAGTCGGCGTGGAGAGGGAGAGATGGAAGTGGGGGAGGGCGGAGGGAAGCGCTGCTGCCTGCGAATCCAGTGCTTTAACTAGGGTTTATTTTCGGGGAAACACGGTATTGGCTAATTTACAAGACAAATCCTAGATTGCTAAGAGGCAGATATAAGTACCACAAACAGATCAAATAAGTTAAAGAGAAGTTAAAGAGAAGTATAAGAACCTGACATGGCCACGTTTCGCCTAGAATTTAGATGTCTGCATCAAGGGCAAATACTATAGGGGTTTCCTTGCACATACAACCCCTATGAGTAACACTTCACCATACAACAGCACTTTCTCTTCTCTCTAGTTTCATAGCAGCAACTTTTCTACCACTCGGGCAGAATAACTGTAGCGGAGGTGTGCAGTTGTTGGTGTATTCCTGCAGATATTCTGAAAACTCCACTGGCTTTGGGGACTTGGGAGGCCCTGGCTTATGTTTTTTTATGGTTCTTTCGTATCCCATAGGCTATGGCTCAAAAAGAAGATATGGAAGAGAGAATAACAACCCTTGAAAAACGCTACCTCGCCGCACAGCGTGAAGCCACTTCTGTGCATGACCTCAATGATAAACTTGAAAATGAAATTGCCAACAAGGAATCCATGTTTAGACAGGTACTGATCACCAAAATATTTTTGTGTTAACATGGAACCAGAGGGCATAATTTGAGGTTCAGAGGTGATAGGCTCAAGAGTAATGGTAGGAATTTCTTCTTTATGGAGAGGTGGTTGATGCCTGGAATGCGCTCCCGAGGGAGGTAGTGAAGAAGAAAATGGTGACAGAGTTCAAACAAGCGTGGGATGAACACAGTACTGGCCTTAGTTCCTTCAATATATACCCATTATTTTCTAATTAGAGATCCTCTGTCTGTGTCCCGTATATATTTATATAATAAGGCCGTATATAATCTTTGTCCTGTATATGGCCATTCGGTTGAGAATGGGCTGGGGAGGGCTTCAATGGCTGGGATGGTTAAGATGGGCTGGAGTGAGCTTTGATGGAGACTCCAGTAGATAGAACCTAAGCACAATACTGGGCAGAGCTCTAATATCTAAGAAAAAGGACCATTTAAATTAAATGGTTAATTTTTATGGAGCATGTGTGGTTGGGCAGACTGGATGGACCATTTGGGTGTTTATCTGCCGTCATTTACTATGTTACTCTAGATATAGATGTCTTGCAATGATGTCTATAAAAGGTGTATAGCGAAGAGGAAAGTTTGAGAAGGATCCGTGCCTTTGGTCCCCTAATTATAGGCAATCTGAAAAGAAGATCTCCTTTTGGAATACTTTTATTGTGCCATGCTGGTTTTACAGTGAAATATTGCTTGTATGAAAAAGGAGAAGCCACTAGAATAATGCAAGCAGTGTTATTCATCTGCGGCATTGAGATACTCCAGCACATCTTCTATTGCAGCTTGATAATTTCCCCGTAAATGCCGAATCTACTATGATCTCAAGATTCCTTAGTTTTGTGTGCTTTGATGTATCAACGAGTGCCAATTGGAGAGGTTCTGTTACTGTCTCATAGAACTTGCACCAGTTGTGAACCGTATCCTGCGGTTTTGTATGGGGAGGATGAATTTTAAGAAAATGCTGAAAACTCAATTATTTGCTAATGCCTTCTTATGCTAAGGTATATTTCAGTTGATAACTGTCTTTTAGAACTTTTGACAGCAATGTATGATTTTAAAGTTTGTATTTCTGAATTGATTGAATTTGCGCT
The DNA here is from genome assembly GCF_902459505.1 of Geotrypetes seraphini. Classification (NCBI taxonomy): domain Eukaryota; kingdom Metazoa; phylum Chordata; class Amphibia; order Gymnophiona; family Dermophiidae; genus Geotrypetes; species Geotrypetes seraphini. Next base: position 5,886,246 of record NC_047102.1, read on the forward strand.
CTATCCCTATTATAACATGTTTAGACATGTCTATGTTATATGTGATAATGGGAAGGAAACAAGATTTTATGTATGTGATATGGAAACTGCGTAGTTGTATGCGGTATATAAATTTTTTTAAAAATAAATAAGTTGGCGTTAAGACTAGAGAATGCACCATGCTTTTCTCATAAGTGTTTATAATCATATGAAAATATTTTATATGCAGTTGAGCCGATGAGCAAGCATAGCGGCAATTACTCTATAAAATCTTTTGAATTCAGAGTGCCGCTTCTGATGGCTCTATGAGTATAGATGAGCTGCTATGATATGCTATGTCTGAAAGAGTTCAGCTATACTATTCTGGTTTCAATTATGGGTGGCACGTTAGGAATGATATTGGCATTTATGTGCATATGTGCACACATGTTTTAAACATTTGCATGTTAAGGACCCCTTTAATGCATAAATTCTGTCTTGCTCCTACTAGTAACTAGAAAATTCCAACTCCCACTGCATTTCTTACATTGTACTGCCAATGTTACACATGAGGAGAAATGGGTTAAAAAAGGTAAAGAACCATATTTGTAAAGTCAGAACAGTGGTAGTGGTATTTCAAAGACTTTTTGGCTAAAAAAAAAAAGTAAAATACGTGCACGGAAATTTATTTTTTTTTTTAATGTATCTTCTGCCTTTACAAAATTTAAAGTGTCGTCTTTGTTACTTGTAAGTGACTTGCATATTCGAGTTGCAATTGACTAGCAGTCGTGAGGGCTACACGGCCCGCTGAACTCGAGCACAAATGCGACAGTCACAGCTAAATTCTCTTTGGGGGGTTTTCTCCTTAAGAGTGAAGAAAAGAACCGACAGCTACAAGAGCGCCTGGAGCTGGCTGAACAGAAGCTGCAGCAGACGCTGAGGAAAGCGGAGACTCTGCCGGAGGTGGAAGCCGAGCTCGCCCAGAGGGTGGTGGCTTTGTCGAAGGTGGGTCAGTACACCACGATGCCTCCCTGATGTCAACAAAATCTTTTGTTCTTCTGTTTAAATTCTTGAGTAGTGGTTTGTCTGGCTTTTGCTAAAATCAGCTTAAGGTTTTTCTGACTCTCATTGTACATATTAATGCATTCCTCATTCTCCTCCCAGAGTATTTTCACCAAATGAAGTCTTTTTGCAGTGTCTGTTTTGAATTAGTAGCAGCTATGATTATATTTAACTTTCTTTACTAATCTAGTAAAAATGTTTCTTGTGTCTTAGTCCTTGCATGCTGCATTTTATGCAGCTTTTCTGGCTGGGAAATGAGGTTTAAAAAGAATTCTGAAAGACATCTTGAGGCTACTTTTTCCGAGTACGACATGAATGCAAAGTGCTACTACAGAGAGTTCTTTCCATGAGCTCAGAATGACTATTGTATGGTGCTTAAATTGAGCCCTAAGCTGTAAAGGTTGCTGACGTTTTCCTGATAGTACAGCAGTTTATCTAAGAGAGAAAGTTTAACAGATCTCATAAGTGAGGGGCTGATGCGGAAAGACTCGCGGTACAAAAACACATGGCTTTTATCATAAGCGTAATACCTTGGCATGCAAGAGGCAAATTGCATGCAAATTTTTTGCACAGCAAGCCTCCAGCAAATGTGGGGAAAGTATGCCAGACACATGAGTGCAAAACTTTACAATAAGCGCAGCTTCTTGTGTGCAGGTCCAAACCAAAAGTGTCAACACATATTGGCGCTTTTAACATATTGCATTTCTCTCCGGCTTTACCTTTCAGTTCAAGGCAGGTCACATAATAATAAAAATATAAGATAACATCATAAAATGAGTCAGTTCTACACATTCCAATTTAACTTCATCAATGATAATCACAATTATTTAATCTATCCTTAAATATTTTTGGAACAACCATGTTTTCAATTGTTGTCTAAACAACTTATAAGATGATATCATTCTAAGACACTTAGGCAGCGCATTCCACAAAAGAGAACCCTGGACCATAATAGTTTTATGCCTCGTAGATTGTAAATGGATCTCAATCTAATTTCAGACCATGACCTTAAACTTCATCTTGGAGTATATCACCCACAAAAGCTTGACATATAAATTTTTTTTATGTTAAAACACATTTCTTGCCCTTAATGGCAACCAATGAGCTCTAATTAAAAATGGTGTAACATGTTCCACCCTATTTCCTTTCCATATCATTTTCACAGCTATGTTCTGCAATACTTGTAATTTACAGAGTTGTTTATCTGGCAAACCCAAAAGCATAATATTTACGTAATTTTCAACCGATGATTGGGTTTTAGAAACTTACATATTCTTCTGATCATCTTTAAAATTTAAAAAAACCTGTCTTACTAACATATTCACATGAGTTTCCATAGATATTTTTATCTCTGATGAAACAGGTATCCTCTTTCTCGATTTATGTTGTGCTGCACTAATTCTACATTTTGTCCTCCCCCCATAACACTGTAGTTTTATCTGGGTTGATCTTTAATGTATTCTTTACCATCCAATCTTTCAAACGTTCCAGATTGGTGCTTGTTTTATCCCAGGACAAGCAGGCAGCATATTCTTGACTGATGGGTGACGGCACCGACGGAGCCCCGGTACGGACAATTTTAGAGTGATTGCACTCTAAGAACTTGGAAAGTTCTAGTAGGCCGCACCGCGCACGCGCGAGTGCCTTCCCGCCCGACAGAGGCGCGCGGTCCCCAGTTTCTTAGTTTCCACGGAGCTAAGAAGACGCGTTTCTTTCAACGGCTGTTGAAGACTTTTTTCATATTGCCTTCCCGCTCGCGTAAACCCTTAAGGAAATATTGTTTCCTTCATTTTCTTTTATTTTTTTTCCTTTAAAAAAAAAAAAACTTTGGTTTTTTTTTTTTTCACTTCTTTCAATTTCGCCCCGGCGGGGCCTGTTGCCACCATCGAGGCCTCGGCCTTCGATTTGGCAGAAGCCGTTTTTACCTTCATGCCCCCTCAACCCGGGTTTAAGAAGTGCCAGCGGTGTGCACGACCAATTTCACTCACTGACCCGCATAACTGGTGTCTACAGTGTCTTGGTCCTGACCATCGAGCGTCTACCTGCACCCGCTGTGCGACTTTAAAAAAGAGAACTCTGAAAAATCGGCAGATCCAGCAGCAATTATTGTTTGGTGCCGAGATGTCCACTCACGCGGCGGCCCTCTAGTCAAAGACCAGTGCCCTAACTGAGACTAGCCTTACCTGTGTACGTTCCAGTTCAGCAGGAACTTGCCTAGTTTCCATTCCAGTTTTGGCCAAAAACCAAACAGTGAGTTTTGACAGTAGTTTTGTTTCAGTTGAAAGTGTTCAGGGTTTCAGTTCTTTACTGAGGATTAAGAACTAGGATACTATTAATGCGCCAGTGCTGTTCTATACTCGGCAAAAGTCCCCTAACGCAAAGCTCATACAGCTAAACAGCCTCAGGTTGGAAACCATCTCATGTCCTTACTGTATTAGCTTGTATGTGGGAGCAGTTGGGGCTGTCATACTTCTTTCACTCGCAGTGTTTCTACGTGTAAATTTCCAGCTGCTTTTAGTGCTGGTGGCAAGATGGGCTCTTCACTTTTTTTTATACATGATCTAGTGTCTACTTTATTCCAGAAGAGACATAGTATTGTCAATAAGCAGCTGCTCAAAATATTGCTTTAATGTTTTTTCCAACTGCTAGGCTGAGGAAAGGCATGGGAACATCGAAGAGCGACTTCGCCAAATGGAAGCACAGCTGGAAGAGAAGAATGAGGAGCTGCAGCGGGTGAGTTTGAGATTTATATCAATGTTTCAGCTCCTTTGGTAGGTCCAAGAGGCTGAGTGTCGGACGTAACATGCTAGTTCCATGAGCTGGGTGGGTCCACAGCAGTGGCATGAGACCTAAGGATCTAACGGTCATGTGAGGCTTGTGCAGATGAGGACGGAGCGACAGGAAAATGAGTCCCTGCGGGGACAGAGAGAAATTTGTCCCCGTGTCATTCTCTTATTTGCAGCCATAAATGGGCCCTGTGCTGCAACGGCAAAATAAAGAAATTAACTTAGAATATGTTGTAACTGGGCTAAAAAAGTTTCTCATTTTAGGCACGTCAAAGAGAAAAAATGAATGAAGAACATAACAAACGCTTATCAGAAACAGTAGACAAACTTCTTTCTGAATCCAATGAAAGATTACAGCTTCATCTTAAAGAGAAGATGGCATCTCTGGAAGACAAGGTAGAATAGTTTAACGATACTTCACAGTGGAGGCAGACTTTAGAAATTTTGATATATCCTTCATAACCCTACTCCCCTCTGCTCACTGCTTACCACCCTAGCCAGAAGATTAACCATCCCCATAACTGTATCCCCCCTAGCATTCTGTTTGTTTGTCTGTTTAAATTGTAAGCTCTTTCCAGGAGGGTCTGTCTCCTTTGTGACTCTGTACAGTGCTGTGTACATCTTGTAGTGCTCTAGAAATTACCATTACACAAATGAACCTCACTCCTATGCCAAAGTGTGTCAGTCCCATTTCAGTGCTTGCATTGTGCTAGAGAGCGCACTCCTGCTGTTCAAAAGGTGAAATATGTGACTGTCAGATCATTTTCTTTGGATTTTGCTATTATTTGGAAGAAACAATCAATCAAAGTGATACAAAAGAAAAGTAGTGCTGTGAAGCTCTGAACAGCTTTTTCTTTAGAACTAATTACTAATTAGAATCACATTTCGACAAATATTAGATGGGTTAGAACCTGTTAGGAATTTGTCAAAAAAGTTTAGGACAAGGGTGGGCTGGTTTACGAAAGCCTTATTGAAGGAAATTAGGAGTGTTTGAAAAAAGATAAATTTAACTGAAGAATTTTACTCTGAGAAAATTGGGACAGGTTGTGTGGATGATTTGCTTTCCTAACTTTAGCTGGACTATATAGAATTTGCCAGTAAGGGGGATAGTCTATAAATGGCGTTTGTAGGCGCCCTGCCAGTGCCTAAGTTAATTCAGAAATGCTATTTAAAATGGTGAAAATGGTCAAAATAAAGTGCTGATCAGCACCTAAATAAAAGGTGCTTTACGGCGCTTAATGCCACTATGGTATGGCTAACGTAAGAAGTGGCATTAGTCACCATAAAGAGCCTAAGTAAGCATAATACATGGCACAGGAAGGCACTAGAAATGTAGGCCTGGCCTACACTTCCAGCGCCTATCTTTCGTGGAGGCGCAATTCTCTCTAGGGCATGATTGACATGCAATTGGCAGCCACTTTTAGGCGGCCCCCGATATCAGTGTCCTAAAGAGAATCCGGGCCTAAGTGCCGAACCTTTTAAATGATTAACCTGTTTCAATTGTTATACACCACTTTGTCATTGTCTATAGCAGACAGTATATTAAATCCAATAATCCATAATGTTTCTAGTGGGTTGGGCTATGAATTTGACTCGTCACTTTCAAAAATCATGTCAACCTGGGTTTTTTAAGTCAATTGAAGATGGCATATATGTGGGGGGGGGGGGGTTTCAAATTCTTTATTCATTTTACATCAAGTACACAATATTGCATCATTTGAACTTGTACACATCGCTTGAACTTCTATTATCATCTTAAATACATCAATTTATTCCCTCCATCACCCACCCTTCCCACAAATATTGTAATCAAAAAAATCATATAAACATTACATTCATAATATTGATTAAACCTTCAATATAACTATATACCACCCCCCTCCCCATAATTATAAATGTACTTTCAGTGTAAAATGGCATCTAATCATTACAATAAATTTTCAATGGCCCCCAAATCTTTTTAAAATTATTATAATTCTATAAGATGGCATATATGTGTAATAAGAAATATAGGGGCCTTGTAGCTAAGGTTTAGAGCATGCTCATGTCTCTTAGCATACGCTAAGTGCTGTATGGCCATAGGTTTAAAATAGAATGCTCAGCATCTTATATCCCACAGTTTTCTACCAGGAATCTATGCAGATTACAAGAAGATTTAGATGAAGTTCTTGAATTACATTGTTAGAGGGAGCGTTGGTTTAGACCTGGGGTAGGCAATTTTGGTCCTCGAAAGCCACAAGCAGGTCATGTTTTCAGGATCTCCACAATGAATATGTATGAGATGGATTTGCATGCACTGCCTCCTTGAAATGCAAATCGATCTCATGCATATTTATTGTGGAGATCCTGAAAACCTGACCTGCCTGTTGCCCTCGAGGACCGGAATTGCCTACCCCTGGTTTAGAAGGAAGGGCCGAAGGGTTGGAAAGTGACTTTAGTGAGAAGAGGTCTAGCTTTAATTTCTTCCAGAATAGTGCGCGCTAAGCTTCGTAGTCTTTCTCAACCTTAAATAAAAAAAAGAGTGAAGAAGACTATATTTACATTTAATCATATACTTCCTCAACCTTAATAAAAAAAATGACTATAAGCAATTGCAGTGGTTGAATTAGACTACATTTTTATGTAAATTCAACAGTTAAAATATAATATAGCAATAGCTTAATGATTTTTTGTCTTTTTAGAACACCCTCATTCTTGAGGTAGAAAATGCAAAGAAACTTATAGAAGAAACTCAGCATGAGAAGGTAAGTTTTTCACCTTTTTCTGGTTGCTTGTGTGCTTGTTTTTTGATTGGTGGCATATCTGACTTTGCAAGGCTATTTACATTTTCTAGCTTTGACATTGGTTGTGGTAATTTCTTTATATCCTGATCTGCCTTTGTGATTAAAAGCAGATGCTCAGTTGAATATTTTTTTTTTTTAAGTGGCTTGGCCTTACAAGCTACGTTTCTTCTAAGCTGAGCACTTGAGCAATTGCTCGTCTATTCTAAGAGGGTTGCTCACAGATTTGACATGGTTGCTCCCAAAAATACTTGCAAATCTGGAAAATTGTTGGTTTTTTTAGAACTTGTTGCATACATGGGAAAAAAAAATTTTGAACTTTTTGCTCGCATGAGAAAAAGTTTTGCACGCACCTGGCCGGTCTTATAGAGGGAGTATCATTTACAAGGCTCGCCTCTTGGCGTTTCATTCCCTTGCAGGATCAGCTGTTATTAGACATTGAAGCCATGAGATCAGAAAACGAGCAAATGAGGATAAGGGCTGCAACTCTTCACCACAGGTGAACAACACATATGTTGTATTTTATTACAAGGTTTCTTCAAGACTGTCCTGTGATCTCACTGGTGCACTTTAAAATGATATCTGTAGCCTTAACTCTGCTAAACCATCCAAGAGGGAGATTTTGTTTGTTTAAAAGCTGAGAAACGATGTTGGTTCTGCTAATAGGATTGACTGCTATTTTCTTTCATGTTTAAGTAGGCCTCATTTAGGCAGTGTGCCAGATTTCAGATACGCTTTGGCACCTTCATCCATTCCAGACAGCCATGTGGACTCCTACAGCACCTCCTCTGTGTTACGCCGACCTCAGAAAGGACGTTTGGCAGCTCTCCGGGATGAACCCTCAAAGGTAGTGCGATGTTTGTTTTAGAGGCTTTTCTTATCAGAATACCCACATTCTTGTTATTGAAACAGCCATGTCTGATAAGATTCAGAGTGTACTGTAGATTTCTAACTCCTACTTACAGACAATTTTTGCTAGCTGTTAAATGCTTATATGGTTTCCAAGTTTATTTAAAAATTTGATAAAATCGCTTTTTCAGAATTTGAAAGCAATGTACAATAAAATAGGGGAAACAAACACTTTATTAGGGAAACAGATGAGAGGAACTACAATCAGTATACGAAAGAGAACGGAGAAGTCAAAGTCAAGCTAATTTGGCACCTAAGAGATGCCAAGTCATGCATTTGGGTACTGTACACCTGGCGCTGGGCACTGTATACTGAATCCAGCCCTAATTGTCTGACTGTCAATAAACTGTACAAACTGGATTACATAGAAAATGTTTCATCAGTAAAGATGAGTTACAGAAATTGGTCCGCACTTAGGTTGTCTGCACAACTGATCTTGGTTTTTCTTGCCGTCCTCTATTGCTTTCTGGATGGACAACTACAGCACGTAAGTCTGAGGTGCTGCAGATCCAATAGTAAACCCTTAATCTTCTTCTCTTACCTCTATTTTCCTACCTGTATTTCTGCTTATATCCTATCTGATTGATTATTATTACTGTACTTTCTGTACAGCGGTTTATCAAAAATTTCATCCCACTAAGCTAAGTAGTTAGAGAATTGGTTTTGTGTAAAAACAGGTGCAGACTCTTAATGAGCAGGATTGGGAGCGGGCGCAGCAAGCGAGCGTCTTAGCCAACGTAGCCCAAGCTTTTGAGAGCGACGCCGATGTCTCTGATGTGGAAGATGACCGGGACACTATATTCAACTCGGTTGACCTGTTGTCACCAAGCGGACAGGCCGATGCGCAGACTCTAGCCATGATGCTCCAAGAGCAGCTGGATGCAATCAACAAAGAAATCAGGTACATGTCCAAATGTTCTGTCGGGGGATAATTAAACAGTAAAAAAGTCTAGATGGGATATCCTGAACAAGTTCTTTGAACATTGCAACTTTGTGGGATTGGATTTTGATGCCCAGATCCAAGGTAAGTTACAGTCAGGTGCCGAAGTTATTGCTCCACCAAAGCGGGCCGATCCAGCTCCGGTTTCTGGTGTCATTGCACTGGAGAGACAGACATGTTGTTATATGTATTATTTCACTGTTCTGATCTTTAGCGTAAATGTCTCAAGGACAAAGATTCTCTGGCTTTCTTCCTCTGGTCCAGAAGTTTGTATATGCTGGTGTTAACAATTTTAATTCAACAAGAAATTAAAGAGTTTGGGAGTAATCCTAGACACATCCTTAAATTTTTGTAGTCACATGAGAACATAAGCACATAGGAATTACCGCTGCTGGGTCAGACCAGTGGTCCTTCGTGCCCAGCAGTCCGCTCCCGCGGCGGCCCTTAGGTCAAAGACCAGTGCCCCAAGTCTAGCCTTACCTGTGTACATTCCGGTTCCGCAGGAACTTGTCTAACTTTGTCTTGAATCCCTGGAGGGTGTTTTCCCCTATGACAGACTCCGGAAGAGCGTTCCAGTTTTCTACCACTCTGTGGATGAAGAAGAACTTCCTTACGTTTGTACGGAATCTGTCCCCTTTTAACTTTAGAGAGTGCCCTCTCGTTCTCTCCACCTTGGAGAGGGTGAACAACCTGTCTTTATCTACTAAGTCTATTCCCTTCATTATCTTGAATGTTTCGATCATGTCCTCTCTGTCTCCTCTTCTGAAGGGAAAAGAGGCCCAATTTCTCTAGGCTTTCATTGTACGGCAAACTCCTCCAGTCCCTTAACCATTTTTGTCACTCTTCTCTGGCTCTAAAAATACAGGATTTGTTGTCAGTTGCACACTTTAGATTAGTTATGAGAGCTACATTCTGCCACACTTAGGTTATTGTAATTCTCTTCTGTGTGGCTTACCGAAGACATCACTTAGAGCGTTTCAAGTAGCTCAGAATGCTGCAGCTAGGGTGATAGCAAGATTACCTCGCTACTCCCATGTTACACCTGTACTGGCTCAACTTCAGTGGTCGCCGGTCATTTGGAGAATACAATTTAAGATACTGATGTTGGTATTTCAATCTATACGTGATTGCTTCTTTTTTGCAGCTATATGCTCCTTCTCGTTCTTTAAGATCACAAGGTAGAGACTATTTGGTTATTCCTTCAATTCACTCTGCTCGCATGTTTCAAGTAGCAGGACCATCGTTGTGGAATTCAGTCCCAGATTGTATTCGTTTGATCACTGATTTTTTTTGGCCTTCTGAAAAAGTTTGAAAGCTCACTTTTTTTGACTGGCATTTTCAGATTTGGGTATTTTATAGTTTTGTTATTTAGCTTATTTATTTATAAATGTTTTTGAATTGTGTACTGCATTGGTGATGCTTTATTTTGATTTGTTTAAGTCTTGTCTAGTTTTATTATGCATGTAATGGTGTTATGCTCATAGACGTTTGATAAGTGGGCTACAAATGTTTTAAATAAATATTCAATAAAATCTACAGTAAGTGTTAACCTGAAGCAGTGGAGGGTTAAGTGACTTTCCCTAAATTAACAAAAACAGTGAGGAAAGCAGGATTTGACACTAATATGTTAGAGATTTCTTGATGGAAAGTTATTTTTTCTTTTTAACCGTTCTCTTGACGTGGGCTGTATAGTTTATGAAAATGAAACAGTTTTCTTTTTGTCTTATAAATTGTCTGTTTATGTGTCTGTGCCTTGTAAAAAGATGGCATTGAATAAACAATCCAAGTGAGGAGAATTGCCAATTAGGCCTTGTCAGAGGAATTTGTGTTGGGCAGAGGGATGAGTCAAGGGTGTCCCCAGTCACTTCTATTACTCAGTCTGGTGCTAGATAATTGGCAATCTAAGGACAGCAAGGGGTTGCAGTTATGAGCAACGAATGCAAGTGTTGTATTACACATCCTGAAGAGTCCCTGCTGGTAAACTTTAATTTAGTCCAGGGCTAGGCAATTCCGGTCCTCGAGAGCCGGAGCCAGGTCAGGCTTTCAGGATTTGCATGCACTGCCTCCTTGAGATGCAAATCTATCTCATGCATATTTATTGTGGATATCCTGAAAACCTGTCCTGGCTCCGGCTCTCGAGGACCGGAATTGCCTAGCCCTGATCTAGTCCATGGATTCTTTACTTTACCTGAATACAAGGTGAATTGAAATTAAACTGAAGTTATGCTTCTGAATACAGGAGCTACCATGGGGATAGAGGAGGATATGGTTTTAAATGAGCTCATTAGGAGCAAAAATAAGCGACATTTTCCATGGAGATTTATTAAAACATGGTCCAGACTGCATAAGAAATTGACTCTGTTAAATAATACGATATACAAGAGTCCCGCCTTCTTCATGGGACAGGATGATTACTGCACCACAAATTATATCCTCAGTATGTTACCTGTCCTCTGTCCTCTCTGCCTCCTCCCATCTTTCACCATCCAAAAAGTAACAGTAGCTTTCATCTGTAATGAGCTGCCGTTTTTCCTGGTAATGTTCCAGTATCTCTCTGACAATTCCTGAGCTGCATCTGCTTCTGCTCTGTTGGATAGACTTCGGAAAAGAGGACAGGAATTAGAGTGTAGGTGGGTGCAATGCACCTGAGAGGTAGCCCTAGAGTCTAAAGAGAATTCTTTGATATTCATGACACTGCCAGATGCTCAAGTCCTTGACCTGAGGGGAGACCACGGATGCCACTGCAGACATCCCTGCAAACACACCCAGAAGCATTAGAAGGCTTGTTTTGGATGAGACTACCCCTGACCCTTCCTGATCAAATAGCCCTGTGATTTTTTTTTTTTAGCCGTGTTCAGTATGTAATGATACTTTTTTGATGCCTCATGTCTCTGATTAATCGAATCGCTAAAAGCAACAGAAATATTTATATTAGCTTTAAAACAACTCTGTCAATTTGAGTTAAAGGTTTAGTGCACATATATCATTTCTTATCTCGTCTAAGCTGGGGATGGCACAGGTGTCAAGCTTCTAGTTTATTGTTATTTGCTATATAGCCTATCAAAATAACTAAGCGGTTTACAAACAAATTTAAAATTAAAATACAATAAAAGACAGAGGAGAAGACAAAGACAAATGCAAACGACAAAGACTGCTACATGATACATCAGGGGTGGCAGGGTAAAGATACATTTCAAAGCAGGGAGAGGAAGAGAGACAAATCGGACTTTGAAACCTAATGAACTTGACAGTCTATGAGCCTGTAGTCATTGTTTGACCTTGAGTGAGATGTAGAGATTTTCTAGAGTCTTCCAGGTTAGGAATATAAGTACATCAGCCTTGTTAATTGTGTTCGTGAGACATGACAAATTAAAACTTGTCTGTAAAAGTATGTGTTCCACCCAGATGTCTTCTCATTACTGAAAAGCTGTTTTATATAAGTAGCAAAAGTGCTCTCGTAGAGAGTAAATGGTTCCAAGATCACTCGGCACCAGCTTTGAAGGTCTTCTTTAAGCAGAATAGCATGTAAATTTCAGCACGTCCAAGAGTCCTTGGGATGAGGAGCATACATGCGATGATAGCCTGTTACATTATGGAGGTGATGCCAGAGCAGTTTCTTTGTTTCAGACTGATACAAGAAGAAAAAGAGAGTACGGAGCAGCGGGCAGAGGAAATTGAAAATCGGGTAGGGAGTGGAAGCTTTGACAATCTTGGCCGGTTCAGGTCATTGAGTTCAATCCCACCGTATTACTCAGGTTCCTCTCCTCCTGGCAGCGGCCACTCCACACCGAGGAGAATCCCGCACAGTCCTGCCCGGGAAGTGGATAGACTAGGAGTCATGACTCTGGTAAGTGCTATCCAATTTCTTCTTAATTTCAAAATGCAAGAAAACACTGGGTCTACTTGGTTATGCAAATGTTAGAGCCATAAACTAAAAAGCAATGAATATGAGAAGTAGATTGGCAGGTTCTGATGCCATGAGCAAACACACGAGACCGAATGTTGAAATGAGCTTGCCTCATTAGCTTCAGAAATAGGTGCATCCATCGATTCAGGAAAAGAGCCTCAAATTTGATAGAGCAAATTATTTTAGCTTTGCACAGAATTGTGTTTCTTTTGCCTCGGCAAACTTCAGTTCAGTCTTATGTGCAAAATTCATCATCATTTTCAGAACTTAAATGAGTGCTCTCCAAAGGCTGACCAATCACAATAAAAGTGATAGTTTTCTTTTATATTGTGGGTTCATGTGAAAGTTCATTGTGATGTTTAGGAAGCCTATGAACCTTGATTTAAAACAAAAATGCTTAATTCATACAGACAGTGGCATAGCGAGGGTGAGAGACGCCTCCTCACCCGCCCTTCTGCCATGCTCACCTCGCTTTCCTTCCCCCGTACCTCTGTAAAGTTCCTGGCGCGAGCAGCAACCCCCAAGCTGCTGTCATCCCAGTGTCGACTCTTCCTCTGCCATCTCTTCCTAGGTGTGGGTCCAGGAAGTGACATCGGAGGAAGATCTGACGCTGGCGCAACAGAGGGTTGGGGGATGCCGCTCACACCAGGAATGTTAGAGGTATGGGGGAAGGGAAGTGACATGCATGCGCGGAGGGAAGGACAGGTGCCTGCACCCTCATCAAGATTGCGCCCGGGGCAGATCCCCCCCCCCTTCTATGCCACTACACACAGAACCTGCTTTACTTATGCCCTATGCAAAAAATAAAATTGATCCTCCCCCACCTCCCCATTGGCAGCAGCTTTCACAGCTTCCCCCTTCAATAGTACATATGTTTGTGTGTGTATCTATCAGAGGTGAAGAGGGTCACAAACAGGTCAGGTTTTCAGATAAATGTACATCCGGTGAAGGTAGTTTGTATCCAGATGTGTCCATTAGAGAAATCCTGACTGATATATGGCCTTCAAGGCCAGAAATATGGGCACCCCTGATCGATCTCACTCTCTTTATAAAGAGAGAGATTATAAAGCGTTTTTCTCAGCGTTATTATGCATGATATCTTGTCTTCTTGGATTCCCGTATACAACTTTGGATTGTCCATTGGTGATCAAATGCACTAATAAAGCTGACTATCTAGCAAACTATATGTGTGCTTAATTTTGTGTTTGATACTAGAGGAAGTTCCTTAATGAAACATCTGTTTTGTCTTTGGTGCATTGTCAGCCAAGTACATACATTTACTGCTGTTTCATATTCTGTTGCATTAATGATGAAACCTTTAAACTCTTGGTCTTAAATTTTATATGCACCAAGATAGAGAATTATATCTTATTGTAAAAAAAAATAATATATATATATATATATATATATATATTTAATAGAACCTGCTTGCTGACAATGTATCTTCATCATCTATTTTAGTTCATGATTTCCTTTTTTTATTATTTTAGCCTTCATCTCAAGAGTCCTTTTTAATCCAGACCTCAGTTACCCATCAGTCTGTAGTTTATTCATCCAGCTCCCCTCCCAGTTCCACCCCATCATATAATGAGTCGTCACAACAGGTAAAGCATTAAATCAATGGAAGCACTCCTGGTTTGGGATTCATGGCGGTGCTGCTGCTTCTACTCTCTCCTGCTTCACTGTCTGTGCTAAGCTAGGAAATTCAGTTATACTCCAGCAGTTTGCCTCTACACTTTTTTGAGGGGTCTCAGCTGAGACCAGGATCTGCTTCTGTGAGCCTTCATGCAGTCCTGCCCCAGGTTTCACACTCCCCACCTCAACTCTGCAGCTCTTTTTGGAATCCTGTCAACATGGCCTGTGTATGCTGACTAGATGGCACTGAGCCATTTCTGAAATCTGCACAGTCCTCTGTATGTGGCCCCCTTCTCCATCCCAGGTGCTGTGACCACTCCCTCTGCGCTGGTCTGGGGAGCAGTGCAGAGTGTATGCCACAGGGTCGGAACCGTTCCACTTTTTATTATGTATTTCAGTTTAATCTATGCCTAAATAAAAACATTCAGTGCTAAAAGCAATAAACAGTGAGGTAGCATAAGCTTTACCTTGTATCACTAACTAGATATGAATCTCAACTGCTGGTTTTTAAATGTCATTTAGACTCAGACATCAAAGGACTGAGGTTTGCAACTTTGTGTTGCGGTTTACCATAAATGTGCTTTCTCTTAATCTCTCTCCTTCGCATGCATCTGTCAGCCTAGTGATTTAAGGAAGCATCGGAGAAAGGTAATGTGTTAACCACTTTCATACGAAGTGCTAACCTGGTGGTCTGCTTGAGGGATGAGGGTCAGTCTTTCCTGTTATGTACATCTGTGTACTTTTATACAGTCTGCATGCTTTTGTCTGAAAGCAAATGTCATATTTGTAAACAGTCATGTCTGTCGTATGGTTAATACTTGTAAAGGATATTTTCTGAGGTATATTTGAAATGAGAAAGCTCTGAAAGGGAATTACTCATAACCACTAGAAACCTAAAATCATCCCCAAACATTAGGGCCTATTTACTAAGCTGTGATAATGCACAGTGCATTTCAGATGCCAAAATTGATACCAAGTGCACATTTAAAACATCTTATTGATAGCACAGAGAAAAGTAACTTCCTCGAAGAGCTGATACTCTCAGGATCCCCACTCCTCGGTAATATATAAAAGGACGTTAAGCTCTGTGTTAAAAAGCCCTGCTTCCCAGTGCAGAACCTCATCTCCTTAACCAAAATACCAAAAATCACAACCCTTAATTCACTGCTGGCCCAGCCCTGCAGATAACTCTAGTTCTTGAATGGGGCACAAGCAATTCCCAGTCACTTCTGCTCCACAAGCACCTGAATCTAAAATGGCTCCCCTTTATCCCTAGAGCTTTAAAAATCTGGAATTTTCAGATTTCTTTAAAAAAGTCATGATTGACTAGCAAAGATTTCTTTGTTGATATGTGACATCCACTGCTTCTGTAGTTTACAGATGGCATGAAAGACCAAAAACAGAAAAAAAAAATTAGTAGCAGCTTTACTATGAAGATTAAGGCTAATATTTCAACCTTAGTTTTGGTACATTGAATAGCCATTCTGATCTGAGGATATTTTAAACACAAATATTACCGCTTTGCCATCTTTAGGTGGAACATAGCAGGTTTTTGGAGTCATTGTTCCTTTTTTTCCCTTCCCTCTTGTTGGATCTACAGCACCAACCTCTCTCTCCTTGTTTATAAATGGCATGAAAGTTTGAGCTTCAGTTACTGTCAATCTTGAATTTGTTTTGTTTTTCTAACAAAGGGACCCTTTTACTAAAGGGCAGTGAAATCTGAGCGTAATGCATTTTAACGTAAGACATTCCCAACGCGTTAAGCTCAGATATAACACGGCACTTGGGAAATTTTTTTTTAAAAGAATTTCAGTCCAGGTCATGCGCTAATTTTGTTATGTGGTGCCTGTATACAATTAATATCCTATTTATGAGGCGGTAGGTGCTCATTTGTGAAATCTCTGTAATCCAGGTAGTGCACAGAAATTATAACATGATAATGTGGGAAGTAGAAGCTGAAGAAACCTACTCATAATGTGGGTTTGGGTTTCAGACGAAAATGCCAGTGCATTTTCATCTAAAACCAAGCCCCCCCCCCCCCCCCCCTGTGATCATTCTTCATGTCTACCAACCACCACCCAAAGACCTTTCTCGGGCCTACTTTTAAATCTCCATTTTGGCTGTGGAATCTTGCCCTGAAGATCCACAAGGCCACCAAGAGATTTAAAAGTAGGCCCTGGGAGGGCTTTCAAAGGTGGATGGGTGCAGAAGTCAAGAATGATCATGCAGGGAGGGGTCAGTTTTGGCTGAAACTGAACTGCAAATTTCAGTTGCTGTTGAAACCGAGAATCCTGGTTTTGGTCGCCCTCTAGTGGGAATGTTCACTCTGCACATGCCAAGTCTCTCCCCAAAATATGTTTTAAATATAAGTAATGCAAAGCTTACTGCACACTAACAGGCAAAATACTTCAAGATTGGCTAACACTGGAAGTGATGTTAGGTGCCATTCAAGGCAAAAATAGGTGCCGGGAATGTATGCCTTGAGGACCCTGGCCTAAATTTCCATCGCCTATCTTTCCCGGAGGTGCAGTTCTCTATTCGGCGCCATTCCGTGATTGACATGCGATTGTAAGCCACTTTTAAGGCAGCTGCCAATATTGGTGCCTTATAGAGCAGGGCTGCCCAAGTCCGGTCCTTGAGATCTACTGGCAGGCCAAGTTTTCAGGATTTCCACAATGAACATGCATGAAAGAGATTTGCATACCAAGAAGGCAGTGCCCTGGCCTGCCAGTAGATCTCGAGGACTGGACTTGGGCAGCCCTGGTATAGAGAATCCGAGCCTAAGTGCTCCCCCGTTCATTCTTTTTAAATAGCTGTGTGCTAATGGGTAGCCAGAAATTCAAGAAATAGAAAAATACCTTTTTTTACAGTTGTGCTTGAAATGGCTTACCATGTGGAAAAGTCATGCGTTAGGGCACGCTAAGCCTATTTACTGGCACAGCTCATTAAAAAAAATAACTGGCCTTCCAGTGGAATTCATTTTTTTTAACCCTGCTTTCCCTCTGGCTTCTTTCCCAATGGTGAGAGATTCTAAGGAGGCCTCTCACTCCAGCCAAGTTTTTCCACAGTTGAAAATGATTTTATGCTTTTTAAGGACTCGTACGCTAGAAGCCATTTTATCTAAAAATATCAAGAAACGGGGCTGGCAATCATTCAAAAGGGACTTAATGTTGAGTGTTGACAGCATAAGGCCCTTTGACATCTCTTTGCTCAGCCAAAATGTATCCATGTACAGCCATAAGTTCTTAATTAAGATTTAAAGATCATCTCCACAAGCAGCAAAATTGAAAGGGATGTTTACTAAGCTGCACTCATAAATGGGCTTAGTGCGATCTTACACGGGTCTTTTCCACACACTAAGGGCTCCTTTTACTAAACTGCGCTAGCGGTTTTAGCGCGTGCTAGACGCTAACGCCAGCATTGAGCTGGCGTTAGTTCTTGGCACGTAGCACGGGGTTAGCATGCGCGGCAATGCAGCGGGCACTAAAAACGCTAGCGCGCCTTAGTGGAAGGAGCCCTAAGTCCATTCCAAGCCTTTTTCTGTATTTATTTTGTTTATGACTGTGCACTAATGTTTCAAACAAAAAACCCACCAATTTAAGCCAAAATGAGACTTAAGGGTAGTATTTTAACTCAGACCATGGAGTTTTACCCATTATCAGCTTTTCTTTATGTGGCTCCTGCTGTGCTAACCATCTGCCCTTTTCCAGTTCTACGAGAGATCCTACAAAGTGCGTGATTTTTATTTAATTGTATGAGTGTTGCAGATTTCTTTTAAGGGTTCTTCCCAAAAGGCTGACCTGCCCTGTTTAGTTACATTACATTACATTAGTGATTTTTATTCCGCTTGTGCCTTGCGGTTCAAAGCGGATTACATAAGAAGAGAGCTGGACATTTCCAGGAGGGTACATGACATTGGAGAATACAGATTGAGGGTATAGACTTAATGACAGAGTGAGTGTGTAGACATAATAACAATGGAAGATAAATCAGGTTGGCTTTAATTAAAAAGTAAAAGCTGCTTGTTACCCCAAAGCGTAGCTTTCATTGTCAGTACTTCTGGGCAGATGCTAATTAGTAATGCATTGCCTTAAAAAGTCCTCTCCCCTTCCTTTACCTCTTCAGATTCACACGCCTTTCTGATGAAAATAGGAAATCTGTTTACCTTTTTTTGCTGGAAATGCAGAAAGTGGCTGGTTATAGGACAGCAAGATTAACTACCATAGGGCCCTTTTACTAAGCTGAACTAGTAAATAGGCTTAGTGGACTTTGCCATGTGCTAAGCCCATTTCTAGTGCAGCCAGTAAAATACGCATTTTCCTATTAGTTGAATTTTTGACCTTGTGCTAATGTTGGCATTAGTGCACAGCTCTCATGTTATGGGCAGCGGCAGTGTCGGCTGACTAGTGTTTCCACATCTGTTCTCTGCCGCTGACGTGACCCTCTCCAAAAAACAAACTTAGCATGTGCAGTTGGCAAAAACACTTTAGAGTGTGTTGAATTAGGCCATTTTCTTGCATGAAGTGGAGAATGACACAGGAACAAATTTGTCCCCGTCCCTGCAGGAACTAAATTTCCCCGTCCCCGCGTATTTTGTCGTTTATCCTGCCCTTGCTCCATTCCTGTAAGCTCTGCCTTAAACACACAAGCCTCGAACATTTATTATTTTAAAGTGTTTGAGGCTTATGCAGATGAGGACAGAATTTGCAGGAACGGAGCAGGGACAGGACAGGAAAATGCGTTCCCGCAGAGACGGGGAAAAATTTGTTCACGTGTCATTCTCTAGCATGAAGCCCCCCACATTAGCACCTAACACAGCTTAGTAAAAGGGACCCTAAGAGAGACTTCATTGTGGGGATGATTATTTTAAAAAAATGCCTAGTGAAGGAATCATTTATAGTGTTTGATCTCTCTTCTCGGCTCTCCCATTCCTACAGTCTCCAGGTTCCAGAGATGATGTACGAGATGACAAAGCCACAATAAAATGTGAGACATCCCCACCATCCTCTCCTAGGTCCCTCCGACTAGACAGGTTCCACAAAGGAGCACTGCATACCGTCAGCCATGAGGATATCCGGGATATTAGGAAGTAAGTAACCGAGTCTGAGACTATTTCACTTTATCCTGTGAAATCTGACAGATGTGCAGTGTCACCAGCAGCTCGGTCTTGTGACTTAAAAATTCAGTGCACCTGGATATCCACTATTAACCTACAAGCCTTTTGATTCCAGATGAGTCCATGAACCCTACTAACGCAGTGTTCATTTGAACTCTTTTAATAGACTTAACACAAAGAAATCATAGGTAGTCTTTCACGTTGACTCTGGAGACCTCAGGTGTCCATGCTTCAAATGTATCTGCAGCTCTGAGAGAGGAGAGAGATTCTACACTCACTCCCACATCTTTCAAATAATTGATGTATTTCATCTTAAAAAGAATACATAACATAGCTACATTTATTTTACATTACAAGAGAAGCTTGCCTGGAGGGGCGACTAGTTCAGTTCTGAATTTTAACTTGCTGGTAAATTTAAGGGAAACTGTTGTGATTCAGAAAATGCAAATCTGGAAATTTTGTGCAAGATGACCCTAGTTAAGCCAGGGTTATTACTTGGTATTTCATGTACTATTGCAGCGCACACGATTTTGGCGAATATGAAGTCGCAATTTCTGAAGAGATTTCACAGAGTTTGATGAGAACAAATCATGCTACAACAGGCTAAATTATACATGTGCCGTGCACATGTGTGCATTTCTGATCACTGTTTAGAAAACTTGAATACCCACTTCTAAAGTTTCACTGGCAGTGAGCAGGCTGCCTACACACAGGCCTCGGCCCTCATACCGACGTCATTTCCTGTTTGCAGGACCAGGAAGTGATGTCTAAGGAAGGTCCAGTCGACACGAGCAGTAGGTATGATAGCGCTGCCAACAAAGATGTCAACGGGTACCGGGAAGGAGGGGGGGGGTAGAATACTTGTGCCCTACTCAGTGGCTAACTAGAGGCACCAAGAAAACAGACTCGCATCTTAAACCAACTGATTTAAAGTTTTGCAAGCTAGAAACGCTTTTTTTAAACATGTATTTGACCAATTCTATTGCATGATGTTAGTATTCCTTTCATAGTGGACCTTGTTTAAGCCAAAAATGTGCTTTGCAGGAGTTAAGCATTGGGTCAAGAAGTAAACTTTACACATATATTGAATTCTTAAACATCTGCCCTGCATTATCTCACTTGGGGACTTGTATACCATCTTTTTGTGGCTTTGGCATTCAAAGCGATGGGCACTGGAGGATTAAGTGACTTGCCCAGGGTTGCAAGGAGCAACACCGGGATTTGATCTCACAACTTTACGAAAAGTGGGTAGATGAGAGAGAACTCTAATTATAGAAGGAAGATCATTCCAAACTTTTACGAATAAAAAAGAGAATGATCGACAAAATTGGCCATAGTTTTTATTCCTTTAACAGTGGGAAAACCAAGTTTATATTTCTGAGAGCTCCTCGAATTAGAGATTTCTTGTGAATTAAATGAGACAGGAACCAAAGGAGAAAAAAAATACCATTTTGAAAATGACAGTTGCACATTTAAATTGGATCCTCCAGTAAACAAGAAGCCAGTGATGGGATCTCAGTAAAGGTGTGACATGGTCATATTTATGTTTATGTATATCAGTTTATCCGCCGTATTGTGGATAAGTTGTAGCCTCCTCAAATTACGTTTACTTAAACAAGCATAAAGCGAGTTGCCATAGTCCAACTGAGATAAAATAATGGCCTGAACATATGAATATTCAAAAGTTTTGGTTTTTTTTTTATTTTTAAGAAGGTATTTGGTGACATGCAGGGTGTGAGGAAGGGATGTGGATCGATGTGCAGTCACTTATTACAGGGTCTCATTAGGGGCTAAAATGCAGTGGTAAGGCTGGCACTGGTGACATACCCAAAAAAGCTTCTGAGAGAGAGAAAGTGATTGATAATTCACAGATAAGGTAGAGAAAGCATGGAAAATGTTCTGCTTTTTGAAGCTCTACAGGTTCACAGGATGGACAGGGAAGCAATCCCAGCAGTAGCAATAGCAGCCAAGACTCCCTTAATAAAGCCCCTAGAAAGAAGGGCATCAAATCTTCCATCGGTCGTCTTTTTGGCAAGAAAGAAAAAGGTCGCCCTGGTCCAGCTGGAAAAGATTCGCCAGGACAAGGTTGGTTGGTCAGTTGTATATCTCTATTGATCAAGGCCTTGATGCACTCTTTTGCAGGTCTTTCCCATGTGCATTTTCATCTTATACTATTTCTTCCATTCTTCCATACAATGATGTTGTCTTTATTAAGTGGCCATTATTATGTAGGTGGTAAGGGCTCCTCCATTATCCATGCACTACTGAATTAGTGTGTAGTAATGTAGAAGCATTAACTGGTTAGTACAGGAATACCCACCCTCCACCTCTGACATGCCCCCTCAAAAAAACATTTATAGACAGCCTATCCCTAAGCGGTTATATGAGAGGGTTTTTGGCTCAATGATAGACACCGGAACCCCATGTATATGTAAACCAAGTAGATTGTTTGCAGGGTTACTGAGACCCTTTTTTCTCTCTTAAAAGAAACACAAGTCCTTGACTAATGGATGAGACCTTATTTTTTGCTGGTTATGAATCATAATGAGGTCTCTTCATCCTATAAAACCAAGTTATAGTGTTAAAGACTGACTGTCCCTTTTTGTGTGCTAAGGAGGTAAGTGTCACTCTGTGAAGGGTGCCCTGTCAGCTCAGCTGTTTTGAACTGAAGGGGAAGTTTATCCCATTCCTCTTTGAATTTCTAAGGCAGATTTTAAAAAGCCAGTGTAAAACCATCCACTGCATTAGGAAGGATCTTACTAGTCACTTCTGTTTGCTATTTCATTGTTAGCAGGTACACCAGAAATAGAAAATTCATCTCCGGACGCCTTGGTACTTAGTAAGTTGGGAGGACAGGCAGAAAAGAACAGAAAACTGCAGAAGAAGTGAGTATCTTTAATACACATTGCTTTTTCAACTTTAGCATAGTTTGATGAATTGCACATGAACATGATGTCCAGGGGGCTTTCTGCCAGCAGTGTTTGAGGTTCTGATGGTAGAAGAGAGCAACTAGCAGCATTTGACCAGGAGTTCTAAACTCGCAAGCACTCGCAGCAGCCAATCAGCCAGCGGCCTCGAATGGAGCAGGGGGGGGCAGCAAGATTGCTCCTGTTCTGTGCACCAGCTGGTTACCAGGGACCTGAAAGGTGCATAGAAACATAGAAACATAGAAATAGACGGCAGATAAGGGCCAAGGCCCATCAAGTCTGCCCACCCCAGTGATCCTCACTATCTATCTTTGCGGATAGATCCCACATGTCTATCCCATCTGGCCTTAAAATCCGCCACACTGGTGGCCTCAATAACCCGAAGTGGAAGACTATTCCAGCGATCAACCACCCTTTCAGTGAAGAAGAACTTCCTAGTGTCACTGTGCAGTTTCCCGCCCCTGATTTTCCACGAATGCCCCCTTGTTGCCGCGGGACCCTTGAAGAAGAAGATGTCTTCTTCCACCTTGATGCGGCCCGTGAGATATTTGAATGTCTCGATCATGTCTCCCCTCTCTCGACGCTCCTCGAGTGAGTAGAGCTGCAAATTCCCCAACCGCTCCTCGTACGGGAGCTCCCTGAGTCCCGAGACCATCCTGGTGGCCATTCTCTGGACCGACTCCAGTCTCAGCACATCCTTGCGGTAATGCGGCCTCCAGAATTGCACACAGTACTCCAGGTGCGGTCTCACCATGGATCTATATAGTGGCATAATGACTTCAGGTTTACGGCTGATGAAACTCCTGCGTATGCAACCTATGATTTGCCTTGCTTTGGATGAAGCTTGCTCCACTTGGTTTGCCGACTTCATGTCTTCCCTGACAATCACTCCCAAGTCTCTTTCTGCTACAGTTCTTGTCAGGATCTCGCCATTTAGGGTGTAGATCTTGCATGGATTCTGGCTTCCCAGGTGCATGACTTTGCATTTTTTGGCATTGAAACTGAGTTGCCAGGACCTAGACCAGTGCTCCAGCAGCAGTAAGTCATGCACCATATCGTCTGTCATTGCTTTTTTGTCTGTTGTGCTTTTGCTCACTACATTGCACAGTTTGGCATCATCGGCAAACAATGTTATTTTACCTCGAAGCCCTTCTGTCAGGTCTCTTATATAGATGTTGAACAAGATCGGGCCTAGGACGGAGCCCTGTGGCACTCCACTTATCACCTCCGACATCTCGGAGGGAGTGCCATTCACCATCACCCTGGTGGAGGTGGGAGGGAGGTGTGGTTGTCAATTTCGGCAGGCACAGAAAGAAGTTATTGCTCACTGTGAGGCCACTGAGGAGTCGAGGGGGGGGGGGGAAAGAGGTGCACAAAGTTTTTTTGGAGTCAGCTGGAATGGGAGATGAGGGATCCCTCATATCCTGGCCCACCATTAGACCACCAGGTCCCATTGAAGAGTCAAGTGGAGGCTTGCAAGGCATCGGGAGGGAGGGAGGGGGCACTGGGTGCAGATCCTGGCAGGACACTTGAATATTAAGCTCCCGTATTATATTCGAGGCAACCATTTTTCCTCCTTTTTGAGGGGAAAAATGGGGGGTCTCGACTTATATTCAGATTGACTTATATTCGAATATACATGGTACATGTGTCTTTAATCATTAGAGTTCACTTCCAAAGCACGCTATCATAATACAATCATAACTGTATGATTATAGCATATGAATTTTACCAATATGTCTACTGGAAGTGGAATGAGCAACTGTATCAAAGTGTATATTATGACTATGGGTCCAAAATTAATCCAGGCAATTCCTTAAACTGTTCTTTGCCTCTCTGTTTTGTTCATAAGTTGAGTAAATGGATTAGTAATAACGGAAAGTTTGCCCGTACAGACCCACCCACGGCAAGTGCTAAAGTTGCAAAATCTCCTGAGTAATGGGAGAATCCCTCTGCTCAGTGTCTAGAGTTTACTGTGTTTCACATGCCGTGCCAATATGGCTCTAAGTTGATACCACGTAGGGATTTAAACCTCTCTATCATATCTCCCCTTTCCTGTCTTTCCTCCAAATATACTGAGATCTTGAAGTCTGTCCCCCACCTTATGACGAAGACCACCAACCATTTTAGTGGCCTTCCTCTGGACCAACTCCATCCTCAATACTAATTTTAAAGAATATATATTTTATCTGGTGCTTTTATTTGAGGCATCTTGCAAATTGAGTCTAAATTGTGTACAGACAGGAATACAAACAGAGTGTGATTTTTTTTTGGGGGGGATTGGGGGGGGCGCAAAAGAAATACTATTTACATATGACAGAGAAATGGAGTTCTGAACATCAGGGAAAAGTTGATTCTAGAATTCACTTGTCCCCTTAGGATCTCCATTATGTTTGCGCATGGTTTTCCTGTTCATTGACATGTAAGAAATATTTCTGTGTGAGATTTTTCTTTTTTGATTTGTTTAGTTATGGTTTTTGTTTTCTTCATTGTTTTATCTCCACATTTATTTTTACCCTTTGATGTGGTAGTCCAAAGTTAGGGTAAGTTTGTTTTGAATTTGCTCTCAGAAATTTGAATTGCAGTTTGTGTTTTCTGTTTCTACTTTATAAAGCTTGAAACTCCTCTTGTCTTCACCCAGGACCCTTCTACTAAAAGCAGGATAACTCGACTCCTTAGCATCAATTCCCAAGTTGCATGCTGGGAATTTCTTTTGAAGAGGAGAGAAGCAACAGTTTGAAATGTCTTTGCAAACAAAACTAACCAAATTAACCTTTCAGAAGTCCTACCAATTCCAGCTTGTTGTATGCTGCAACTGACCCTGTATAGTCTTGGGCTGAGATCTAAACTTGCTTGTGGCTTTGCCATGTGCATGACGTAGACATTGATTGCATTAGAACTAGGAAATGGAATATATTTTTACACTGTGCCTGTTAGTGACATTTTTATAGTACAATACAGCACAAATTTTATTTGTATACCGCCAACACCTTGAAAAGTTTACAGCGGTTTACATTAAAAAAAGAAATTAAAATATCAAAATAATTTATAACTCACTGGTCGAGCTGCTGCCCCTGCACCCAGAGGTTGCAAGATCAAATCCCGATGCTGCTCCTTGTGACCCTGGGCAAGTCACTTAACCCTCCAATACCAAAGCCACAAAAAGGCAGTATAAAAGTCCCCATTCCCTTTCCCCTCAAACAAATATGTTTTCAAGGCTTGTTTAGAACTCTTGTAATTATTTATTAAATCTATCTGATCTGGTAAAGTTCTCCAAAATTTAGCTGCCTGATAGGCCCAAGTCATGGTAAACATTCTAGAATATTTTATCCCTGTTACTTGCGGAAATTGAAAAAAGGACTTTTGTCTGAAACCAAATGATTTAATTTAGTACCATTTTTTTTGTAGAGAAAAGAAAATATTTCCCATTGTTGAACTGTTTTTCCTGGGGTGAATTTCAGTAACCTTCCTAAGTTTAAAATATGCAAGTATTTTTTATATTTGTAGGTCCCAGAGGGAAACAATCTACAAAGCTATTTTAGGCACACTTCGCCGGAGCCATCATCTGGCTGTCTGGCTATGCTCTTAGGTTTGTTGGCACATAAATCTTTCTTTTTCTAAGCTTTCACAGAGTCCGATATCTCTTGCCAGTTTGCGCAGTAGCAGTCCTTTTCTGAAACCTAGACATCCTTCTGAAATAGGCCTGCCCTAGTCCCGCCCAGAATATACCTAGACCACACACCCTTGCCAGATGCACGTTTTTCAGTTTTAGATGTGTATATCCTAGCTTTGTAAAATCAGGATTTAGATGTTTATGCAGTATAAACATCTAAATGCTGGTTTATGCATATCTAGCTGATGGGTTAAATCTAACGGAAGAAAAAGCCTCAGGTCTATCTGGTAGAGCCTTAAGCTCAAACCACCTCCGCCCACATCAAAAAACTTCCGTTTAGACCAGTGGTCTCAAACTTGCGGCCCACCAGGTACTATTTTGAGGCCCTCGCTATGTTTATCATAATCATAAAAGTAAAATAAAACAGTTTCTTGATCATATGTCTCTTTAGCTTTAAATTACAATATTTTTATTAAGACTTAGCAAAAAAGGAAAGATTTATAAACTATAAAGAGCTTTACCTCATGCAAAATTATCATTTCTTTAATAAGACATTAACTATTTTTTCTGAGGCCTTCCAAGTACCTACAAATCCAAAATGTGGCCGTGCAAAGAGTTTGAGTTTGAGACCACTGGTTTAGACTGACCCTCTGCCACTAAGGTTCTTAATAGGAGTTTGAGATTTAAACAACAGTATTGAATGTTGTGTTAGACTTTCATGGCAGCCAGCGTTTCACAGCTCTGTGCCATTTCTTCAGGGCTCCCGGACTTTCATCCGCCTTTCACAAATCTGAGAACATGATTCCATAAAGGATATTTCACTTCTAAATCCCTATGCATAATGTATCTTAGATTCAAAAAAAATGATGTTACTCACAAAGCTGTTGCTTCTTCAATCTCACCAGCATCCTACTCTGACTGCGACGTTTCAGACTTACTTTAGAAAGGGAGAAAAACCAATCGGATCCCTCCACATCATCATTCGAGGGAGAGTTGGCTGGTCAGCCTAAGAGGAGAAGCCAACTCTCCCTCGAATGATAGAAGAGACAGTCCCTGCTCAAAAGAGCTTACAATTTAGTCAAGACAGACAAACTGGACAAGAAGGTGCATCAATACACAGTGCTCAGGTGGGGGAATTACAGAGGGAATGATAAGACAGATATTGGTGCTTAGCAGATGGGTTGGAGTTTGGAATTGAAAGCGGCTTCAAAGAAGTGGGCTTTGAGTTTAGATTTGAAGACTGCCAGAGACGGAGCTTGACTTACCAAGTCAGGCCGTCTGTTCCAGTAAAAATAAAATATATCTAGAAAACTCTTAACTTTTCCAAATATTACAAGTAAACATTTTCATCTGCTTCTCCTGCATGACTGTTGTCACCATAGGCATGAACTACTGGAGGAAGCCAGAAGGCAAGGGCTACCGTTTGCTCACTGGGATGGTCCTACAGTAGTGGTATGGTTAGAGGTAAGTACTCTACATCACATTGAACTGCAAAAATTCATGCACAGTTGGGAGGGAAATTCTCTATATGGCATCCCAAAAATCGGTGCGGAGAAAAGCCTACTTAATGCTATTCTATAAACTACATCCAAAGTTAGGCACGGTTTATAGCATAGCACTTTTTGCGGAGAGCCATGACTAAATATAGGCGTAAATCCCTGCTTCTAACTTAGGTGCGGATCCGGCTTCTTTTAGAACAGAGCATGAACATTTTCTGAATGCCCGTACCCCGTCTGTGCCCCTCCCATTGTCATACCTCCTTTTTGGTTCTGTGCACTAGAATTTATACACACTCCTTTAAAGAATAAGCCTAAAAAGATGTATGTATAAATTAAAATTAGCGGCAATTAGTGCAGATAATTGCTTGTTAGTGGCCAGTTATTGGTGCTGATTGGCTTGTTAATTAAGTTGTTCATGCAAAGTGGGTGCACACACAATGGTGTGACGAGTGAAGCTGGGGGCAAGGGTGCCTCCACCCACAATACGCTATTCCCTGCCAGTCCGACATCACTGTGTTCCACCCTCCTCCCCGCCTCAGGTACCAGTTGACATCTTTGTTGGCAGCGCTATCATACCTACTGCTCGCGTCGACTAGGCCTTCCTTAGACATCACTTCCTGGTCCTGCAAACAGGAAATGACGTCGGTGTGAGAGACGAGGCCTGTGTGTAGGACAGCCTGCTCACTGCCACCCAAGATTTAAAGGGGGTAGGGGAGACCCTTCAGAGACCCAACTCATTGTTGGGGGGGGGGAAGGAGAGGTACCAGCACCCAAGGTGGTCTGCCCCACCCCCATGCCATTGTACGTGCATAACCCAAAGAATCTTATATAGAATCTGGGGGTAAGTGCAGAGGCTGTGCTGGATTTGTTAGGGGTGTGTTCATTGTGTTACCTGCAGTTACCACACTAAAATGTTCATTAGCACACATAAAGATATGGATGCATCTAGTGCCACAAGTGTAAAGTATTGTGCGGTAAATATCTTCCACTAATTATAGATTGCAGTCCATATCCATTCTTCACCTTTGACCTGCCTAGTTACCATCCTCTAAAGCAACGTTCATTTAATTGTAACTTGGCACATGCTCTCATGCTTGCTACGGCAGTGGCAGTTATGTTATGTTGTCACTATTGTCCGGTTATAGTTACCATATGCTAATTCATGTGTTAAGTGCTTTAAGTTTCTTTGTAGTGGGAAAGCAAGCAATGGTATTTCCTTAACTGCTTTGTCACCTCTCTGTCTCCTACTTAACAAAGATCTTGGCTTTCTTTCCCACTACAAAGAAATTCAAACTGCTTTGTCACCTCTTTGTCTCCAAATACCACTGAAATGCTTATATATATATATATATATATATATATATATATATATATATATATATATATATATATATATATATACTGATTTTGCCAACATTTGCTTATTTCTGATCTGAAGAAGAAGGTAATCATAAACTACATTGAGTTAGTCCAATAAAAACGATATTATTTTTTCTTTATGTTTTTGTTTTATTTCTGTATATTTTTACATAAAAATTGAGAAAGTATATGTCAGTAATGAGAATATTGATTTAAAACCATATTTTCTGAGTTGTATGGTGCCGGTCATTAAAATGTCATATGTAGCCTCCCAGAGACTGACAAAGTTACAAACCAGTAACTATCTCTCTTGGCAGTTGTGGGTCGGGATGCCTGCCTGGTATGTGGCAGCGTGTCGAGCAAACGTGAAAAGTGGTGCTATTATGTCAGCCTTGTCAGATACTGAAATACAGCGTGAAATAGGAATCAGCAATCCACTGCACAGACTGAAGCTCAGGCTTGCTATTCAAGAGATCATGTCCTTAACCAGCCCATCCGCTCCTCCTACGTCAAGAACGGTAAGCTTTGGAAAAAATGGGGAGAACGTACATGCCACGAAATCATGTTCAATAGAATTTTCTAGAGATCTCCTGTTTGAGAAGCCAAACTGTTCAGAATGTCTATTGGGCATGATGTATTTCTTTTAGATCTTATTTATGTTTTCAATTACATTCTTAACCTACAATTGTAATAAAACCCCATGAGCTCTTCAATCATTCGCATCTTGTCCATGGTAAAGGCCTCCTCCAGAAAATGCATCAACTGTATGTTGTCTGCCAGTAGAGAATTTTGGTTAAGTAATTCATAATTGAAAGAGTGCAAAGCATTTATTGATCTTTTCTTAATATACAGAGAGACCATTCTGCAGGACGCATGCCTTAGAGAGAGTGGAACTCAAGATTGTCTTTTCATGTATTTTAGGCTACTGTGTTATATAGGGGTTTACTTTCAACACACAAAGTAATATGGTAACCTATGTTTGAAGAGGATCCCCAATATCGCATAATCGAAATAATTTATTTACATGTTCAACTTCATTTAGAAATGGACAAATTAGTAGAACAGACAGAAATTGGCCAATAAATTATGAAATGTGCAAGTAAATACATGTGTAGAGCAGCAGGAAAATCCTACTTTTCGGTTTGTGTAGATTGGGGAGGGGCTGCCTCTAAGACGTGCTATTTTACTGTTGGCCCTTGTTATTAGTAACTAGGGGTTTAGCAGGCACTAAAACTGTTAGTGCATCTTTGTAAAAGGAGCCCTAGGTCTCACTGCATAAAATGGGACCTG
The DNA here is from genome assembly GCF_902459505.1 of Geotrypetes seraphini. NCBI lineage: Eukaryota > Metazoa > Chordata > Amphibia > Gymnophiona > Dermophiidae > Geotrypetes > Geotrypetes seraphini. The sequence continues at coordinate 5,916,027 of NC_047102.1, forward strand.
TGCTAAAATAGCAGGAGTTAGTGGTAAATTAACAGCTGCTATTGTGATGTCATGAAGCCTCATTCCACCAATGCCTGAAAGCCAACTTCACCAATGATGTCACAATGGTTTGATTGTCCTATACTTGGCTCACTTTTATTACACACAGCGGTGATTTTGATTTCTAGCGACATTTCTTTTCTCTTTAATTAAGGGGGGAGATGTGATCAGCCTGGGATACAGTTAGACATGTTAACCCCAGTTATTGATAACTAGGTCTCATTGTATAAAACGGGACCTGTACAAAAAATAGCATCAGCGAGTGGTAAAAGAACACATTTTAACAGTAGCCCTTTAGGGCTAGATGCATAAAACTGTCTGATCGTGTACCGATGGTTGCTAAACCAGTTTGACTGGTTTAACAACCAATGGAACTTGCCAACCTGATGCTCAAAACAACTCACTGCGTGTTTTTCTGTGCGGTCATACATTCTCCGATTTTGGCATGCAGGTGAGGTCATTTAATATTAAAACAAGCCATCCGATTGATGGCCTAACATTACATATCATTATTGGATCGCTAACCCGAAAAACTGACAGGTCTGCCTGTTTTTTCTTTGGCGCAGGTGTGTGTGTAACACACGTAATATCTGGCCCATAAAAAGAGTAGAGCTGCACCCCCTCCCCCCCGGATGACAACCCCCAGAACAAGAATAGAGGCAGGAGGGATGTCCATTCCCTCCTACCACTGCGAAACCCCACCAACGTCGAATAGCACCGCTCCCCCCTCCCTGCACAGACCCACCTCCCATACTTGAATAAAAATCGGCAGGAGGTTTGCCCTCTCCCTCCTGCCACCGTGAACTCCACCCCCCCACCAACCCCTCCCCTTCCAAAAAAAAAATCAGCAGGAGGGATGCCCACTTTCTCCTGCCACTGGATGCTCTCCCCTGAACCACCCCATACCTCCCACACCCTGAACTACCCCCCCCCCCCCCGGTACTTGTTCAAGAAGTAGATAGCTGGAGAGATACCTAGTCCCTCCTGCTTGCAGACCCGCCACTCCAAAATGGCTGGCCTTCCCCTTCCCAGTGCATCCTGAGTTGCTCGGGGAGGGGCCTTAGGCCCTGATTGGCCCAGACACCTAAGGCCCCTCCCAGGTTCCGGGGGCTCATCAGGGGGAGGGGGGCGGCTTGCTTTTTTTTTTTTTTTTAACAGGGCAAATTTTGTGCACATGTAACACACGCACGATATCCGTGCCATTAAAAAAGAAAAAAAAGCCCAACAGCTGAGTGTCAGGAGGCTGCTTTGGGGCTTCCCCTACCGCTCACTCTTCGGGCTTCCCCAAATTGGCTCTGCGCTTGTGTCAATGTCGCTCTCACAGCAACTGATTGGACGGGATTATGGCAAACCTGCGAAAACCATTTACATGCAAACTTGTTGGAACATCGATCGCTGTTACAGAATCAGCCAAAAAATCAGCCCACAATGACCCGCAGAGTCTTAGCGACTGTGTTTTTTGCATCTAGCCCTTAGAGTATAAAATGCCATGTGCATATTTCCAGAAGAGATGGTTTCCTCCTTGCTGAGTGTCCTCTTAAATTTTTAACAGCTTATTTACACAAGCCACTGTTGAGCAGATGCGTTATCAGGTTTAGCTGCTATATTAATGTGGCCTAAAAGGCCATCAACTGCTCTACTTTTTGTCAGCGTCGGTGCCGTCATATGTACCCATTGCTTATTTCTTCTGCCACCTTTCCTCTTCTCGTTTTCCTTTTAATGCATTTGATTGGTTGACTGTGGGTCATAATAGTCTACGGGAAATGTCTGGGTAACGCATGAAGAAATGGAAACGCTTACATCCTCACCACAAACGGTTAGTCTTGCTCTTGTGCTTGTCCTGCTGAATTATTTGGCTTCTAGCTTTTTAACAGCTTGTAATTCTGGTTTCTGGTCGTTGTAGTTTAGTCATTTCTAACTTGTATGAGGTGCTTAGAATCCACTTATTTTTGAAGTTGATAAGGTGCTTAGAGATTTGCATTGATGCTTGTTTGCTGCTCTGAAAAACAAAACCCACTTTCCTTGTTTCCATAAATTGAACGCCAAATTTTCATTTGTTTGGAAATGCGTTTCTGAGGGAGGAAATTGTCGCTTCAAATATTTGTTCCTTGCATGAAAATCATATTTTGTGTGTTTTTCTAATATTTCCATAAAGTTCACAGTCACAGTTCACGTCCCACTTGAAATCATTTTTCAGAACCAGTATGGATTCTGCTTAGCTTCAAAATGGCAGAGCTTTTTTGTTTGTCATATTTCCTGTGGACCCACAAGAAAGATGGCACCCTCTTGCCTTTTGATTTCATGCTCCCTGGTCAAGATTGGCAGAATGGATTAGGATTCGGTGGATGGAGGAGCAGACTAATGGAGCAATGAGCTGAGAACTAGGGAGGTAAAGGTTCAAATCCCACTCTGGTTCCTTGTGACCTTGGCCAACTCACTTAATCCTTCATTGCTTCATAAGTCCCCTTGGGGATAGGAAGATACTTCCTGAATGTACCTGAATATTCAACTCCATACTTTCTGCAGAGAGGGTATTGTCACGCTGTGATTTTGGATTTTACAGTGAGTGCTCTTTGCATGGCGTGTGCATGTTTTAATTTGAAATCTGCATCTACATGATCGTTGGTTTGGTGCTTATCTATTAAACTTAGCACTAATTGTATGTTCTTTTGCTTTTCTAACCCACCTAATATCAGGAAGATGAGGAGGGAAGCTGGGCCCAGGTGGGCGATTTTTATGTCCTCTGTTTTATGTCCATTGTATCAATAATAAACGGCATGATTTCATCTTAGCTTTCTTTGAACCAGAACAGTAAATGTTGAAACAATTCCTTTTTTAAATGTCCAACAGTCTGACAAAATAGACTTTTCAAATGCTCATGTTCAACAAGTATGTTAGGCTCAGGGCCAGTGTCCCCGAATGAGTTAGTTTTGGGTATACGATGGCAATAATCACTCCTGGGGGAATTCTGCACAGTTGTGAAATGCAGAATTTTGCACAAATATCAATTTCAGTAGCTTTCCTTGTCATCCCCCCTAGAAAGTGTGGTGGCAAGAGGTGAGGTGAACAGCTGCGCATCAGGCATAAGCCAGACCGTTCATTTGAACCTTGTGGGCTTCTGTACACACCACGAGATGAATGAAAATTGGGCCTAGGACAGCAAAGCAGGGGAATATGGCCTTATGTGCAGCTGCTCACCTTATTTTGCTGCTGGTGATATAGGTAGGAAGTGGTGAGAAGGCGGAAGCAGGAGCAAACAATGGATGGGGTCTTGTTGAGGACTAGAGGAAAAGAGAACTGGAGGAGGGAAGGCTTGACGGGTGGGGGAGAGAGCTGCAACTGGAGCGAAAAGGATGTCAGACCTTATGATGGAAGAGTTCTGCATGAAAATATCACAAATAAAGTGCAAGATTGTGCATAGAATTCCCTCAGGTATGCGGAGTCTGATCTCAGGGTCTCAGTTTTACAGCTCAGGCTCACTGTAGGACTTGCAGACTTTCCTTCTGGAGTTCGTAAGATGTGACGTTTTAGAACTAATCTAAGAAGGTGTTCTTGAAAATTTCTTTTAAGGGGGAAATTTCTCTGCATCTTTCTGTGACATTATCTTGCTTTCTGGCTGCATTTCTTGGCATTTAAGAATCTTCTCCTTCACCGTCCAACGCACAGAATAATTGCTTCATTCCTCTTAGTGTCTTTGCTGCTCATCCAGAAATGTTAAACATGGATATTTTCAGTTTGTTCATTTTTTTAATGGACTTTTAATGGACCCAGTTGTGTCTCATTTCCAATCAATATAGCACTCAAGAGCAGTGGCGTTGTGAAGGTGAGAGGCACCAACCCCATCTGCTCCGTCCCTGCCCCCTCCTGCCATGCGTGAGTGCCCTTTCCCTTCTCCTGTACCTCTTTAATGTTCCCGGTGCAAGTAGAAACCCCAGACCTGCTGCTCTAGCTAGCGTCGGCTTGTCCTCTGTCATCACTTCCTAAGTGTGGGTCCAGGAAGTGACAGTGGAGGAAGAGCCGATGCTGGTGCGAGCAGCAGTTTGAGGTTGCTGCTGGTGCTGCGAACGTTAAAGAGGTGCGTGGTTGTGGGGGGGGCGGAGAGGCAGACGGATGCTGGCGCCCCCACCAAGACAGCGCCTGAGGCAGTTTCCCCCCCCTTACTACGTCACTGCTCAAGAGTTTTTGTAATGGTTCTAGAAAGTCGCTGGATTGTCAGAAGTCTGATTTTAAAGCACAAGTTGATTTTAAAGCACAAGTTGAAATTGAATTGTATATTAGTAAATTTAACTGAAAAATGATATATCCTCCAGAGCCATAAGTTCAAAAGAAGGAGGAAATTATCCCCTGCCTTAGATTTTTAGAAGCAGAATGCAGGAAGCATCACTTATTTTTACGAAAGCTGCCTCATTCCAGCCTTTTCCATTCAATGACTTGCTGCCGGGCCGAATCCTGAGACGAGGCCTTTTAAGTGCTTCTCTGTGTGCTGGGAGGATAATGGCATGGCAACGTCTTCAAAGTAAGGCATGCTTGCTGCACTCTACCTCGTCTCCTCACACTGTGGGGTCTCTGGGCCCCCGTGAGAGACTGTAGAATTTCCTTTTACAAAACCTTAGGTATCCAGTTGCTGGGGCAACTTAGACAGTCCCCAGCACCCAAAGGTTTCCATTAAATTATGGAGCACTTTATATTAATATTCAGACACCAGCCCAAATAATCTTTCAGGTGACAACCATTAATCTTATTTTCGTTGATTGATATTTTATAGAACTCCTAATTGTTGGCATGATCTACCATAAATCTAATTTAGAAGTCTTGAAGCTTGGGGTGGGGGTGATACTGTGGAAATCATTAAGAGAATGTCTTCTGAAATGGGATTTAATCTTGATCTGTTTAATATTAGTGGGCAAAGAATGGTAATATCTTGATTGAAGGTGTATGATTTGATGTGTTTTAATTGGCTACTGTAGACTGCCTAGGGGGTTATTAAAGATAGATGATTTATCAGTCAAATAAAGAAAAAACATCAGTAACAAAATGAATTGCTGACTTTGCACGATTTTGTTCCTAGCTGGAACAGGAGGAACTTCGGGTTTTCCTGTGTGCATTATCAGGACTTTGGACATGAGCTCAGCCAGTTTGTTCACATTGCTCAGTTTCTGTGTTTAGTATGGAGGGGTGGTAGATTATGGTGCTGGTGCTTGTTTGTATGTTTTTTAATCAGTAGTTCCACCTCAGAGAAATACTGTTTGTTAACTTGATCTGGGTTGGCAGTTCTCTTTGAAACATGATGGCAGATAAAGGCCAAATGGCCCATCCGCAGCATCCACTATCTCCTCCTCTTCCTCTAGGCTAAGGCTCTTTACACCTGCATTGTGATGTCATAGAACTTTATGGTTATAGAAACATTGTAACATGATGGCAGATGAAGGCCAAATGCCCATCCAGTCTGCCCATCCACAGCAACCATTATCTCTTCCTCTCTCTAAGATCCCACGTGCCTATCCCATGCTTTCTTGAATTCAGACACAGTCTCTGTCTCCACCGCCTCTTCTGGTTAATAGATATGTTTGCTTGCTTTTTCAATCAATCATATTAAACTTTGCCTTAGAACTAGCTCCTCTAAAGAAAGGGAATGTATGTACTGAAAAGAAGAACCCACCAATGAATTCTTGGTAAATCATAAATCACCTTTGTGGGGCAAATATACTTGTTCAGGAAGGTTGAATTATGCTTTCATTGAATAATTGCATTTTGCTGTCTCCTATATACAGCCTTCTTCCCCATTTAATATAAAAATAATGCTAGTTTAATGTCTTTAAAACAAATCTAGACTCTAGCCTATGGTGATATGAACCACGAGTGGATCGGCAATGAGTGGCTACCCAGTCTGGGGCTGCCCCAGTACCGGAGTTACTTCATGGAGTGTCTTGTTGACGCCAGAATGTTGGATCACTTGACAAAAAAAGATCTTCGTGGGCAGCTTAAAATGGTTGACAGTTTTCACAGGTAACTGATATCAAATGATAAATAAAAAGCATTTTGAAGCCATTGTGGTTATTTCAGATTGTTCTAAACATGTACCTTCATTTTCAAACAGGAACAGTTTCCAGTGTGGCATTATGTGTCTGCGAAGGTTAAATTATGACCGGAAGGAACTTGAAAGAAGAAGAGAAGAAAGCCAGAATGAAACAAAAGGTCACCACTGTGTATTTTTTTTAAACATGTGTTTTTTACATCTACGTGATGTTGAAATTCTGTTTCTTACTGAGAAGAAAAGCTTCTCCTTTAAAATAGAGTGTTTTTATGTGAATGCCTCTTACTGATTAGCAGAAAAGATTGATATTTACTTTCTTCAAATCTAAATCAAAAAGGGCTATAGGATCAAATGTTTAATGGAAGTACTAAAGTACTCTTCAGATTTTATCCCTCCGTTAAACAAAATATATTATCTTCCACTGTCTACTAAAAATCGGGATACAGTGGTGGAAGATAAAAAGCAAATTCCACAACTGGATTTAAACAACATATCAGTAATTTGAGAGGAATCTATTTCAGATTCTTCACTTAGAATGACACTTCTGGCCTCTTATTTTTGGATTCCTTCATGAAACTGTATTTTCGTTTGTCAAAAGAATTGTTCTACGGAAAAAAGATCTGGGCATTCCTGGATGTAGCTAAGGTTACCCAGGAAAAAAGAAAACTTTTCTTGTTAATGAGGCAGGAAACTAATGCTTGGGGGTGTCTTTTTTTACTGACGTGCCTCTGTAAATGTATTGTCAAGTTAAGTATGTCTTTTTTTAGTCGGAGCAGCTAAGATCATTTCTGGAGCTAAAAAAAATTGCTGTTGTATAAAGGTGTTATAAAACGTCAAATATGTGCAGATTATGTTATAGCCTTTCATGGTTTTTTCCTGTTTGATTAACTACTTGCCTTAACTCCCCTCATCGCTCTTTCTGTGGTCTAAGGAAGTTTGTAAATATTTTACTGTGTATTTTGTTTTTTCCTTTTTTGGTGAAATGTGATGTTTAACATTTATACCTGCTATATTATCTGTAGCAAGAATATATTTTTCTTGTAAAGTTTGCAAAATTGAAATTTTTTTTAAAAAGGATATAGGATAGCAATCAATAGAAAACAAGGGTTCAAGCACCAAATTTGGAATTCCTTTTGTTAATTAACAACAAAAAAAGGATCAATGAGTTATACACATAATTGCCCCTGCAATTAAAAATCAAGGGATGTCCCAAAACACATTTATAAACCTGAGAATCATTCACACAGAGTCCTGAGGTTCACAGCACATACCGTATGTACTCGAATATAAGTTGAGCCCCCTTTTCCCCCCAGGCTCTGCACTCAGCCCCTCCCTGCCAAGCTCTGCACCCAGCCCCCTTCCCTCCAACCCCTATCAGGCACTGTACCCAGCTCCCTTCCTGCCAAGCACAGCACCCAGCACCCTTCCCTCCCTCCTTTGTCAGGTACTGCACCCAGCACCCTTTCTTCCCTCCCTCCCCCTCACCCCATCAGGCTCTGCACCCAGCACCCTTCCTTCTCTCCGGTCAGGTTCTGCACCCAACACCCTTCCTTCCCCTGTCAGGCTCTGCACCCTCCCTCCCAGGCTCTGCCCTCTGTTCCTCCCTCCCTGCCCTATCCTCATACCTCTGCTGATCCCTGGTGGAGGTGCAGCGGGAAGGAGCAAGTTTTCTGAACTCCTGCCCCGCTGTTAACCGGCTGCGCAGATCCAGTTTCTTCAGCTGAGCGGCACGAGTAGCAGCGCAATTTGGTGCTGCTGCTCGACGCTGAGTGGCTTTCTTACTGGTAAATAGGATTCTGAGCGGCCTTCTTTACCGAATTCTTTTCTATTGCCACTAATAAACACAAGAGACTCTCGCATTTCAACTTTTATCTTTCCGCCTTTAAAAAAATCACCAACGTTTACTGTCCTATCAGGCAGCTTTATAGGGTAAGGATTTAGATCAATTGATTGTGACTTCTAGTACTTAATTAGAATTTAGTGGGCATTTAAAACATATCTGTTTGCTAATTTTGTTCATTCAGTTGAACATTTTTTCTTTTGTAAACAGCATAGAGCTTCACGGTCCTGTGGTATATAAGCTGATTGTTATGTTATGTATTCTGTGTGCAGAATGGCTTTTCTAGCTTAAAAAAACCCCAAAACCTTGAGTTGACCATTAAAGTTGGCTGGCTCAGAATTGCACGAACATACTCCTTTTCAGATGAATAAAAATGTTTTTGTATGCAGCTGGCTCCTGTGTGTTTGGGCTGACACTTGGTAGCTGAAAAGTTCATTGTGATCTCAATCTTCATTTCATGATCTGTACAGATGTCCTTGTGTGGAGCAATGACCGAGTGATTCAGTGGATACTGTCAATTGGGCTGAAAGAATATGCCGATAACCTTGTTGAAAGTGGCGTTCACGGAGCACTTATTGCCTTAGATGAATCTTTTGACCACACCGCACTGGCTCTCTTGCTACAAATACCTACGCAGAACACACAGGTAGGGCCAAAGAGGCAAACAGTTATTGTGTATTCCAGCAAGTTTTGTTTTGTTTTGATTTATTTAACAACAAAGCATTGGAATAAAATACATGACATGATAATAAATATGAAAATAAAGTAAAGTTAGTGTATGTTTAAATCAATTTAGGATTCATTAATGAATGCACATCCTTAAAACTTTCACTCATTTTTTCTAAGCTTTTGAAACTGAGAGTATATGAGGATATATCAAAAAATAAAAGCAAAATACATTTAACAGCTTTGATAGAAGTAACTATGAGCAATTGAACAGATCACTTTTCCACATAGTCCCCATGCTTTTGCATTCCTGCTCCCAAAGCCAGGTGAGCACCCCTTCCCTTACTTCATTATCCTTTATCTTTTGCTCACCGGGTGACAATGATGCACCCCTGTCTCGTTGCTGGTGACAGATCTCTCCAAAATACTCTGATCTTCTTCAGGAACTGTTGCTTGTGCAGATCAGTAAGTTTTTGGGGACTTTCCTGTATCCCAAGTCAACCTGCGTTATGGCAAATGCAGATCCATAGCTGCTATCCAAATTTGCAGCCAGTTGAGATACCATTATCCGTCGTTCTTCTCTAATCAAGGCATGGGTGACCAGAACAACCTTTGTCAGTTACACCTTTTCTTCCTGCTTTAAACCTTTCTACCCACTCATAAAGCTTTCATAAGAACTGCCGCTGCTTGGTCAGACCAGTGGTCCATCATGCCCAGCAGTCCGCTCACACAGCGGCCCTTAGTTTCAAGTTTATTAAGTATTTGATTAATCGCTTACTCAAATATCTAAGCGATGAACCAATCTTTCAATTTACAGATAATACAGGAGTTATAAAAAACAGATGAACACTGAACAAACATTTTAAATTAATGTCTAACAAAATAAACAGGAAAGGAAAACAAGTTTTTTTCAATGCCAACGACTGATTTCGTGGCATCATTATACAACTTCTGTTTATGACTCTCACTTTATTCTGAGGCTTTTTTCTCCACTTGCTACCGTTGCAGATAGATTGTTATTCGCTCTCTGTGGTTTCAGTCCTTTCTGTTAGCAGTTTTAGATCATTTAACGAATGCCTTTAATTTTTGATTTACCCTCATATTTCACATCTCTAGGCCTACATAGCTTCCGAATCATGGGGAAGGGAGGCAGGGCTTGCAGTCCTTCTAGTGAAGAACGTAATGTCCTAACTGCCTTGTTCATCTCTTTATTGGGATTTATTAACCACCTTTTTCATGAAGAGATTCACCAAAAGCGGTTTACAATACACCAAATAGTATCAGGTACTTTTAAGTATTTTCCCCTATCTGTCCCAGCAGGCTGGAGCTATGGAGGGTTAAGTGACTTGCCCCACGTCACAGGGAGCAGGCTGAGATCAAACTCACAACCTCAGGGTGCTGAGGCAGCAGCTGTATCCACTAGGTCACTCCTCCTCCTCGTGGTTCACCACAGGGCGAGCTACGGAAGAAGGGAAAGAATTAATGGTGCTTTTCCTTAGCATAACTTTTACCAGAAAGCCACTTTGTATTTCCACACTCAAAATGCAGCTTGCTTTTGTTTTAGGTTGGTAATATTATTGCATCATGTCTTACAATTATTCAGTATTTATACCAATTGTAATTGGTGTTAACATTTCATATATTGTTACCTCATACCTTGCATGCAACTAATGTATCTTCTTTCACAATGTTAAGGGTTCCTCCTTTTTTATTCCAATTTAGGCCCGATCTGTATTAGAGAGAGAATTTAACAACATTCTTGCCATGGGAACAGGGAGACGATTTGATGAGGTGAGGTTTTTTTTTTTTTTGATGGCTGGTTTTCTACTCTTGAATATAAAGACCCAGAATACACTTTGCCTTTATTCTAACTCTGGGTGTTGCCCCCTGTCAAGTCCAGGCCTCTCTTAGTATTCTTTTAGAAGAAGGATTTCTGCAGGGAAATGCCTTTTGCAGCACGAGATGATTTGTACAGTAAAAAAAAAAAAAAGCAGGTAGGGAGACTGAAAAAGGAGATCAATTTCTAACAAATGAGCAAAGTAAATTTCTTTAAATTCAGTCATATCTTGCTAGGAAAAAAATCCTATTTTCTGCTCTGTGGTCAGTGTTTGAGTAATTGCAGCGGAACATTGATAAAATATTTTTCAGCACCAGTTTACAGTATATACACTACTGCCACCTAACTTGATCGTCTTAATTTAAAACTGATTAAAATCTCATTTGGGGCAAAAAATAAAGCTCTAAAGTGGGGGTCTCAGTTATACTCAGGTCCTCAAGTCTATGTGCTCCCCTGGACCCACCGCAGGCTTGCCTTAAGCCCTGGTGGTCCGGTGGTGAGCTGGGACAGGAGCGATCCCACATCCTGTCCCAGTCAACTGTTAATCACCCTGCTTCCCAGGCCCGTTGCAGGCCTCCCATGGGCTTGCCTTAAGCCCTGGTGGTCCAGCGGTGAGCCAGGACAGGAACGATCCTTCCTGCATCCCTCTCCCAGCCAATTGTTAACCACCCTGCTTCCCTCCTGCATCCCCATTCTGAACCCTGGTGGTCTATCAGTGAAGTGAGGCAGGAGAGATTTTTCTTTGCTCCTGCCCCGTGCGTAGCCACGATCATAAATGGCTGTGCAGGGCAGTCGCACAGCCATTTCTGATCATGGCTCCGTACGGGGCAGGAGTGAAGAAAAATGGCTGCTGCTCTGCTTCACTGCTAGATCACCAGAGTTCAAAAGGTATGTTGTAGAGGGGTTAAGGAGGTAGGAGGGAGGCAGTGGCTAACAGTTGGCCGGGACAGGATGCGGGAAGGATTGCTCCTGTCCCGGCTCACCGCTGGACCAACAGGGCTTAAGGGAGGCCTGCAGTGGGCATTGGAGGCTGAGTGTAGAGCTGGGCAGGAAGGGGAGAGGGAAGGAGGGCTGGGTGCAAGGCAGGGTAATTGAATATAAACCCCCTGGTTTATATTTGCGTGATCCTTCCCCCCTTTTTTTTTTGGAGGGGGGGCAGGTTACCTCGGTTTATATTTGAGTATATTCGGTAGGCGCCTACAGAAAAGGATGCCATAATCACCTCTACAAAGGCGCCTAAGGTCATAATAGCCATGGTTTATTCCGGAAATGACCTTTCACGCCTCTGTAGACGCAGTTCTCATCTAACATAGGCCTTCAAAACCCTGGCCTACATTACCGGTGCCTATGTTTGACAGATTGCACAATCCTGCAAATGGTGCTGTAGCAAGATTGATATGTGATCGGTATTTTTTTTGTAGAATCCAGCCATAAACACTTTGATCTCCTCCTAATGTGTGGTGCTCAGTTTTTTAAGCTGTTACATGGGTCACGGAACATGAAGGTCCAATACATCTCAGTGACATCACATATGGACTTGATTGTCTTGAGTTTTATTTGAATTCCTCCAGCTAAATCTGAATTGCTAGTATTTCTCCTTCCAGGTGACCCAATAAAGTTGTTCTCTGAAAGAGCAAAACCAAAGATGTTGTAAGACTGATCCTGCATAATTAGGGCATTTGAAGGGCAGTCCTATAAAGAGGCAGCTCTCTGGAGCCCATTCTGTAAAGGAAAATGGCGTTCTTTCTTTCCTTTATAGAACTCGACTACTTAAACCAGCCATAGAACTCTCACTTAGATTGCTAAAATGTATCTGTAAATTTTGCATGCTTATCTGTTTGCTCCGCCCATTTGCATGCCCATCGTTAAACTACATCTCCTCATATTTAGGTACTATGTTATAGAATAGTGTATAGCCAGAATACTGGTATTTATGTGCTGATATTTGAGTCCTATATGTGTGTTTTTGTCACCTAAATTTTAGTGCTGCTTTTATAGAATTTACAGCATGGGGGATAATTCTACAAAGAACCACCTAGTTTTAGACATTAGGGGGGGGGGGAGTATGTAATTGGCCTCAGTGGAAGAGTGTGCCATGATTTGCAATCGAGGGCATAGTACACAGCTATGTGTTTACACGATTAGTGTGTCCAATAATTTATATGTACTAACATTTAAGCACAAGCAAATGTGGGTGATCTCACCTCAATGTAAGTGCATTTTCACTTCTATGTTATTAAGGAAAGTATTTATTTATTTAAAACATTTCTAACTCACTTAAACCTGAACGGCTTACAAAATGCAAACCTAATCATCAAATAACAGATAAAACAAATTCCAATATACTCATAAAAATATGCTTTTCCTTATAAAATCGGTGCTGTGCCCTGCAAGTATGTCCACCATAAGCTGTTTCAAGTAGCAGTTTCCTTCTGCTTTTCTGGGTATCCAGGTCCATCAGACCTGACTTTTACTGGGCCACAGAACCAGGAGCCTTTATTCACATCTCCCTAGGGGTTCAACTACTATTTTCCCTTCTCCCTCTCAAAAGACTCAAGCCAGTTATCCCAGTAATAGTCTTTGATCAGAGACCACAAACCGCTCCAGCAACTTGCACTCTAAGCCTGGCCCATCAGTCCTCAAGGGCCTCAATGAATTTGCTTGAGATCTATTTGTGCACACTGCTTCCATTGTATGCAAGTAGATCTCGTTTCTATTCATTTGGGAAATCCTAATAATCCGTCCTGGTGAGGGCCAAGGTTGGACACCACTACTGTAGATGCTACTTCTGCAATATCCGCAGCTAGGTTGAATATCACACGGATCTTCTGTCTGACAGTGTGCAGCTCGTGCCACAGAGTCACTGAGTTTGCCGCTATTGTAGCCTTTTTTGAAAGTGCCCATGTGCTAAACGAAACTAAAACTCAATTTTATAGACTGGGTCTTCAACCAAATGCTGCTCGACTCAGTTTACAATAATGTAAATATAGTATATAAATATGGAAGAAGAATGTAAATTAGAATGGCTGAGTTTCCAAAGTGTTTAGTAAACAAAGTTTTCAGAGCTTTCTGAAATAAAACGAAGGGGCCTAGACTTCTAAGTGAAAGCGGTAACTCATTCCAAAGCTCAGTTTGAAAATAAAAAAAGTGGCTTTTTAACAGGTATTGATTTTACAATAACCATTAATTGAACAGGATGATGATAAAGGCTTCAGGCGAGCACCATCGTGGAGGAAGAAGTTTCGACCAAAGGACGTTAGAGGTTTAGCTGCTGGATCCGCAGAAACACTTCCTGCAAATTTCAGGGTGACCTCATCAATGTCTTCACCTTCTATGCAGCCAAAGAAGATGCAAATGGATGGTATGTAACCCCAGTTATTCCTTAAACCCAGCTGAGTTTTGTGCTCTGGGATTTGAGGAGGTGAGGAGTGGCCTACTGGTAGAGCTGCAGCCTCAGTACCCTGAGACTGTGGGATCGATCCCCATGCTGCTCATTATGACCACCATTTTGAATATGTAACCCTTTCCTAGCAATGGTATCTATTTCGGCTATATGCAAGAGCCCAAAATATTTTTGGAAGGCCGTTTGTTTAAGTTCCTGAAACCAGTCCACATAGCACTTTTAAGTTTCTTCCTGTGAGCATGCTTGTAGCTTCTCCACACATTGCTACAGGAACATTTCTGCTAGCTGTGCTTATCACCATTTTCATTATATGTAATTCATCTCTAAGATAACCAGATAGTTTTACATTGGTGAGGCGGGGGGGGGGGGGGGGGGCAAGATAAGATAAACCAGTTCTGCTTTTATCCTCATAGGTCCTGTTTTTTTGTTGATCTCCATGAAACAACTAGGACTATATCCCCTTGCATATAATGGAGTAAAACTAGGACTGGCTCATCTTGTCCCCCATCTTGACATGGAGTTGTGTGGTAACCCTTGTCCTACATTTGACATGGTGCTGTCATCACATTCATCTTGAAACTGATTATTCAAAAAAATGGTTACCATACTACCTACTCTCCAAGATAGTTCATCTTCTTGAGCTGTCATGTCATGCAAATCTTGGATGTTTCAAAATAAAACTGATAATTAATAAAGATCAGGAGATTAAAATAGTTAAAAAATCACATAAGCTATGCCTTTTACTCACCCACATTAGCACTGGCAAATATTAGGTGGCCTTTCAGTGTCTATATTTTTGAAGGCTGGGGGTTATGCCCTTCACCCAAATGTGTTGCAGAAGCACCGGTGAGTGAAGCAGCTTCCTCAAGGGCATATAGTAAGTGGTAGACATAAGAAAAGCCATACTGGGTCAGACCAATGGTCCATCTAGCCCATTCTGTTTCCAACAGTGGCTAATCCAAACACAGTACCTGGCAGAAGCCCAAATAGTAGCAACATTACATGCTATCAATCCAGGGCAAGCAGTAGCTTCCCCCATGTCTGTCTCAATAGCAGACTATGGACTTTTCTTCCAGGAACTTGTCCAAACCATTCTTTAACCTAGCTACTTTAACTGCTGTTACCACCTCCTCTAGCAACGAGTTCTAGAGCTTAACTATTTTTTGAGTAAAAAATTATTTCCTCCTATTTGTTTTAAACATATTCCTGTGTAATTTCATTGAGTGTACCCTGGTTTTTGTACTTTTGGGAAAGGGTGAAAAATTGATCCACTTCTACCTGTTCTATGCCACTTAGGATTTTGTAGATCTTAGTCATATCCCTCCTCAGCTATCTCCTTTCAAAGCTAAAGATCCCCAGCCTCTTTAGTCTTTCCTCATACGAGAGGAGTTCATCCCCTTTATCGTTTTAGTCGCTTTTCTTTGGAACCTTTTCTAATTCTACTATATCTTTGTTGAGATATGACGACCAAAACTTTACGCAGTGCTTAAGGTCAAGACGCACCAAGGAGAATAGAAGCAGAGTCTCCACAATTTTCAGCTACATCGCAGTCGTTATGCCACACTGCTATCTGTATTTCACGCAGGCTTTCAGTGGTCATATGATCTTTCTCCTTCCTGCCTTTCCATATTGTATTAAGAGTCTGTTCAAGCTTTTCAGGCAGTAGTTCTAAATGGCAGGGGGGGGAGAGGGTAATTTTTTAAAGCATTTCATCACACAGAACTTGTATTACATACAGAATAGGATATGCACATAAAATTACACATGCCAAAAGTTCATATTCTAAGGATGTAGTTTGAGCAGAGGTGGAGTGTGTGGTTGAGGTTGTGGGTTCAAACCCACACTGCTCTTTGTGACCTTGGGCAAGTCACTTAATCCCCAGGTACATTAGAAAGATTGTGAGCCCACCAGGACAAACAGGGAAAAATGCTTGAGTGCCTGAATAAATTCATGCAAACGTTTCTGAGCTCCCTGGGGAGAACAGTACAGAAAATTGAATGAATAAATAAATAAATATGCAGGTAAGCACAAAATACATGTACAAATTTATACTATCTTCAGAGCAGGTGTGAATGTGTGTTTGAATGTGCATAATGTTGGGGTTGGTTCTGGGTGTGTATTTTATAAAGGTCCACAGGAGTCTATACAGCCTCTACACATTTTTCCCCAGGCGTTCCCTCTTATAAATTACCCCATGGTGTGCATGCACACAAGTGTATTTTATTCTCTGCCGGTACTTTCTGTTGCTTTCATGATCATAAAGGGGAAGAAAACCTGAACTAACTTTACAATTAGTTTTTTGTCGCACTAACATCTAAACCTATGGAGTGTTTGGACTGCACTCACTTCTGTGACGTAACACTAACCGCATGCTGTGTTGTGCATGTTTTCCTCTTATGATTACCGAAACAGGCAGTATGACAGGAGCACCAAGACTGGACTCCGCTACAGTAAGGACTTACTCCTGTTAAAAGCCTCCACTTGGTGAGTAGAGTTCACCCTCATTTGAAAACAAAATTGCCAGTTAGGTCTAGATCTCCAATGCTGTATAACCAGATCAAGTTTTATGACTTATCCCAGTATATGTCAGTCTGCATTTGTTCCATACACGAATGGGAGATTTCACTTTTCCATACTTTCCTAATTAATTTAGAAACATCTAAATTGTCATCTTGTCCACACTGTGACATCCCAAACAATAGCTTTTTCATCAGAATACGTTGAGCTGGAGGTGTCCACATGCCATCATTTTGTGGAACAGAAGAATTTTTAGTACTATATTTAAAACAACCTAAAATCAGTTACTCATGCTTTATATTTTAGGGTTCTCAGTGTTTTAGCTGTCTTTATAGTCACATATTCAAATACGAGGGGCATTCAATAATTTACCTGAGTATGAAAGAAAGTAGCAAGAATGTTGAAACAAGTGTGTGCATGTTGTAATATGTCTCAAGGTTACTCCTGCACAGTTGCAGCTCAGTGCAAGTCTAACATTCTAAGAGACAGGATGTCAGGAGAGTCCTTGTGTGAATCAAGTAAGAAACTGCTAGATTTGGAGCACTGCTCCTTGATATAATTTCTCTCAAAAGGAAAAAAGCCAAAGGAGATCCATGAATGTATGACTGCAGTTTATGGTGAGTCTGCCCCATCATCCTACAAAGTAAAATTTTGGAGCAAGCAGTCTAAGTGGGGTAGGGAGACCGTTGAAGATGACCCTTACACTGAAAGGCTTATGGAAGCAATTTCCACAGAAATGTGCAAGAAGGTCAAGAATTTAATTTTGTCAGACAGATGAATTAAGCTTTCCTGAATAGCTGAAGAAATGGGTATCTTGTCAGGTACAATTGGAAAATAATTCATGAAAAGTTTGGCATGTCTAAGATGGGTTCTAAGAATGCTGATGCCATGTCAGAAGGCCACAAGGTTCTAGTGCTATCAGGAGAACTTGGAGATGCTCCATGAAGACCAAGTGACTGGAGATGAGACTTGGGTCTATCACAGAGATCCTGAGTCCAAGAAAGTTCAAGACAGAAAAATCTGCAGGCAAAGTCATGGCAGGCAAAATCTGCACTCAGTCATAGCAAATGTCTTCTGGGATAAGGACTTTTGCTTCTGGAGTTCATGCCACACAAGACAACCATAACTGGGGATAGTTACACCAACATGATCGTTTTGCAGAAGTCAATCAAGGAGAAGAGATGAAGAAAACCTACAGCAGGCTTGATGCTGCTTCACGACAATGCACCAGTGTACATCATGACAATCATAGGCTTCCATCCAAGATTGTGGGTTTCAGCAGCTGAAAATCTACCCTACAGTCCTGACCTGGCACCCCCAGATTATTTCATGTTTTGAGTTTTGAAGAAATTTCTCTGTGGACAGCAGATTTCAAGTGATGAAGGCGTCAAGGAAGCTGTGACGTTCTGGTTTGAAGGTCAGACAGAAGAATTATTTTCAAAGGGGTTAAAGTCATTGCAGGAAAAGTGGATAAAGTGTATGGAACAATACTGAAAAATAAAACATAATTTTTTTGAAAACTTTTCTTTCCTACTAAGGGAGATAAATTATTTAATGCCCCTTGTAAAGAAACATAGAAACATGATGGCAGATAAAGGCCAAATGGCCCATCCAGTTGGCCCATCTGCAGTAACGATTATCTCTTCCTCTAAAAGATCACACTACGCACATTTCAACTTACCACAGAGCACAAATCTGGTGTCTTCCATCATTATGGCATGATCTGCTCACCAAAGTTGATCTTTCATCAGCATTCCAGCCACACTAAAAAAAATTGGCACCTTTCAGGAACTTCTGTATTGGAGATTCTGGATTTGCCATGTTATGTTGCAGATGGATATTAGAAAACACTGGTAGAACTACTTGAGTTGCCTGTTATGTATTTATTTATTAAAAAAAAAAATTCTAACCCACTTAGACCTAAGTGGTTAACAAAAATACAAACATAATCATAATCTGACATACAGACATTAAAATAATAAAACATAATTTATCTGGTGTTCACCTCAGGCAATTGTACAATCCAAGCCAAACCTTTTTGAATCTCTGGATATCAGGGAGTATTCGTACTAAACCTGTCATCCCCATTCTCCACTCATAAACTACAGTTTCCATGTTCCTGGATATGTCGCCAACAAAGAGAAAGTACTTGCCTTATAAAAGGGAAGCAGACAAAACGAAAGAAAGGCAAGAGAGATGTCCTAATCAACCAGTTGTATAAGCTTGATTGTTAAAAAGTCTCAACAAGGATCCAAGTTTCGGCATAAATGATTCCTTCTTCAGGGGACACTGATGAGCGTTTGTAGATCAGTGGATAGATAGAAGTTTGACTAGGACTTTCGAACTTCTATCTATCCATTGATCTACAAACACTCGTCAGTGTCCCCTGATGAAGGCATCGTTGATAACAAAACTTGGATCCTTGTTGGGACTTTTTAACAATCAAGCTTATACACTGGCTGATTAGGACATCTCTCTTGCCTTTCTTTTGTCTGCATCTCTGGATATGTCTCAGCATTGGAACCGCCTGTTTAGGGGGACTTTTGCATATAAACTGCACACAGGCCTGATAACAAGTGAACTGCAGGGGCAAGGACACTGACAGCAGCTTGCAAGATTCATATCTGTAGCTTCCAAGATTTCATATATGAACAGCAGGGACGATCACGCCCCATATTCAAGGAGATCCTCAAGTACAACATGAAAATGGGCAAGGTAGATCTCAACAGCTGGGAAGACAAGGCCATGGACAAAGCCAGTTAGAAGTATTTCTGTCACTGGACCATCTGAAGCTTGGAAATTGAGTAAACACCAAGCACAACAGGAAAAGGATAAGTGAAGAAATGCGAACTCCTCAACTTGTAACAACTGCAAATTTCATCTGCATCACCTCTGGTCTCATTTAGAGGACACACATTACAGTAGTCTTATGTTTGGTTTTATATTACTTGTTTCCCGCCGGGTTGGGAACAATTAACACAGATAAATAAAACACTAAACAAAGCAATAGCTGTCAAGAAAATTTACATTTCACATACATAATAATCCCCAGACAATTACCTTACAACATACCCATGTGTTCCTCTCATCCAGAAAGTAACCAAACCCGCCTCAGTCAATATTTTAAAGGCCTGACCAAAGAGAGAATTTTTTTGACCCATCAATCTTAATGTCACAGGCAAGCTGTTTTAATCCGATGGGCCAGTAACTGCCTCACAGAAGGGAATATGAAATATTCCCCCTCCCCCCCCCAACTGAACATAAAGGATTTAAGAAGTTCCTGCAAACTCTTACAGCATTTTTGATGAGAGACTGCTTTCATATTAAAATAGCATTTCAGGTTAACAAATCAAACCAATGGCATGAAAGAGCTCTTCTCCCTTCCTACAGGGGTTTAACAGTGTAATTAATACAGAAGAGTTTGCTTTTCTACATTTACTGAAAAGTATTTTCCTCTTTGACTTTACTGCTAGCTAGCATTCCTGGTGCACTGTCTTCTTACCAGCCTTCCCCTGCCCTCCCTCAAGGTCTTCTTGGACGGAGGCTTTATGGTAACTGGGGGGAGGGCACAGCTCCCGGCAGAAACCCAGTTTTGGATGGAACAACATAGACGTATTTTCTGCTATAAACATTGTGTATTTGTTTGCATTTTATCCTTGGTGAGTATTTGAACTGACTACTTTTTTAATGGTGACATTTGCTTCAGATCACATCTTCTACAGCAGTGGTTCTCAACTCAATCTTTCGGACACACCCAGCCATTCTAGTTTTGAGGCTGTTCTGCATACAGGGGTAGATCTGGTACGGTCGCTCAGATCCTCCCTCATGCCTATTCACTGTGAAAACTCCACTGGGTGCATATATCCTGCGAATTGAGGCAAGAGGCACTTTTGTAGCTGTAGACCAGGGGTGGGCAACCTTACACACAGAGGGCCGTACGAGGGTCAGTACTGCAACATTATGTCATGCTGGAACCGGCTGTACAAAGAGCTTCATAGACCACCTATGATAAATAAAATACATTTTTAACTAATAAAAAGATGGGAGCAAACTGCTAAAGTGGCTATTCTGAAAATATTTGAAATCGCCAAAACTCAGGTTAATGGTGTCCTCTTTGTACACTTGCCTCATAAAATTCAGGTTGCCCACCCCTGTTGTAGCCGCTGCAGTGACCAAATCGGATGACGCTTGCAGTTGTAAAGCTTAGCTGATGCTGTGCGTCCTCTCGGTGAGCAGCTGATGATTAACGGGAACTGTCGTTTTTTTTTCAGTTTATCCGCACTACTTCTACAGATGATTATGCAGCATTTAGAGCTCAACACCGCATTTTTGAGACTGGTGCAATCTCTAACCTGTTAATATTTGTGAAATGGACACTGAGATATTTTATTACAGAGGTTTTAATTAGTGAATAAATTCACGAGTATCCTAGAGGAAATATTTTAGAATTAAATGTTTCTTATATTTATGTAAATCTATGTGATGCTTTGTTTATACATTTAGTTACTTTTTCATGTGTCTGTAGTCTTTAATAATCCTAAATCAATTCATTCTTAGTTCTTTTGTTGACCTTTCCATAAATGTACTGTAACTCTGTATAAATCCCTATGGACCATGTAGAGTTTTTGTAAATGTTGCAGTAATTGTAATTATCACTTTATGTGAAATATTCTTTTTAATAATGAACTAGAAGATTTAAAAAAAAAAAAAAGGTTTTATAACCTTTAGGAAAGTTATTGTGACACCAAGCAGTATATTATACTGTATATATATATTGTCATTTTGATTTCAAAATGTTGACACTTTTCCAGATTCCTGCTGCGCAGACCTATAGTTTTATGAAAAAGCAATGTTTGACACACTTTTTCATTTTACATCACCGTCAGTACCTATCCTTTGGCAAATGCTTAGTCATGGTGTACATGCTGACTTGGCATTCTTTATTTAAATGATGTTTTCCTGTAAGAGGAAAAATTAGATGAATTCTGATCATTTTTCCTTCTCCCCCTCCTCCTTCCTGCTGGCGTACTTGTACATCTTCTTTCCAGTGACTGAATATAAGCCATAAACTGAAAAATATTTAAATGCAACTGTGTAGAAAAATGTACCAAACTCACGGAAGGGGAGCAGAGGGAGTGCTTTCTCCTTTCTCTCTAATTGTCCTCACTGAAACTGCTTTAAAGGACAGAGGCAGCTTGGAAGGACCAAGTTGGGAAGTCTCTTCTGAAACACAAACATTTTACAGAAGAAAGACTCCCACAATTTCATATCCTACTGCTATTAAGAAAGGCCTTATTTTTCTCTGGTAATTTGTTTTGTTACTAGGTTGGTAAACTTGCTTAAAGGTTAAAATCTGAACATATTTTTAGATTGTGATGTAGTTAAGTGGCGTACTAAGTCACTAAGAGCTCCTTTTTCTAAGATATGCTATAAAGTGGCCTTAATGCAGGTCTATCCCACATGTTACGGTCATTTTTAGCGCAGCCAGAAAATGGACATACCCCAATATTGCTGTTAATAAAAATTAGCACATGAACACTTAATGACACCCGTTTTGTAGCAGTAAGAGTTCACATGCTAATCGGCACGCCGTAATGCCCACTTTACGCCTCTGTGAAAAAAATAAAATGTAATTTTGAGTGCATGGTTTGTGCATGCACATTGCAAAATTACCGCAGGCTGCAGTAAGCATGTGCTGGTACGTCCTGCACCTTAGCAAAAGGAGCTCTAAGAAATCTCTTAAGCTCATGATGAATTATTTATTATGTAACAATATATAAAATGGATCTTTACCATTCTGTTCTTTTAATTTCTATGTACAAATCAATCATTGTTACACTTATTTTTTCTATTAATCTTGTGTACTTTTCTGATAATGTAACAAAGTATGTACAGTCTACAAGTACTTTCAACTATTTTTATCACAGTATTATTTATTGCTTTCTTTTAATAAAGTACTGAAGCATTTTCCACTGCCAATAAAAGATGATATTAGAAAAACAGATCACCAGTTGTACTGATGCAAAATGGAGGAAGGGAAGAGAGTTGAAGTTGGCTGCTTAAGTACATTTTAATGGAAGTATCTCAACATGGGGCTAGAGTTAATAGGAATTTACAGCCCCCAAAATGTATCATTTACATGAATTATTGTTTTGTTCAAGGCTGTGGAGTTGGTAGACTCCTACTCCTCAGTTTCTGTGGTACCCACGACTCCGACTCAAGGTACCCAAAATTATCTCCGACTCCAACTCCACAGTTCTGGTTTTGTTCCTCCTAATGAAAAATTAAAACACTATAGTGGTAGCATGTCCTCTTATCTGGAAAGTGTGCGCTATTAGGCCCCATAGAAAAATAAAATATACTGTATATAGGTAATCCCAGGACAAGCAGGCAGCATATTCTCACATGTGGGTGACGTCATCCACGGAGCCCGGATGCGGACAGCTTCGCAAGCAGACTTGCTTGTAGAACTTTAGAAAGTTTGCGACTGCCGCACTGTGCATGCGCCAGTGCCTTCCCGCCCAGTGCAGGGCGCGCTTCTCCTCAGTTCAGATAGCAGAGAAGCCAACCAGGGGAGATGGGTGGATTGTGAGAACTTCTGCCTGCTGTCCATGGATAACACCTGTTACGGTAAGTAACTGTGCTGTTTTTCCCTCTCATTTTGTAGAGAAATGTTGCAAAATGACACAAAATGTGGTTTCAAATGAATGCATATCTCTAGTTACTCATGCACTCCTGCATCAGTGCAAGTATTTTCACTGCAGGTTCCATTTGATGCAACAGGACCTAGTTACTG
Source organism: Geotrypetes seraphini (assembly GCF_902459505.1). Taxonomy (NCBI): domain Eukaryota; kingdom Metazoa; phylum Chordata; class Amphibia; order Gymnophiona; family Dermophiidae; genus Geotrypetes; species Geotrypetes seraphini. The sequence continues at coordinate 5,939,159 of NC_047102.1, forward strand.
GTAACATACATTAAAGGCATTAGCACGTGGTAATGTTGATGCATGTTTAGTAACTGTAGCTATATGATTTTTATCTCTTGATGTGAATGTGCTACCAGTGACGGAAACTTCTGCAGATTAGGGACTGGGGAGTCCATCCCAAATGATTTTTAAGCAAATCAAGGGGTATTGAGGCAGAAATAAAACTTTGAAAAAAAGATAGTTGAAAATCCAAGATGGCTGCCTCCAGTGATTTTGCACCCAAAATGGCAAAAATAAACAAAACTCGAAAATATAGGGGTCTGGGGACCTGAACCCTACCCTCAGAAACTGTGAAAAATGCCTTTAAACACTTTTACCAAGCCACCCCTGAAGTTCCCATAGGAAATAATAGAGAATTTATTCACAGTTCCAGCAGTGCCTGCCTGTCAGCACTTACACAGCAACTGAATGGAGGGAAAGATCTTCAGAATGCCAGTCAGCCGGACACAAACTATGAATCCCACCATGGATCCTTGCAAAACAGTCAGAGATGGGAAAGACAGCTTGCGCCTTGAAACTCAGGTGGGTTTCACTCCAGATGCATACAGCCTGCACTTAAAACCTGTGACAAGGTCAGCGGGCAAGCAAACTCCCAGGGGAATGGACCCTAAGTCTCGGAAGGGTGGCACATAGCAGGCTGGCTCCACAAATCCACCAGTTTGTAAAGCAGCAATCCAGAACCGCGGGACTGTGTCCTTTCCTCTGACACCGGAAAGGAGTCTCAAGGCACTGAAGCACTGAAAAAGCAAACTTTAAGTGAAAAAATAAGAAAAAGAAGCAGAGCAACTGCAAAAGACTTCTGCATGGATTGCGTGCAGAAATTGAAACTGGATATGTTTCTAGCTCTCAGTCTAAGGGGGTGGGGCTTGTGCTCAGAAAAGTGTTGGATTTCTGCAACTCACGGATTGCGAGTTGGGATTGAATACCTAGCACATGGATTCCAGAAGGGCTGTAACAGAAATATAGATTTTTTTCTGCTCATTGGCATCACTGTTTTGTAGTTGGGCTTTCCTTTGACTCAGATGCAGCCTGGGCTCCAGTGGGGAGCTGCAGAGCCATGCATCTGAGGCAGAGTCAAAGCGGGAGGGTTTGTGGACACAGCAGTGCTCAATATGTCAGAGCACTGGGAAAGAGGCCAACCCCCCCAGGAATAACATTTCAAAGCTTATTAGACAAACAATGGATTAACATTGAAGGACATACAATCGTGTGAAAAAATTAGGACACCCCCATGAAATATTCAGCTTTTTTCTTAAGAAATGTTCACATATAGATGTCAAATCTTTTTTTTATTTATCTCTGGGGAAAAAAAAGTGATGTAATTGCAGGTAAACAACAAAACTTTTCTTTGATTTACTCATGAAACAAAAGATAGCCACAACAATGTATATTCTAAGGAATAAAGTAGGGCACCCCCACATATCCTCCCCCTTACACCTGTGTGTGATTTCAGCCACTTTATCACATCGGATGCACATGATTAGAACATCGTTACTCAGCATTTTGAAGGAGATTTGCCCTAATTAAACCTCAGACATTTAGTTTGGTGTGCTCATGACTGCTGTGGTGAGAGTGAACACTGTGGTGAGATCAAAAGTGCTGTCTGAGGCCTTCATAAAGTCTGGTAAGGGATTTTAAAAGATCTTGAAAGAATTTGACATTAACCATTCTACGGTCTGGAAAATAGTGTTCAAGTGGAAGACTTTCCAAACAACTGTCAACATGCCCAGGTCTGGCTGTCCAAGCAAGTTGACCCCCAGAGCAGACCGTAATATGCTAAAAGAAGTCTCCAAAAACCCTAAAATGTCATCACGGGACCTACAGCAGGCTCTTGCTACTGTTGATGTGAAAGGGCATGCTTCTGCAATTAGAAAGAGACTGCACAAATTTAACTTGCATGGGAGGTGTGCAAGGAGGAAACCTTTATTCTCTAAGAGAAACATCAAGGCCAGACTGAAGTTTGCCAGAGAGAATGTAGACAAACACTAGGACTTCTGGAATAGTGTTCTATGGACAGGTGTGTCTAAAATTGAATTATTCGGACGCTAGAAAAGAGGACATTTTTGCCATACACCAAATACAGCATTCCAGGAAAAGAACCTCATACCAACTGTGAAGCATGGAGGTGGAAGTGACATGGTTTGGGGATGTTTTGCTGCAGCAGGACCTGGGCAGCTCACCCATCATAGAATCCACCATGAATTCTACCGTGTATCAGAGAGGGTACTTGAGGAACATGTGAGACCATCTGTAAGAAAATTAAAGCTGAAGTGGAACTGGACCCTGCAACACGACAATGACCCAAAACATACCAGTAAATCCACCAAGGACTGGCTGAAAACTAAGAAATGGGGAGTCCTGGAGTGGCCGAGTCAAAGCCCTGATCTTAATCCCATTGAGATGCTGTGTGGGGTGATTTGAAACGGGCTGTACATGCAAGAAACCCCTCAAACTTCTCACAGCTGAAAGAATTCTTCATTGAGGAGTGGGCCAAAATTTCCTCAGACTGATGTCAGAGACTGGTAGATAGCTACAAGAAGCATCTCACTGCAGTTATTTCAGCCAAAGGGGGTAGCACTAGATATTAGGGTGTCCTAATTTATTCCTCAGAATACACATTTTTGCGTATTCTTGTTTCATGAGTAAATCAAGGAAAATTTGTGTTGTTTACCTGCAATTATATCACTTTCTTTTACAGAGATAAAAAAATATTTGACATCAATATGTGAACATTTCTTAAGAAAGAACTGAATATTTCATGGGGTATCCTAATTTTTTTCATATGACACTATTTCCTAAATTACATTGTTTTGATTTCTTTCCGGAAGGTCCTATAATCTGATATGGCATTCTGACATCTTTTATCTAGTTTTGCTGCTTGGAATGACAATAGGCTTTCTGATGTTTTTAACCTTTTTGCGGGGTAAGTAAAGGGATTATGTTTCCTTGAGGCCTTTTTGCTTCTTTCAGTGCAAGTCTATTTTTTAGGTAAATTGGGGCATAGCCCTGTAGTGCTTTAAGTATGCAATAAAATTTGAATAAGATTTGGCCTTTCACTGGGAGCTGGTGTTATGTGGACAATCTTAGTGCTGTGTTTTGTATAGTTTGCAACTGCTTTATCTTTAATGCTGGACATGTTGCAATATCCAGCATTCCCAAGATTAGGGATTGTACTAGATGAAATTGTGGCTCTTCAAAAAATGTGCATGTGTGTCTTAGGTTATGCATCTTTTTGAAGGATTTTCAGGCGACGACGTTGATCTGTAGTTGAAGAGAACCATGTCTGTTTTTAGTGTGGGTTCCAGTGAATAAGGGAGTTGATTTTTATGTTGGCTAGTGTAGGTTGTTTATCATTGTCCTTCAATAGAAATAGCTTTTTTTTCCCTGTGTTTTATTAGTCTGTGGTCCTTCGAGGCTTCTATTGTCCTAAAGATATCTTGGTTTGTATGTTTTTTTTTTGGTTACTTTAGTTAATGAGTTTTCAACTTTGCGATTCATGGATTCTGCTTAATATGTTCTGTAAAATACCTAAACCAATTCCACAGCTGTTTGTGCTGTATCCAAGTATTATGTGTTTGTTGGGTGCTTGCCCCTTCTCTGCATAGGTATGTGCCTAACAGTGAACTTGACTAAGCAGGATGATCTCTCAAAAAAATCAGCTGCCTTGAATTGAATACTATCTGTATTTAAACTGTATTAAATATTCTAACAAACTGAGGGCTTATTTACTAATATATAAGATGTGGGCTATTATTGCATGTTAGTTACTGCTGATTCCTGTAAATAAATGACTTCTTTTATAATGTTACTGCTGTTTGAGGACTGATGAGAATGTTGGAAAAGAGAACATTTTGGTATTTCCTTTTACTGATAATTTATGGGGAAAATCACAGCTAAATCATTTAACTCTGGTAGGTTGCATAGTAACATAGTAGATGACGGCAGATAAAGACCCAAATGGTCCATCCAGTCTGCCCAACCTGATTCAATTTAAATTTTTTCTTCTTAGCTATTTCTGGGCAAGAATGCAAAGCTTTACCCTGTACTGTGCTTGGGTTCCAACTTCCAAAATCTCTTAAAACCTACTCCAGCCCATCTACACCCTCCCAGCCACTGAAGCCCTCCCTAGCCCATCTCCAGGTTGCTGTATCTTTAAAGATTTAATTTGCTCCGCGTCCAATGTTCTCTTCTAAGCTGTGTGAGTGTGCAGGCATATGCCTATGCTACTGGAGGGGTGCTAGATTCAAAGGCAATGATAGGAAATTCTACTTTACGGAGAGGGTAGTGGATGCCTGGAATACGCTCCTGAGAGAGAGGTGGTGGAGAGTAAAACTGTGACTGAGTTCAAAGAAGTGTGGGATGAACACAGAGGATTTAGAATTAGAAAATAATATTAAAAATTTAACTAAGGCTAGTATTGGCCAGATTTGCATGGTCTGTGTCTGGCCAGTTGGTGGGGGATGGGCTGGGGAGGGCTTCAGTGGCTGGGAGGGTGTAGATGGGCTGGAGTAGGTTTTAAGAGATTTTGGAAGTTGGAACCCAAGCACAGTACAGGGTAAAGCTTTGGATTCTTGCCCAGAAATAGCTAAGAAGAAAAAAAAAAATAATAATAATTTAAATTGAATCAGGTTGGGCAGACTGGATGGACCATTTGGGTCTTTATCTGCCGTCATCTACTATGTTACGGTGTGGAAGAGTGTGAGTACACCTCTCCCTTTGTCTGAGGCTTTTCTTTTGCTTAAGTAATAAGTTAGCTGTCTTGGCTTGAGTGGTGATTTTGTTTTGGAGTGATAGTTTTGAATTTTTGTTTGCTTTCTTGATTGAGAATGCAGGCGCCACCCCACCCGTGGAGTAGAGGCTGAAAACTTGTGTACAAACAAACCCACAATTTCTTGATTAAAAAAAAAAGAGCTAAAAATTGTGTGTGTAATTTAATAGAATAGCAAATGCGCTCTTAATGATCAATTATTGACTCTAGTGAGTGTATTAAAAGCCATGCACTAGAGTCAAAGGAAGGGAGCATGGGCATTTTTTTCCCCGCAGTCGATTTGGTGCAGTAAAAGCCTAGTTCTACAGGCACAATCCACCTTCTGCCTTTCAGATGCAAAGGGGGTTTTCCTCCAGGACCATGAAGCGAGCGCGAGGTCTCGCATTTGCGGCGGCTGCGTGGCAAGCCCAGAAGTCCGCGAGACGCTTCGCAGGCGCGAGACACCTTCGGCGACTGCGCGTGACTCTGGCCATTCGCTCTCGGACGAGCTAGTGCGGTGCGAGGCAGCGGCCGGTCAGCAGCCCCCAGCCCAGTCTCTGCTCCCTTCAACCCCCCCCCCGTCCCGCCTCCCCTCACGCAACTTCCTGTTTCCGGCAGGGCGGGAGACTGGAGAAGAAAGGCTGGGGGGGCCGCCTGGACGACGAAGTGGAAGGTAGTGGGGAACGGCCGGCGCGCGCTTGGGGGGCAGGTGGGAAGCGGAGCAGCTGTCAGAGCGCGGGGGAGGGGAGTGCGCGCGTGCGACTGGGCGAGCAGCGCGGCGAGTTGGCTGCTGGCGGGGCAAGGCGTGACCGCGCGGAAGGCCTTCCAGGTGCTCGCTCGCGCCCTTCCTTCGAGTCCGCGCGACTCCTGCTCCCGCCTTTCTTGCAGGTGGCCGGGTCCTGAGTAAAGGTAGGGGGGAAGCGGGCTTTGGGTGGTTTAAGTAGCCGCCTTCAGCCCCTTCGGTTGACGCGCAATGAACGAACTGCCCTGGTCTAGGGCTGCAGCCATTGAAGGCGTGAGTCAGCTGGTCAGGTGGTTGGAAATGCCCCGTGTGCGGTTGGCTTCAACTTCACATGTGCACCACGTCTTCTTTGGCCTGCGTTTTTCGCTAGGGTTGAGGTGCGCTAGTGTTTTGCAGCAGATGAGCGCATGCTAACCCTGCAGCTACGCGGCAATGCACTAGCGCAGCTTAGTAAACAGCTGGCATGAAGTGAAAATAAAAACATTTCTAAAAGTTGGTGAACAAAATGTAAGAATTAACTCGTCTCAGTTCCAGGCAGACGCATGAAAACGCTTTCTATACACTTATTGCATTGAGGGAAAATTGCGTTTAAAACAATTGAGTTGGCAAATGTTTTCAGATATTTAGGCTATGACAAGTTCTCAGATGCAAAGCAGGCTATTATTATGAGTGTGCTCTGCATCCATAGAAATACATATCTATTCAGGGACAAAACCCTACAAAAAATTCTTAAAGAAATGGTACCCAGCTGGGGAAACATTGTTGCAAGGGTCTGGGGTGCTTTTGTTCAGCTTCAAGTTAAAAGTAACTGTTTTTATGTTTGTTTCATTGTATCTATGTCTATATATAAAATCTTGTGGGAATAACTTTTTAGCAGTACAGTACTGTTATCTCTTTTAGAAGAAAACTCAGTATTAACTTAGTGTGGTTAACATACAGTAATAAAAGATCCAGAGTGATTGACGTGCTTATATTAATATGCTGTAAAATAATTGTTCTGGGTCCCCAGATATTACATTAAGACTTCGGAGCGATTGAAGGATATTGTTGTGCTCTCTTTCTTGAATGGAGACCAAAGGCCACTTATAATTTGCAGAACTAGCAAAAAGATGGATTTCTTTCAGAGAATTGTGTGCCCTGTGATTTCGAGCCCTAGGAAGTGCTTAAATAATTTTTCTCAAGTGAGCCTGCTTTCTGGGACTGAACTGAACAGAATGTACCGTAATTTTTTTTTTTAAATTATTTTCAACTTAAATTTCAAGTATTACACTTCTACAGAAAGCAAGAATATAATAGATATCAAATGCAATAGTAATATAATTCCTAAGTTAACAAATATACTATTTATGCTCAAGTCCACTAATTAAGATCCAAGAATTAAAGAAGCTTGGCGAAATTATATAGAAAAACAGTAATAATAACAAGAAACTGAGAGCTATAGCATTGAGATGGGGTCACAATATCCAAATTATAGGGCTCAAGGATTGTTAACATTCAGACGAGACATAGCCACAAAGTTGGTCAGTTGTGATGGTTCAAAAAACACATATTTAAAAGTACGGTAATATACAATACACTTACACGGGTGTCTCAAATAAAAAGTTGCCCCCAGAGATAAAACCCCAGGTTTCAAAAGAAGAAATTCACGGCGGCGCCTTTGCGTCTCCCGTGCCAAATCTGGGAACATTTGTATTTTATATCCAAGAAAGCTTTTTTGTCTATTTTTAAAGTAAAGTTTTAACAACCATGTTTTATCAATTGGTAAAGCTAAAGTAATAATCATAGTGGCTGGTGATGCTAAATCCTTCTCAGATGTTTCTAAAATCTGTGAAATGTTTAAGAGTTCTTGATCTGAAGATTTTACTTTTGGTTGTTGATTTTGTTCTTTATCAGGCAAATAATAAACCCTTGAAAATGGTGGTAATGAATCCTCGGGTATCTCTAAATTTTCCATTAGATATCTCTTAAGCATATCTCTAGGTGTTACTAACTCGAGTCTTGGAAAGTTAATTAACCTTAAATTATTGCTACGTGAGTTGTTCTCAAGCATTTCAATCTTCTTCCTTAGGTTAATATTGTCTTTAACTAAGGTCTCTTGAATTTGTTTCGATGATTTCTTTTTCTATTTTTTGAATAGATGAGTTAGAAGTATTCGTTTCTTCTCTGTACCGTAATTTTTAATGTCAGTGGCACTTCCCTGTAACATTGAAGGTGACTTAGTGATTATCAGTGTACTGTACTGAGGCCGAGTAAATGGTTACCACTGTTTCACTTAATGTATTGTTGATACTAGTGTTACACTACCCAGTCCATTACCTTTGTGTAAATGCCAGAGATCAAATGTTGTGGCAGACTAGGATGAGTCTCGCATGTATGCCAAACTTATTGTCACATCTTCTGTTTAGTACGTTAATGAGATTTGGGCTAGTGCAAGGGTAGGCAATTCCGGTCCTCAAGAGCCACAGGCAGATCAGGATATCCACAATAAATAGGCATGAGAGAGATTTGCATCTCAAGGAGGTAGTGCATGCAAATCCATCTCATACATATTCATGGTGGCTATCCTGAAAACCTGACCTGCCTGTGGCTCTTGAGGACTGGAATTGCCTACCCCAGGGCTAGTGGATTCCTTATTGGAAGAAAAAAAAAATCTTGGCCTTACTAAGGCTTTTATTTCCCCCCCCCCCAATTCTTTGTCTTTGGGGGGAGGGGGGTTAGTGGATCAGGCCCTCTGCAGACAATCAGTTGCTTCTTTTGTGGTAGCAAGGAGAGGATAACATAATCTGACTTTACGTTTGAAATTTTAGATGTGGAAAGCTACTGCTGGTCATTCCTTTTCCATCTCCACAGATGATGGCAATGACGATTGGGAGACGGACCCTGATTTTGTGGTATGGGTTCTAAGTTCTCAAGATGTTGTCTTTGCTGGTGGTGTAGAATTGACTGTGTTAGGTTAACAAGAGCATTTTGCTCTGGAACCCTGGTAGGCATTTCTTTTGGTTTAGATGGTGGGGGGGTATTTTTCCTTCCCCTTTTTGATTTTTCTTGACAGAATGATGTGAGTGAAAAAGAACAGCGATGGGGAGCGAAAACGGTGAAAGGATCTGGCCATCAAGAGCATATCAAGTAAGTTAATTTTCTTGGCACATGTGAGTGGCCTCATATAATGATTCATTTTTTGACTTGATTATGTGCAAGTTTTTTTTACATGAAAGTGACATGCTCTGAGCTAAATCCAAATAATATCTAAAATTAATTATTTTCTGAAACCATGCATCTTTTTAGGGGTATATCCAGTGTTTATTATTTTTTCCAATGCAGCTGCTATGGTGACCCATCATTTGATATATCCCTTATCGCAGTGTCTAAAAATATTTTAAATCTAGGCTAACATTTCTAACCAAATAATAAACTCCAAACATCAGCATAACATTCTTCCCTCAAAAGATTGCAACATTAACATCTTTGGTCTAAATGTTGTCGGTAGGGGTCATTAGAATATGTGTACAGTTTTCAATTCATCCCTCAAACTCTGCCTTTGTAGTCTTTCCCAAGGACTTTTTTTTTTTTTTTTTTAAAGTCTCCAGTTTCAAACTATTGCTAACATCTACGAGTGTCGGGAGCAAAGCTGACTGTTCAGTGGTTTTGTAAAAAAAAAAAGGGGGGTAAATGAAGGAACTGTCGGCGCTGAATACTCTGCGCTGCTCCTGATGCGCATAGGAACTCTTTAAGTGTTGAGAGCAGCGCAGAGCTTTCAGTGCACCAGCCAGCACTAAAAACCACTTTTGCGGTATTGTAAAGGGGGGGGGGCGTAGGCAGTTATTTTGGGATGTTCATAGAAACTCTTCCTTTTCAGTAGGCTCCTACTCTTGAGAATTTCCTTCCCCTTTACCTCCGCACAGGAAGATATTTCTCAACATTTAAAGCTCAATTAAAAGCCTACTACTGTGTTTCCCCGAAAATAAGCCCTAGCATGATTTTCAGGGTAGGTCTTTAATATAAGCCCTAATCCAAAAATAAGCCCTAGTCCCTCTTTGCGCGGCTACCCTGAGAAATAAAGGCCTTGGGTGTGGGAGGTGCCTTGTTGCGGTCCCCGACTGATGGACGGAGCTTCGGAACAGGGCAGCTCAGCTGCTGGGAAGATGGAGTCTGCGAGTGTTTTGAACCCGACCCTTTTTACCTTTACCATCGCCGAGGGGGGACGGAAGGGGCAGTGGTGGCCATTTGCTGGGTGGTGCACGCACTGCGGTGGCGGAGCCCTTGACCAGCGGCCGGGCGCTACTCTCCTGCCCCCCCCCCCCCGGTCGAGAGGCACCACTGTCATGGCTGCGCCTTGACTTCGGCGGCCCGCCAGGCTCTCCATTTTGTTTTAAAGGGTTTTTTTCGCTCCTCTTTGCCCTCCCTTCTTCCCAAGGACGGGGCTCATGAGGGTGATGGATGGCGTAATGGCCAATTGGGGAAGCGTTTTGGAGTCCCCTGTGGTTGGTCCTCAGCGGGGGTTTGGCTGTGCGGAGAGGTGCTCAAGGGTTCTGCTGCAAAAGGGATGGAAAGGAGGGAAGGATAGAAGCTGGGCAAGGGTTCTTCTTCACAGGGGAAAGGGAGGGAGGGATAGAAAGTTGTTGCAGAGGGAAGGCACAAGGGAATGGGAGAGAGGGGAGGAAAGATGCTGTACATGGGGAGGAGAGAAAGAAAAGAGGAAGAATTGGGGTGAAGGAGAGGAAGGGAGAGATGATCATGTATATTTAAAAAAAAAAAAAAACTACCCTGAAAATTTTGGGCCCAAAATTAATGACTTATGTCTTATTTTCAGGGAAACATGGTGTTTCTCACTGGCTTTTTTATATTGATAAAGAATATAATATCCCATTTCCTTTATGTTTTTGACTTTTCTCCTTCCCTCTTCAAATATTTTCATTTATTTATTTATAAAATTTCGAGACCACTTAAACCTAAGTGGTTTCCATACAAAACATACATAATATTCTATCAAACAATACATTGCACATATTATTTCTTATAGCATTTATAATCTAACAATATAATCAGCATAAAATCAGAATCAAAATCCCTTCATGCCACACATAAGCATAACACTAAGAAAAGTGCAAAAGTACAGGACCATCAAAGTTCTCTTCAATATGCACCAACAACGAGTCATTCTTCAATGCTATTTCATAAAATAGCATCAACAAATAATTGTGTGTTCAGCATTTTTTTAAACTGCGGCGATCCATACAAATCCTCAAGATTCCAGGGAGGGAATTCTACCCTTTTGCCTTGTCCCTTCTGTCTCCAGTATTGTTCAATATTATATGTTGGGTTTTTTTCCTTTTAGTTAGTTTAAATGTTTTTACTTCCCCACTCCAATTTTTATTGTAAACCGCTTAGATTTTAACTTGTTTAATATTGGCGGTATATCAAATAACTTCACTATGTCCTCTGGCAGGCATGATTACTTTGCAGTTCATCTAGGTACAAAGCAGTCTGTTTTCAGGTTGTTGTATAATATTAGCTATGGATCTTTTCAGCATTCACAGGCTGAGAGAGAATGTTTCGCAGGAACATCAGAACTTGAAGGAAAAGGAGCTAGAAACAGGGCCCAAAGCATCCCACGGTTACGGCGGGAAGTTTGGCATCCAGCAAGATCGCATGGATAAAGTAAGGCTTGCCAAATACTAGAATAATGCAGCAGTAGACGGTCCCTCTGAATCTGACCATCATTTATCCTCGTTTGCATACTGTGCATGTATTGCTATGATGCCTGTATGGGAGCTCTGAGGAGGGCTGAATTTTGTATAGGTTGCAGGGGGCAAAAGGGAGGCATTTCCAAATGCACTTCTCCTTTGGGAGCCGATGAGAAGCGTGCATTTGGAATCGGTATAAAAAGGAATGTCGCATGCAGCTCATTGTGCAAAATCAACAAAAATTAGTTAAGGTTCAGTACAGAACTTTGTATGTTAAAATGCTCCAGGGCTGTGGAGTCGGTAGATAAATCCTACGACTCCGAACTTCACACTAGTAGAAATACAGCTATGCACTGGGCTTTATTCTTACATCAGAGAAGTACTTAACACATTGTTGGCAGGAAACGAGTTTTTCGCATACTATCACTAGATAGCGGGAGCTGACAAAACTCGGTTTCTACAAATTAGTGCTGGGTGCAGCAAAAGTGTAAACACGACTATTCGGCGAATTAAAAATTACTTATTATCTATCGTTAGGTGAAGAGATACCTTATGATTTGTGGAATTGAGGTCAGAAGGGAGATCAAAATCGTAAATAAAATAGCAGTAAATTCAGTTGTCTTTCCTTAAATTTCTTCAGTATCAAAGAGTGGTTTTTAAAAATTTTGAAATTAACCTTGAATGTTGTAATTGTTTGAACACATTTTTAAATTATTTTATTATAAATTATAATAAAGAATTTCAATATAAGAAAAGAAACTGAAAGTTTTATTCAAAAATAAGCAGTGGTTCAGAAGTTACAGCTATTTTATGCAAAACGTAATTTCCCGTGCAACATTAAAAAATTTTGCCCACTTTTCAGCATAGATCGGTAAAAAATGCCCACAAACAATGTGTTAATTATGACTATTGTTTGTGAAATGAGACATTTGAACTTGCTGTATTTTTTAAAAATTATAATTTAAATTTATCAGGAGTCGGAGTCGGTACGTTTTTATTGACTCTGACTCCACAGTCCTGCTCACTACAGTGAAATATTATTCCACCAAAGTCTCTGCTAAAGCAGAAGTAATAAGCTCTGTTAAGTTTAGCAGAGCATATTGCATTTGTTCCCTGAGAGCGGAAGGTTTGGAAAGAAAATGGAGAACATTGCTGTTTTAAAATTTCAGGCTGAATTGTTCCAGGTGAGCCTGCTAGTGCTGCACCTTAAAGAGTAGCTATAATTCTCTTTATCATAAGAACATAAGAACATAAGCAGTGCCTCCGCTGGGTCAGACCACAGGTCCATCTTGCCCAGCAGTCCGCTCCCGCGGCGGCCCGAACAGGTCACGGCCTGTCTAAGTCACCAGAAGGGGCCCCCTTGCCACCTTGGTTTCCCATTGAGTCTCATCATATTAGATTTTCATCCCACTCATTGGATGCCAATAATTCCCTGCTACTGTTTTTCTTTTGCTCTTTGTTTTGAGCTCTGGAATTGCATTTATTCGGTGAAATGTCTCTGCCTTGCCTGTGATTTTATTATATATTTGTTTTAGGAAAGGGTGGGCTCTTGAAATAAGTTCAGCAGGTTAGACTGGAAGGCAGAACATGCTGGGTTGTTAGACCAGCTGGGAGTCTCAAAATAGAAAATCGAGGAAGCTGCCAGCTGATGAGGCAGAGCAAGCTTCTTATCGCCGTGTAGCATGCACTTGGTTTTCAAACGCAAGCCACAAGAAGGAAGTGGCGAGAAGAATTATCTTCTGATTGCACTGCAAATTTGACCAAGGAAGAATGCCTGGTGTAGCTCTGTATCGAAAAGATTCCAAATAATGCATCTTTTAAGAAGAATGTCTGTAGACAAATAATCAGCTAAGCCGCATCCTAATGTCTCATTGAGGAACACGGTTTTGCTGTAGTTTTGATCAGGTTTGGACAATTTCCTGGAGGAAAAGTCCATAGTCTGTTATTGAGAAAGGCATGGGGGAAGCCACTGCTCGCCCTGGATCGGTAGCATGGAATGTTGCTACTCTGGGGATTCCAGAATCCTGCTACTCTTTGGGTATCCTGCGTGGAATGTTGCTATTATTTGGGGTTCTGGAATCTTGCTAATCTTTGAGATTCTGGAATGTTGCTACTCTGGGGATTCCAGAATCCTGCTACTCTTTGGGTATCCTGCGTGGAATGTTGCTATTATTTGGGGTTCTGGAATCTTGCTAATCTTTGAGATTCTGGAATGTTGCTACTCTGGGGATTCCAGAATCCTGCTACTCTTTGGGTATCCTGCGTGGAATGTTGCTATTATTTGGGGTTCTGGAATCTTGCTAATCTTTGAGATTCTGGAATGTTGCTACTCCTTTTGGGTTTTTGCCAGGTACTGTTGGCCCGGATTGGCCATCATGAAGACGGGCTACTGGGCTTGATGGACCATTGGTCTGACCCATTAAAGCTATTCTTATGTTCTTCAGGTGACAAGAAATTAATATCTGGATAACTTATCTCTGGCTACAAGGGTTTTAGCCTTTTAGAGAAGGCAGGATTGTCACGAGCATACAAATGAATTTGCAGTCTCTTAAATTTTCTGCCACTTTGGAGAACTGCCCCTGATATCTTGTGAATTACACAGAAACATGAGAAAATTTTTTTTTTTTTTTAGCACAATTAATTTATAACATTTTTGAGCACAATTAAACAATGTTTTACCATGAATTCAACTGCAAAGAACATCCTCCTACATCACATTTTTCATTTGCATAAACATTTTATCATTCCTCCAACATATATTTTAATATATCTAAACTATTTTTTCCCTATATCCCCCCTTATTACTTCATATATATATATCAAAATCATTCCAATTTCCCTCCCTACTCTAGAATGAAAGGTGACATAAAACATTAAATTAAAAAAAAAAAAATATATATATATATATATATTTTTTTTTTTTAAATCTAATATAAAGTATTAAGAATCATACTTCTTGCTTTCGAGGATAATTTTTGTATATAAGGATCCCAGATTTTTAAAAATAATCGTGTTCTTTTAGGAAGTTTACAAACCTCAAAAACCTCAAATAAAATTAAACGATGGAATTGATTCCTCCAATGCCAATAATTTGGAGGATCTTTTTGTAACCAATATTGTAATATGCATTTATGACCAATCATACATGCTTTTTGAAAAAGAATACATCTTTCATGTCCAAAAACCCCACAAGCTGCTGCTTTACCAAACAACACACCTTTTGGAGATTCAACCAATTGACAATTCCATAATGACCCCAAAAATAATAGGATGGCAGACCAGAAAGATTTCATCAGATGACATTTCCAAAACGCATGAGACAAAGTATTGGAATCCTTCTCACATTTGATACAAATAGAAGAATTAACTAATCCTGCATGAAATGCTTGTACTTGTGAAAAAAATGCCCTAAGTAAAACTCTATATGTACATTCTCTCCAAATATATCCTGTAATAATTTTAGGCAAGAGATTTTTTTAAAATCCTTCTCAAATGTTATTCACTGAATAGGTTCAGTTTTCTTTTTCTGTTAACTACGTTGAACTGAAAGCTATAGCAGTATATAAAGAAATAATTATGGTATAGCGACAGGTTTGATTTATGCTGTCACACAGTTCTCGTATAAATGTAATTGTTTGGTGGTCTTGACATAAACTTGGTTTTATTTGAGTTGTTAAACCCTAACGATGGAAACTTCTTCCTCAGTGTGCTCTTGGCCACGAGTACCAGTCCAAACTTTCCAAACACTGCTCTCAAGTGGATTCTACCAAAGGATTTGGGGGCAAGTTTGGTGTTCAGGTGGACCGAGTCGATCAGGCAAGTGGTTTGTATTTTTTTTGTTTGTTTGTTTAGTTCTATCATCTGAAGCAAGCCCCAGGGGCAAATTATAAATGTACGAAGCATAAGATTCTGCAGAAAATTTAAATGGAAGGGAAACTCTTAGAGGATTTTGGTATCCCATACCTCATGTGTTGCTTTGAAATTTGGGCAAAGAACTTTATTTTGGAGGGGGGGTGGGGTGATGAGAGAAAGGAGAGGCTTGAACACAACTCCAATACTCTTCACAGTCAGAGCAGGTATGTTTTGCATCACCCTCTCCTTTCCAGACAGCCTGTTGTGAAAAGGGGAGGTGGGGGTGAGCCTATAAGTAGAGTAGAGAATAGTTACTCAGTTCCCCTAATTTAGTCAGTCCTGAACCATAGTTTCATTTACTCGGATGCGGCAAAATTTGGACAACTGCAACAATTAACACTGCCAGAGAATGTGATGAAAGTAGTTAGCTTAGCAGGATTTAAAAAAAAGGTTTGGATAATTTTCTGAAAGAAAAGTCCATAAGCCATTATTAAAAGATGGACTTGGGAAAACCCACTGCTTATTTCTAGGATAAGCGGCATAAAACCTGTTTTGCTCTTTTGGGATCTTGCCAGGTACTTGTGATCTGGATTGGCCACTGTTGGAAAACAGGATACTGGGCTTGATGGACCTTTGGTCTGTCCCAGAATGACGCTCTCATGTTCTCATTGTGTAATCATGAATCGGGCACGATTAAAAGTATTCTATTTCTCGCAGGCATTCTGTTCACAGTCCGACAGAACAGAGTAACAGTTTTATTACAGACCCTTTTTTAAAAAATTCCTAAACTTATCTCCTCTTATGAACACACAGCACGGGTTTTAGCGCCTGCAAGTGGCGGTAACTGCTCCAACGTTCATAAGGAATTCTATGAGCGTCGGAGCAGTTACCGCCGCTGCTAGCGCTAAAACCCACGCTATGCGTTTGTAAATGAGGGGTCTAATGTTTTATCCTTCTCCCCTTCTCCATACCCTCCTAGAATTCATTGTGACTAACCTCTCCGTTCATTCCTTAACCCTTTCAGGACCATAAGGATCGTAGGCCAATTTTTGTGGTTTTGACGACATTTTTATGGTAAAAAGGGCTTGCAGATGCCAAAAAATTGATTTTTTTTGTGAAATATCATTATTTTTTTTTTAAAAAATCAAACTTCTGGCTTATGGACAGTGTGGCAAGTGAATCTTCTCGTCAATCTGGCAACGACGCTAATGAATGAATGTCGGAACCAGTTTGTTTACATAAAGGCAGTATCATATGGAATCCGTACATATCAAATTTAGAACTGTAGACTATCCCAATCAAAATTTATAGGATTTTAAAGTTATGGGACAAATATGTCCCTTGGTCCTGAAAGGGTTAACAGCTGTAGACCTTGTCCTTGTTAACGGTCTTGGTTTGTTTCCTGACCCTTTTTTTTATGATACTGTAAACCACTTAGATATTAACCCTGGTTTTATATATGCGGTATACCAAACAAATTGAACTTGAGTAGACCCTTGGTGATGTGTTGGAAACTCTGCTGCGGTCCTAGAGAGGGGATATCCAAAGTGGTGTCTGGGTTTGTATTTAGGGGACAACATTGCTGTAATCCCTTTCTTCACTGGATCTGTCTAAACTTTCGGTAGGGAGACATGATACCTTCCTATTTGTGAACAAAATTCACTCTTTCTTTTTCAGTCTGCTGTGGGTTTTGAATATCAGGGCAAGACCGAGAAACATGCGTCCCAAAAAGGTAAAAAGTGAGGCATGGCGCTAACTGGGCTGCTCCAACACTGGCAAACTCTTGATGAGCTCTTTTGAGTATATATGAGGGGGGCAAGATGTCCACCAGAATTTGGTTTGCCATAAGAGAATACACAGCATTATGTATTTTATGGTGTCAGGTCAAAAGCGCGCCGGGACAAAGGCGCGCGCAGACAATTGAGTGCAGCGCGGAGGCATGCGCCGCATAAAATTACTGTTTTTAGGGCTCCGACGGGGGGGGGGGGGCGTGGGGTGGAACCCCCCCCACTTTACTTAATAGAGATCGCGCCGCGTTGTGGGGGGTTTGGGGGGTTGTAACCCCCCACATTTTACTTAAAACTTCACTTTTTCCCTGTTTTTAGGGAAAGAGTTAAGTTTACAGTGAAATGTACCCCCCCAAATCCCCCACAACGCCGGCGCGATCTCTATTAAGTAAACTGGGGGGGGACTCCCCAACAAAACCCCTGGTCGGAGCACCTAAAAACTGTAATTTTCTTTGGCACGCGCCTTTGTCTTTCACGGGGTTGTCTATGAACTGTATTTTATACAAGGTGGAGATATGGCGCCCTTCCTATAGTATAAATTAGAGAATGACACTGGGACAATTTTTCCCCATCCTCGCAGGAACTCAATTTCCCCGTCCAAGTGAGTTTTGTCGCTGTCCCTGACACTTTCCTGCAAGCTCTGCCGTAACCACACAAGCCTCGAACGCTTATGATTTTAAAGTGTTTGAGGCTTGTGCAGATGAGGACGGAGCTTAGGCATTGGTGGAATGAGGTATTATGACATCACAATCTGAGCTCTAGAATGTTGCTACTTAGGATTTGAAAGGGTTTGAGGCTTGTGCAGATGAGGACGGAGCTTAGGCACTGGTGGAATGAGGCATTATGACATCACAATCTGAGCTCTAGAATGTTGCTACTTGTGTTCTGAAAGTGTTCAAGGCTTGTGCAGATGAGGACGGAGCTTAGGCATTGGTGGAATGAGGCATTATGACATCACAATCTGAGCTCTAGAATGTTGCTACTTGTGTTCTGAAAGTGTTCAAGGCTTGTGCAGATGAGGACGGAGCTTAGGCATTGGTGGAATGAGGCATTATGACATCAGAATCTGAGCTCTAGAATGTTGCTACTTAGGATGTTCAAGTGTTGGAAGCTTGTGCAGATGAGGACGGAGCTTAGGCACTGGTGGAATGAGGCATTATGACATCACAATCTGAGCTCTAGAATGTTGCTACTTGTGTTCTGAAAGTGTTCAAGGCTTGTGCAGATGAGGACGGAGCTTAGGCATTGGTGGAATGAGGCATTATGACATCAGAATCTGAGCTCTAGAATGTTGCTACTTAGGATGTTCAAGTGTTGGAAGCTTGTGCAGATGAGGACGGAGCTTAGGCACTGGTGGAATGAGGCATTATGACATCACAATCTGAGCTCTAGAATGTTGCTACTTGTGTTCTGAAAGTGTTCAAGGCTTGTGCAGATGAGGACAGAGCTTAGGTATTGGTGGAATGAGGCATTATGACATCACAATCTGAGCTCTAGAATGTTGCTACTTGTGTTCTGAAAGTGTTCAAGGCTTGTGCAGATGAGGATGAAGCTTAGGCATTGGTGGAATGAGGCATTATGACATCACAATCTGAGCTCTAGAATGTTGCTACTTAGGATTTTAAAGCGTTTGAGGCTTGGGCAGATGAGGACGGAGCTTAGGCATTGGTGGAATGAGGCATTATGACATCACAATCTGAGCTCTAGAATGTTGCCACTTAGGATTTTAAAGCGTTTGAGGCTTGTACAGATGAGGACGGAGCTTAGGCATTGGTGGAATGAGGCATTATGACATCACAATCAGAGCTCTAGAATGTTGCTACTTAGGATTTGAAAGCGTTTGAGGCTTGTGCAGATGAGGACAGAGCTTAGGCATTGGTGGAATGAGGCATTATGACATCACAATCTGAGCTCTAGAATGTTGCTACTTAGGATTTTAAAGCGTTTGAGGCTTGTGCAGATGAGGACGGAGCTTGCAGGAATGGGGCAGAGACAGGAAAAGAACTCGCTGGGACGGGAAAATGAGTTCCCGTGGGGACAGGGAAAAATTAGTCCCCGTGTCATTCTCTAGTATAAATATGCTTAACAGTTTAAACATATGTAGCTATCTGTAGGATTACTGCTTAACTTATGTTGCTGATCTGTATAAAAATTCCAAGAATTAAAGGAAATGGAAAGAAGAGTATTTGAAATTATA
Source organism: Geotrypetes seraphini (assembly GCF_902459505.1). Lineage (NCBI taxonomy): Eukaryota > Metazoa > Chordata > Amphibia > Gymnophiona > Dermophiidae > Geotrypetes > Geotrypetes seraphini. The sequence goes on from NC_047102.1 coordinate 5,958,189, forward strand.
ATTGGAATGAATTGATGCACCAGGACTTTTAAGGAATAAGGACAGATTTAGAGCTTGCATTTCAGCTATTTTCTTGTTCATCTTCTCCCTTTATGCATAGTATGGAATGGGCCTTTGGGAGACTGATACTGGTCACACAGAGCTTGGGGGCGAGTTTATTTATTTTAAAAATATATATTCTATTTGGGACCAAATTAATTGTTTATTAGAAAATCCAGTGGCATTGTCCTATGATACTGTATTATTTGGTATGTCAATGAGAGCAAAGAGTCAGATATCATCAAATAATAACAAGCTATTACTCATGACTGGGGTTGCCATTCAACAAATTACTTATAACTGGAAGAACTGGAGTAGACTAGGTTATAATTTTGGGTGGAATTCATTATGTCATATGTATAAAATGGAAAGAGTAATAGCAACACAGCGAGGATATATTAGGAAATTTCAAGATGTGTGGTAGCCATTAACAAAATTTTGTAATGATTAGATGTTACTTTTCCCTTAATTCTTAAAGTTCATTTTTCAGGGAGGGAGGGTATTTTAAGTATAACATCTTATATAAAGTAATTTAATTACTTATGAAGGGGTGGGAAGGGAGGGAGATAAGATTTTATGATTGGTATTATTGGTGATATTTGGTGATTGGTATTATAAATGATATTCTCAATGTGCAAATATATTTATGTATTATCACACTTATGGTACGTATAAAAATGAATAAAGATTTACAAAAAAAATATATATATATATTCTGCATATCTTGCAATTCTATGCGGAGTACAATAAAACATCCAAATGAGAAATAGTTTGTTTGAGAGGTTAGAAAGACCCTGAAGGGGAATATCCTGAATCTGGAATAGTCGTGCGTAAGCTGCACAGCGTGCACTGTCTTATCTCTGTTAAGCTGCTGTGGTGATAGCATCAACCTTTTTGCTGTTGAGCGGGTTGGGCAGCACATGCGGCCTAGTCCCCAGGATTTCATGGGTTTTTGTCTTGACTCTTAGACTATACAACCGGTTTTGGTGGTAAATACGGGGTGCAGGCTGATCGTGTGGACAAGAGCGCTATGGGCTTCGATTACCAGGGCAAAACTGAGAAGCACGAATCACAGAAAGGTCAGTAAATGTTTGCAGGCTTTGTATGCGGATTATATGTGTAGATACAGTACTCCCCTGAAATTCACAGGGGTTCTGTTCCAGGAATCCCCGCGAATTTTGAAAAACTGCGATTACGGTTTTTCAGCTTATCGAAGACAGGAGAGGGCAGCTGGGGTGCCGGCGGGTGCTTAAATTGTACTTACAAAGCCGGGCACATTTTCCGACTGCCTCTTCCTGCTACTAAAGTCATGGTTTCACCAATCAGGAGATGCTTTGATACGCCAGACAGTGTGTCAAAGCAGCTCCTGATTGGTGAAACCATGACTTTAGTACCAGGAAGAGGCAGTCGGAAAATCCTGCGAATTACTGAGTGTGCGATTTAATTTGTGCAGTTGTGTTCTTTCTTATATAGTACTTTGCACCCATGTATAAACAATCCATACAAAAAGGAGAACAATTCAAAATTTTAAAAAAAGAGCGCCATAATACAATAAAGTATTAAAAGAACAGACTAAAATTTGTGTCTTCTGCCTGGTTCCCAGGTTTTCAGTTCATACATAACGCAAAACACCCCTAAAAAGTTAATTCATAGTCAAATCTGGAAATGCTTTCCAAAATAAATAAACTTTTAGCTAGGCTTTAAACATGTTGAAATAAAGAAATCACTCAATGATATGTTTGTAAATACGCTATGTTGATGATATAGATGAGTCTACAAATATTTATGCTCAGAATCATGGAGGGGGGTGCTGGGGATAAACTCCAGGACCAACCACCTCACAATCATCGTATGTAAAAAGTAGACACCATATTATATCAAATAAATGTTTTTCTGTTGTGAACGTCTACTAAATTATTAAGAGACTCAGCAAACTTATCTGAGAGCTTGCAGGTCCCAGAAAAACATTTATTTGATATAATATGGTGTCTACTTTTTACATGCGATGATTGGGCAGTGAGGTGGTTGGTCCTGGGGTTTATCCCCAGCACCCCCCTCCATGATTCTGAGCATAAATATTTGTAGACTCATCTATATCATCAACATAGCGTATTTACAAACATATCATTGAGTGATTTCTTTATTTCAACATACGTCCTTTTATCACTCATTCTTGGAAAGTGTTTCAAGTATTACCCCTTGTCTATATTTGACTGAAGGCTTTAAACGTGAGCAATGAAGAAATATTACGTACCAAATCAAGCAAATCGTTCCAAAACACGGGGCTCACAACTTACCACATAGTATCCCTAAAAGTGGAAGTTAAGACCTGACGGACAGATGGCACACTTGTAAGAGGAATTGCTGGCTTGAACACAAAGATCTATCTGGTACATACAGTATTATATATTTTGACAAAAAATTGGAAGATTCCCCTTACTGGCTATAAATACCATCAAAATCAAGTTGAAAAGAATACAGTATTTTACTGGCAACCCGTAAAGCGGAAAATACTCCAAAGAATAATTATCTGCCGTATGTCCTAGAATCTACCCCTTTGTGCATAGTGCACTCTGTAATACATAGTAACATAGTAACATAGTAGATGACGGCAGATAAAGACCCGAATGGTCCATCCAGTTGGCCCAACCTGATTCAATTTAAATTTTTTTTTTTCTTCTTAGCTATTTCTGGGCAAGAATCCAAAGCTTTACCCAGTACTGTGCTTGGGTTCCACCTGCCGAAATCTCTGTTAAGACTTACTCCAGCCCATCTACACCCTCCCAGCCATTGAAGCCCTCCCCTGCCCATCCTCCACCAAACGGCCAGACACAGACCGTGCAAGTCTGCCCAGTACTGGCCTTAGTTCAATCTTTAATATTATTTTCTGATTCTAAATCTTCTGTGTTCATCCCACGCTTCTTTGAACTCAGTCACAGTTTTACTCTCCACCACCTCTCTCTCTCTTTCTTTGTATTTCTCTCTTTTTTTCTCTCTTTCTCTCTCTCTTTCTCTCTCTTTTTCTTTCCCTTTCTCTCTCGCTTTCTCTGTCTTTCTCTCTTTTTTTCTCTCTTTCTCTCTCTCTTTCTCTCTCCCTTTCTCTCTCTCTTTCTCTCTCTCTCTTTCTTTGTCTTTCTCTCTCTTTCTTTCTCTCACTATCACTCTCTCTTTCTTTCCCTTTCTCTCTCTCTCTTTCTTTGTCTTTCTCTCTCTTTCTTTCTCTCACTATCACTCTCTCTTTCTTTCCCTTTCTCTCTCTCTCTTTCTTTGTCTTTCTCTCTTTTTTTCTCTCTTTCTCTCTCTTTTTCTTTCCCTTTCTCTCTCGCTTTCTCTCTCTCTCTTTCTTTGTCTTTCTCTCTCTTTCTTTCTCTCACTATCACTCTCTCTTTCTTTCCCTTTCTCTCTCTCTCTTTCTTTGTCTTTCTCTCTTTTTTTCTCTCTCTCTTTCTCTCTCTTTTTCTTTCCCTTTCTCTCTCTCTTTCTCTCTCTCTCTTTCTTTGTCTTTCTCTCTCTTTCTTTCTCTCACTATCACTCTCTCTTTCTTTCCCTTTCTCTCTCTCTCTTTCTTTGTCTTTCTCTCTCTTTCTTTCTCTCACTATCACTCTCTCTTTCTTTCCCTTTCTCTCTCTCTCTTTCTTTGTCTTTCTCTCTTTTTTTCTCTCTTTCTCTCTCTTTTTCTTTCCCTTTCTCTCTCGCTTTCTCTCTCTCTCTTTCTTTGTCTTTCTCTCTCTTTCTTTCTCTCACTATCACTCTCTCTTTCTTTCCCTTTCTCTCTCTCTCTTTCTTTGTCTTTCTCTCTTTTTTTCTCTCTCTCTTTCTCTCTCTTTTTCTTTCCCTTTCTCTCTCTCTTTCTCTCTCTCTCTTTCTTTGTCTTTCTCTCTCTTTCTTTCTTTCATCCCATGCTGTGTACATCCCACGCTTCTTTGAACTCCGTCACAGTTTTACTCTCCACCACCTCTCTAGGGAGCGCATTCCAGGCATCCACCACCCTCTCCGTAAAGTAGAATTTCCTAACATTGCCCCTGAATCTACCACCCCTCAACCTCAAATTATGTCCTCTGGTTTTACCATTTTCCTTTCTCTGGAAAAGATTTTGTTCTACGTTAATACCCTTTAAGTATTTGAACGTCTGAATCATATATCCCCTGTCTCTCCTTTCCTCTAGGGTAGACATATTCAGGGCTTCCAGTGATGCGTGTGAACATGTTGTAAACACACACTTTGCTTTTATTAGGTTGTTTATTTGTTTTTGTTTTTTGCATTGACTAGTGAATTATAAAGCCTAATATTAAGAACATCTTGCTACAGAATATGGTTCATTTGATCCCATTATGTTAAAACATGATCTGTGTTAACCCCATTATATTCTACATTTGATTTTACAGGGCAAGCTCTTTCTGTTTCAAAGATCATATGTTCTCTGGTTCTCGCGCACACGAACCCAATTTGGTCCCATCTCTTAATTTTGTCTGCCATGAAAACTTGATATCAACATCAAGTTGCTAGGGCTTGAACACGAGCCGATGGCACCTAACAACAATTAATTTTGCAGCTTTATGAACAGAACTGGTCCATCCTGCGATTGGTTTCGGAGAAGGAGCTGCTGAAATTTTTCAGCCACTTAGGTTTTTTTTTATACTGATATTGCAGAGAAATTACAGCAGCTGTCTTCTCAACATGAACAGCTTCCCTTCGTTTTGGCTCTCTTGCTGTCGGAACTTCAGTTTGCAGTTTGTACAACATTTTGAAATGCAGTTTTCTGATTTAAAACAAACAAACAAAACAAAGGATGTTATCCCTCCAAAGAGTGGGCCTTGAAGTGGCAAGCTGGACAGCAAATGCTAATTGTATCCCTTTTGCTTTCTTAGACTATGCAACTGGGTTTGGTGGTAAATACGGGGTTCAGGCTGACCGTGTGGACAAGAGCGCCATGGGCTTTGATTACCAGGGCAAAACTGAGAAGCACGAATCACAAAAAGGTCTGTAAATGTGTACAAGGTTTTATTTTTTCCTCTTATTTGTTGTATGCATGCATTCCATGTAGGAGAGTGTTAAAACTTTAACTTTGGAAACTTGGAGCCAGATACATGGAGCATTTGAGGGGGAACCAAAAAATTAATCCTCTATTCTGCTCTATCATGAGTTTCTAGGTGGAGTACAGCCACAAATAAAATAGAACAAAATAAGATTAACAATATACAGACAGGCATAAATCATCCATTAATATCCCAAATTATGTCTGTCAAATCCATAATTCAATCTTAACAGCACATTAAATCTGGAGAGCAAATGTCTCTGTAAACAAAACTGCTTTCAATTATTTTCTAAAAGTATAATAATTCTCTGTCCATCTAAGGTACTTTATTTCATTCATAAATAATAATGCGCCGTTGAAAATGATCCACCTGCATGATAATTCCATTTAAAGTTTGGAAGCTGCAGTCACCTTGTAGTTCCAGAATGTAAGGAATGGGTTGGATATATCTGGCATCAGCGATACAGTAAAGGAGAAACATCCTTAGAGAAGGCCTTATGTACCAGACAGAGAATCTTAAATTTCACTCCACTTCTAGTTCTGCTCAAGTATGTTCAGCAGTGCATTTTTGGGCCTGATTTCTGCGTCCCAGTTGCAGGCGGTGCAGTGGTTGGATCTACAGCCTCAGCACCCTGGGGTTGTGGGTTCAAACCCCGTGCTGCTCCTTGTGACCCTGGGCCAGTCACTCAGTCTTCCATAGCCCCAGGTACATTAGATAGAGTGTGAGCCCACCGGGACAGAAAGGGAAAAATGCTTGAGTTTGAGTGTAAAACCGCTTAGATAAACCTTGATAGGCAGTATATAAATACCTAATAAACTTGAAACTCTATGTATATTCATGTAAGCGTAGGAGAAAAGTTATGCCTTTATAGAGATGCTTTCAAGTACTAACACTAGTTCCCCTTCATAGCTTCTTTTCTTGAATCTTTACAGATTGAATTCCCTTCCCCTCCTTTTGTTTTGTTCTTTTTTTGTGCTCTTTTCTCGATCTCATTGTAGTTCACCCTCTCCCTTCTGTATCTCATTAGTTTTTGTCTTTGTAATAAGTTATTTTGTACAATCATTTAGAATTATGATAGCAATACATCAAATTATTATTAAACTTGAAACTACTTTGGAATAGGTGTAACTTTACGTAGAAGCGTCCAGCGAATCTTATTTTATAAAAACTCAAAAAGCTACGTGTTGCCTTCGAGAGAGATGAGATATAAGCACGTGTAGAGATTTGGCACCCATAACATAACAAAGTAATTGTATTCCGCATTACCCTCTCATTGCTGTTTGAAGTGAAAGTAGATTATTATAAAGTGTTTTTGTACTGGCAGTCCTTAACTGGAAGAAAGGACCGTTGAGAGCGTCTAGAGTTTGCAAATGTAAAATGATCCACCATGTAATCTGCTGCGAGACCATGTAACACAGGGATCTCAAAGCCTCTCCTTTAGGGCCACAATCCAGTCGGGTTTTCAGGATTTCCCCAATGAATATGCATTGAAAGCAGTGCATGCACATTCATTGGGGAAATCCTGAAAACCCGACTGGATTGCGGCCCTCAAGGAGGGACTTTGAGACCCCTCACTTTAGCACTTTATAATTAAAAAAAAAAAAAATTCCAAATTTGAATGTTACTCTAGCTTCATTTGGAAGCCAATGCAACCTTTGATTGTAAGGTGTAACATGGTCTGATTTCTTTAGATTAAAAATTAATCTTACAGTAGTATTTTGAATCATTCGCAAACTATAGAGATTTTTTTTGAAGGCACTGAGAATCAGATTGCACTAATAAAGGAAAAAGTATTAAAGTATGCTCTAACAGTGCATAATTTCCACTTACGACCGCAATTGGTTCCGATTGTTAGTAAGTGCGTCCTGGCATCCACCTCCAATATAACCCAACAGGTGCATGGGACAACTCCTGTGGTGGCTCACAGGGATCCTGTCTTTGCCATTGTTGTTCAATATATATCTAGCATCTTAAGGGACAAGATTGGCAAATCAAGGAATTCAACTATATAGTTATGCTGATGATATAACCATCATAATGCTTGCCCTGGATCGGTAGCATGGAATGTTGCTACTCTTTGGGTTTTGGCCAGATACTAGCGACCTGGATTGGTCACCGTGAGAACGGGCTACTGGGCTTGATGGACCATTGGTCTGACCGTTCTTATAATTTCTTTAACCTCTCAACTATCTGTAGTCATTCAGTTCATGTCTTCGGTGATTCTAATAGTTGATAACTAGATGAGTGATTTCAAATTGAAATTAAATCCAGATAAGATGAAACTTTTCCTGGCCTGTCCATAATTTAAAAAAACAGACCACATAACGCCTTATTACAGGGAGCTGCATTGGCTCCCCATGGGAGCTAGAGTGCACTTTAAGTGCCTGTGTTACAAAGTAATATCTGGTATGGCTCCAGACCTATTTAGCTGATCGATCTATTTTTTCCCATCATAGACGTTCTACTCAGATAGCTTCCTTTTTTGATTTTGCATCGCCCAAAGGTTGCCGTTATAAAAGATATCATAATTGACTACTGTCATTTCAGGCAGCTATTTGGGATTCTGATTTTCATCAATTATTCTTTACATCTACATCATATCAAAATTTTAGGAAACATAAAGACTTTATTTATTTAGGACATTTTTGAAAGATTGAAAATGTATTTCATTCTGTGTTGTAGCAGTATTTTACTTTTGTTAAACCGCGTAGAACTGAAGGGTAATGCGGTATACAAATGTTAAGTTAAGCTGTATGTGTGTGTAGATTTCCTAATGAGATGCGCATCGTTAGTGCAAGGATTTCTCGAATCTTTATAGCTCTACGATTTTGCAAAGCTTGCACAGTAATAAAAATGATTAAACTGTTCAAATCTGTTCTTTTCTGTCATCTGCAGATTATTCCAAAGGCTTTGGTGGTAAATATGGCGTGGACAAGGAAAATGTGGACAAAAGCGCCGTTGGCTTTGAATACCAAGGCAAAACGGAAAAACATGAGTCTCAAAAAGGTTTTGTCCCCTTTTCTTTCTTAATGATTAACCTTAAAAGGGTCAGGAAAAAAAATAAGATGGCTGTTCGTTTAATATTTTCCTCAAGCAATAGCAAAACATCGCTAAAACCATATGCATGTGAATTGTAGTTTGCAGTAGAGAATGACACGATGGGAAAATAGGACTTCAATGAGAAACCAAGGGGGCCCCTTCTGGTGATTCAGACAGGTCGTGACCTGTTGGGCCGCCGCGGGGGGCGGACTGCCGGGCGGGATGGACCTAGGGTCTGACCCGGCGGAGGCACTGCTTATGTTCTAACTCATTTTCCCGTCTCGACCCATCAAGTTCTTTTCCTGCCCCATTCCTGCAAGCTCTGTCCTCATCTGCACAAGCCTCAACCAATTTAAAATCATAAGTGTTTCGAGGCTTGTGCGATTAAGGCAGAGCTTAATTGAGGGGTACAGATAAGAGTAGCGGTAGGTTATAGGGATAGTCTGGGACCATTGCTCAGGCAATGGGCCTGATGGGCCGCCGCGGGAGCGGACCGCTGGGCGGGATGGACCTAGGGTCTGACCCGGCGGAGGCACTGCTTATGTTCTAACTCATTTTCCCGTCTCGACCCATCAAGTTCTTTTCCTGCCCCATTCCTGCAAGCTCTGTCCTCATCTGCACAAGCCTCAACCAATTTAAAATCATAAGTGTTTCAAGGCTTGTGCGATTAAGGCAGAGCTTACAGGAATGGGGTAGGGACAGCAACAAAACTCATGGGGACAGGACGGTGAAATGGAGTTCCTGCAGGGATGGGGACATATTTGTCCCCGTGTCATTCTCTACTTTGCTGCTCTGTAGCTGCATCGGTGCTAACCACTTCTGGTTCATATTTTATGTGATGGTATGGTGGCTGCAAGAGAGGGTGGAGTTACGATTCTGTGCATGCACCTATGTTCCGTTTCTTGTATGAAGACTCCTGTGGGCACCTTTGCGACCTCGGACTAATTTCAGGCCCAGACATTAGAGCATTTCTTAACATTTTACAGTCAACTAACTTAACCACTGCTTGAATAAGGGGATGTGTAAATTTTAACTTGCAGGTGTGTAATGTGAAAGTTTATTTGTGTTCCATTCTGTCTAACCTGCTGTTTTTGTATCGTGTCCAGCTTACAGCGCCTTCAGTTTTAACTCTTGTGGATTTTGTGTGTGTATGTGTGTAGACTATGTGAAAGGGTTTGGAGGAAAGTTTGGTGTACAGACAGACAGACAGGACAAGTGTGCCCTTGGCTGGGATCATCAGGAAAAAGTACAGCTACATGAGTCCCAAAAAGGTACAGCCCTTGCCTCAACAGCAATCTTTTTACCCATCTGAAATGCATTCACATCTTTTCTGTCATTCACATTGATTCCTTAATTTATGAGCTTTTGATGTGCTGCAGGAGGGCACAGTCTCACTGGTGCGTTGATCTCCCTTCCCTGTCCATGACCACTGAGTATGGCGTTCTGTCCTTTTATTATGGGAGGTGAAAACGATAGATTGAACATTTTTGCCTTTTTGGCTCTTGCCGATCGTCTACTTTATTTCTTTGGACTCTTATTCTGGGAAGCAGGATTTCATGATACATATTGTGAACAGAGATCTTCTCTTAGGCTACTGTTAGAATGCTTCCTGTTTAACTTTAGTGGGGGAAGAGTGTTTATGGTTTTGCACTGTTTAAAATGCCAACTTATGCATTCACACTGATGTTATGAGACGCCATCTTGTTCATTTTAGCCAGATACATTGAAAGATGTTGTTCTCATCTATGGTTTTGTTTTTTTTTTTTGGAGGGGGGGGACAAGCTTAGCATATGTGTCTCTAAATGTTCTTTTTGTAACCTGTTGTCTTGGATGGGTTGTCTTGGGTGGGTCTCGCCAGTCTTTCAGATGTTCAGCGATTTGGCCGCATTCCTATAGTAGGATCCAAAGCTATGTCCAAAGATGGAATAAAACTGATCGGTCCTGTAACAGATTTAGTTGAAAATACTTTTTAGTGAGAATTAACTGCTCCAAATCCTAGGTACCCGCTGGTGCTGTATGCTCTTAAAAAGTGTTAAAAATTTCATATTTAGCATAGATGGCAGCTCTTCCTTACCTGGACAGACTTGTCTGTGAACTCCTCCCAGGTGCTGTTGGACTATGGAAGGTTTCTGGGGAGAATCAAGTAACAATTTTTACATCAAATCTAATGGTCAGCTACCAACAGTATTAAAAAAGGGCAAAGGCCTTTAGCCCCTGCTAAAAAGAATGACCGTGACCAGGTCAAGCTGGAAAGTTACCAGCTGGCATCTAACATCCCATTCTAGGAAAGTTTTTGTATAGAACATTCAACTCGATGATTCACTAGAAGAGAGAAAGTGGCTGAATCTGTGTCAAGTAGGATTCAGACCTGGCTACAGAATGAAGATGGTCCATGACTGGTGGAAACCAGGCATCAGTGGCACAATACTCGTCTATCTGAACAAGCAACAGTTCAAACTGTTTGGCAGTGCTGATCTACAGGGTACCACAAGGATTGGCACTTTCAACATCTACCTCAAGACACTAACCCAGATGATTGTCGGTGGATTTTAAGTACATCTGTGCAGATGATTTGCATACACTCCTACTCATTGAATCAATCTCTAACACATGCAGTTTACATACCTGTCATCGAGATCCTTTTTGGAAATCGTGAACCACAGGTCAAGAACCTTGGAGTACAGCTAGACTGAAGTTGCCCTCCTCCCCACCCCCACCATTAAATCTAAGCAACCTTCAGGAGAGTCCTCTATCAACCATACATTGAGAAGGCAAGTCATGCCATGATAATATTGACAAGATTACTGTAACGTGCTTACATTGATCTGACTGCTCCAGCCCTCATTGATTCCAAGCGCTGCAGCAAGACTGACAGAAGGTTGTAAGTGACTTGATCATATCGCACCATTCCTGCAAAACCTTCCCCTGCCTACCAGTACAATACAAGTCTAAATGTAAAACTCTCTGATCTCAAGAGAGGCCAGAGTAAAACAGGGTCTCCATCTATGCACCTCTAAGATCTGACAAGGAGATTTCCTAAGCACAGCCCCTCCAAAGGAAATGATGTGTTGTGGCATCTGCCAGTGAGCCTTTTCAGAAGCAGCCCCCACGCTCTGGAAGGCATTACTTAACGCAAGACTCTGTCTGCTTCAGGAAGCAGGATTTGCTGTTCTCCCAAGACTTTAATGGAAGGCGTAAGTAGCCAGTCACACAGACTTAACAATGGCTGCATTTACTTTGCTTGCTTGCCCCTCGCATACTCTAGCTGAGATCAGTTAATGAACTTTTTCTGATTTCACAAGTGATTTTCTTTTAGTCATGTTTATCTTCTATCTAAATACCTGTTACTTCGTATTAGCTATCTGTCCTACATCTGCTTACACCCTGTGTTATTAAAATGTTTTGGATATTGTATTGATATTGTTAGTAACATACCATGCTATAATGTGTAGTGTTTGAATATTTTATTGTTCGAATTGTTTGTTGCTTGTGTGTCTGGATTATACTGCCATGGATACATTTTTTCAAAAAGGAGGTAATTGAAGAAAATTAATTCCAAAGCTGCCACAAGGACACACACTTGGGCTAATGATCTGACTAATTACCGGAAGTGGTTGAATTGGCTTTCCTGTGCAAAAAAAAAGAGCCAAAAACGAGGTTGGGTTTAGCGCTACTGTCTACCCATCTTTCAATTAAATATTGAGGTCTTTAAGAACATTTGCCTTCCACGCTGGTTTGGAGAAATATATTGATTAGGAGTTTGGCTGTCCATTTAGGTCAGGGGTGTCCAATGTCGGTCCTCGAGGGCCGCAATCCAGTCGGGTTTTCAGGATTTCCCCAATGAATATGTACGAGATCTATTAGCATACAATGAAAGCAGTGCATGCAAATAGATCTCATGCATATTCATTGGGGAAATCCTGAAAACCCGACTGGATTGCGGCCCTCGAGGACCGACATTGGACACCCCTGATTTAGGTAGTTTAGATTAATAATAAGTTCAGGGGATGCTATTTATATCCATTACGAAATTATAGTAAATATTTTAAAATAGCATTCATTAAACTTGTTTTATGTTTCAAAGATTATATTGGGGTCTTTGAGGCTTATAAATTCAAGGACTTATTTCCAAAACTCACTACATCCACAGTAGAGAAATCAATTTTTTCACGTAATTATAAACATTTTTCTTATCCCACAAGAGGTAGAAAAAGCTAAAATATAAGTATTCAAAAGTTTAGTGAAACCTATGCATTTCATCCTGTATCACTTATCTCAATAATGGCTTAAGGACTTCTCTTTTTGGAAATTATCCAAACCCTGCTAAGCTAACTGATTTTCACCACATTCTCCGGCAACAAATTCCATAGTTGAATTACACATGTGAAGGAATATTTTCTCTGGTATGTTTTAAATCTAATACTTAGGCGCTTCATTGCATGCCCCCTAGTCCTAGTATCTTTGGAAAGAGTAAGCAAGCAATTCACATCTACCCTTTCCATGACCTCTGTTATTTCTTCCCTGAGCCATTTCTTCTCCAAGCTGAAAAGCCCTAGCTGCTTTAGCCTTTCTTCATAGGGAAGTCGTCCCATCCCTTTTATCATTTTCATTGTCCTCTGTACTTTGTCTAATTCCGCTGTATCTTTTTTGAGATACGGTGACCAGAACTGAACACAGTATTTGAGGTGTGGCCATACCATAGAGCGATACAAGGACATTATAACATTTTCATATTTGTTTTCCATTCCTTTCCTGATAATTCCTAACATTCTATTTTCTGTCTTAGCTCAGGGCTTCAACATATCCTCAACAATGACACCTAGATCCTTTTCCTGGGCAATGACTCCTAATGTGGAAAATTGCATCACATAGCTATAGATTGAGTTCCTCTTTCCCACATGCATCACTTTGCACTTGCTCACATTAAACATCATTTGCCATTTTAATGCCCAGTCTTCCAGTCTCACAAGGTCCTCTTGCAGTTTTTCACAGTCCTCTTGCGATTTAACAGCTTTGAACAACATTGTGTCATCAACAAATTTAATTAAATCACTAGTTTATTCCCATCTCTAGATCATTGATAAGTATGTTAAAAAGCAGCGGTCCCAGCACAAACCCCTGGGGAACCCCACTATTTACTCTTCTCCATTGAGAATATTGACCATTTAAACCTACTTTCTGTTTTCTGTCTTTCAACCAGTTCGTAATCCATAATAGGACATTACCTCAGAAGTCTTTCATGAGGTGTCAAATTCCTTTTGAAAATCCAAATACACAACATCAGCAAGGTACTTTGATTAAAGATGGGATTGATTATTACTCATCGGAAGCTTTGAGACTTTGGAAAATTATGAGCGGCATTTAATCTGCGTTTTATTAACTCTCCCAAATCTCCAGTTTTTACACCATCTGATATGTTAAAGAAATATAACGAGTCTTTTCACCACATATCACACGGGTATATTAATGTGGAGTGGAATGGGGAATCTCATAAAGATGTAAGAAAATTTTTTTTTTTTTTTTAAATCCATCACCCTACCCTCCCTTATGTACTCTCCCTTCATGTCTTTCTATACTTTTATTATAATGTAAACTCTCCCCATGAATTCCTTATGTTTCCAGTATTGTTGCATTTGTCTTAAGTCAAGATTGTTTTATTTATTGTAGTAATATTTTTAACAATTTAATTTTATTAATATGTACATCGCTTTGAATTCAGATAAAGCGATTAATCAAATCTTTTATTAAACTTGAAACTTGAAAAGAAGATTCCTGGAAGTTTCCTGGAAGGCTCCACCCAATCTTTTGCTTTAGAACCAGATCGTAACTGGCTCTTGAGACTGTATTTTCGCTATAAAAATGTAGATTTTGTGGGACATACACTGCAGATATTTCCTGACCTCTGTAGAGCCACCGAACTCAGAAAGAAGCCTTTTTTTTAGCCCTAAAATCTGAGAAGTTGGCCTTAGGAGGGACTTTTTTCTTACATTTTCCATGGAAATGTTCTGTAAAATCTGAGATGAAGATGTATGTTTTATTAGATCCACAACAATTTAAGAATTTTCTGGAAGTGAGGAAACCTCCTAAAGTTGTGACAACTTCTACTCCATCTCCTAATTCGGCAAGATGATGTCCCAACAAAAAATTTGGGTCTACTACCTCTATAAAAAATTGCCTTTAATTTACCTCTTTACTCCAGTTAAAATCTCCTGCTTTACTGGAAGTAATATTGTTTTTGTCCATTCCCCCAGGATTTTTCTGATTTTCTTATATTTCTTCTTTGTTGTGATTTATTGCTCTATGTAATGAGTACTTGCTATAATGTATGAGATGAATAGTTTTCCTTTTGGGTTTATGTTATCTTAAATAGGGAACACTATTTCTGTTGTCAAGAATTGTCTTGAATATATTTGAAAAACTAATAACAAATAATGTAAAAAAAAAAAAAAGAGAGAGTCATGGATTTGATATACCCATCCAGTTTACATTAATTATACACAGGTACTATTCTCTATCCCAGTGTTTTTCAACCTTTTCACACCTATGGACCGGCAGAAATAAAATAATTATTTGATGGACCGGCATTGGTCTGCGGACTGGCGGTTGAAGAACCCTGAGCTAAGATGTGGGCCATCTGGAAGCCTTCCCTCTGATGTTGTGACATCAGAGAGAAGGCTTCCAGTTCAGGCGCAGGACGTGCGTAGGAGCCGCTGCCCGTGGCTTTGTGCACTGAGTCAGTGAGGAAGAGGGAGCTGGCCCGAAGATAACCTCGCATCAGTTGCACCGCGAACCAGCGGTTGAAAAACACTGTTTTGGGCCTGATGCACATGCCGGCCCTGTGGACCGGCACTGGTCCATGGACCGGTGGTTGAAGAACACTGCTCTATCCATAGCAGGCTAGTTAGTATTCAGGAAGGCAAATTGCCTTTTACTCTTAACAGTACTGCACTGAAATCTGAAATTTGCCTTCCAGTACTTGCCACAGTAACTTAAGTGTATCCCCTTGTGGAAGGGCTTTATTCAGCGCACCTTTTTCAACTAAAACCATTTCTTGTAGATAGGACTTCTTTTGAAGCCAACGTAATCGTTTTTTTTTTTTTTTTTGTAGTTGCTGTTTTTCATACCTCATTATAAAATTAAATGACTGAATTGTACCCTGTTTCAGATTACGCCAAAGGATTTGGTGGAAAGTATGGTGTACAGAAAGACAGAATGGACAAAGTAAGTTATGTTATTTACGTTCAAAGGTAGTATGGGGTTTTTTTTTTTTTGGGGGGGGTTAATGCTTTGAAGATGAGGATAATTTCTGAAGTATTAAACGTATATTCACTCCTTATGTTTCAGGGGGATTCTCAATAGATCTCTGCTGTAGGAAACGATGCTGTGGGCTAAATTTAAAAATGATAAATCACAAAAATGTGGGGTGAAATAACTATTGCCAAAAATCATTAATAATTAATTCATCAATACTGAAAAGAGTGGTAAGGCTGAGCTTTCATTCAAAATACAAAACTCATTTGTGGTGAAACCTCAGAAATTCATTCCCCAACTCACCGGTCAATCACCACCACCAACCTTAATGCAAAATCTTATCGTGTTAAAACAATAAATATTATAAATATCCTGTAAACATTATAAGTGTGGCACTTCGCTTTAGACAGCAATGAAATTTCACAATCGTGATCTCAATGGGGTCCGTTTCGCCCGTGTCTCTTTATTTTGGGCAAAATTTAAAAGCCATGTATATGCATAAAAGAGACTTTTGCACAGAAATGGCTTTTAAAATTATTGAACTTATTAAAATTATTATGCTGGTAAAAATGGTGCACATGGAGCTTGACAGAAATGAGTTGAAACACTCTGGGGATGGGGTTGGTAAGGGTTAGCATTGTACAGATTCTTTAAAGTCAAACCAGGAAATTTTGGAATATAGTTTCTAGTATTAGCAATTGATCAATATTGTCATTGGTTTCTGTTTAAATTATTACCATTTTTGGGGATGTTTTGTATCTGGCTTTACTATGTGGTGTGTGTGATTTTTTTTTTTTAAATCCACTTGATAGTAATTGGCAGAGCAGAGTTATTTTTATATATAAATACATTTGTGCATGCTACATAACAGGTGCAAATGTGTTTGAGCCCTTTCCATGGGTTAATTTTCAATTGGAAAGTAAACCCATTCTTGGCTCTGTGTAATTTAGAACAGTCCATCTTGTTAGAGAAACAAAATTGCAGATAAAGTTTCCCTCAATAGCCTAATTGGTTTGTTCCAGGCCTTGAAGTCCTCTAGCTCAGGGGTAGGCAATTCCAGTCCTCGAGAGCCGGAGCCAGGTCTGATTTTCAGGATATCCACAATAAATATGCATGAGATAGATTTGCATCTCAAGGAGGCAGTGCATGTAAATCCATCTCATACATATTCATTGTGGATATCCTGAAAACCTGACCTGGCTCCGGCTCTCGAGGACCGGAATTGCCGACCCCTGCTCTAGCTGTTGTGTCTCAAAGCTTGCTCAGTGTTTATAGTTCTTTGTATCCTGTTTTTGCAGAAGCATTAGATCAGTGGTTCTAAACCCTATCCTGGGGGACCCCCCAGCCAGTCAGGTTTTCAAGATATCCCTAATGAATATGCATGAGAGAGATTTGCATATAATGGAAGTGACAGGTATGCAAAACTCTCATATGCATATTCATTAGGGATATCTTGAAAACTCAACTGGCTGGGGGGTCCCCCAGGACAGGGTTGAGAACCAATGCATTAGATCAACCTAGACTTTTGGCAAATGATTCAGAGAACAGGGGTTCTCAACCCACGCCTTGGGACACACCGAGCTTGTTTTGGTTTTCAAGATATCCACAGTGAATCTGAATGCACCAACTATTGTTTGCAAATCCTCTCATTCTCGTTCATTGTGGGTATCCTGAACACTTGAGTGGCTATAAACACTGGGTTGATAGTCCTAACTTTTCTAGACCAGGGGTTATCATGGAACCTCTGCAATTGTCTTATCTCTCCAGTTCCTTGCCTGAAATATCGGCCTAAAGCATTTGTTCTTGATGCGTTTTCTGATCCTCATCTGCCACTGTATTCTGTGTGGGGGGTTTTTTCTAGTTGAAGTTGAATGTGACTTCCAGGTTCCTAATCAAAACCTACTCCCCAACTGAATCAGTAGGACACAGCACATTGTAAGAGTGTGGATCCCAAGTAGCAGAACGAGCTTGGAAGTCCTTTTCTCATGCCTCTTGTGGTTTTAAATGGGAAAATAACCAAGAAATGTACTCTTTGTTGCTTGGATAGGCTGCAGCGTCTTTCGAAGATGTGGAGAAACCAAGCTCCACATATCAGAAGACAAAGCCTGTAGAAGTTGGTAAGAGATCTCAAAGGCTACAGAACTCACATTTTAGTCCCCAGTAGTTTGATCATCAGGTTATCATAAAATGGTGCAGTCGCCCCTTTGGTCCACTTGGAGGTCCTGAAATAAGTCAACAATCTACAACTATTCCGTAGACCTTTTATTTCTGCATATCTGATAATCATCAGGTCGTGATCATTTGGCAGATTCTAATGGCCTAGCAATTCATGTCTCGCCCATTTAATGGAATTGAACATTTAAAATCAGGATTTATGTTTAAATGTGGTGTGTACCCTGGGTGTATCTGGTTCTTTAGTTGGAAAAGCAAAACTAAACAGTGCTAGAGAGTATTTCAGACTTTTCAATCATCTTTTTAGTTTGGTACAAGCATCACTCAATGGAGGGGGGGTCACATGTGAAGCAATATAAATTGTGTATAGCTATAAATCTGTATTCTTATAATCCAATTTCTGGGAAGTATATGTAGCATGGTTAGAAAAAATAATTTGATCGTTGGTGGTGGCTATAAAAATGGATCTGGCTGTTTCCTTCGGGCACTAAGATTTCTAGTGCTCCTGGTAAACTTCTCTGATATAATGTCTGATCTGAGAGTTGGTGTCTCTAGCACCGTAGGTTGAACGTCTCCCATGTAGCATAACCTGGCCAAAGTTCTGTAGGGTGGGACCTCGCACTGTTACTCTCTCATCTGAAAAAGGTAGAAAGGTGTATTTTTTTTCCTCTTTCCTATCTTACAGAAAATAATAAAACAAGCAGTATCCGTGCTAACTTTGAAAACCTTGCAAAAGAGAAGGAGTTGGAGGACCGGAAGAAGGCTGAAGCTGAGAGAGCTCAGAGAATGGCAAAGGAGAAACAGGAACAGGAGGAGGCTAAGAGAAAGCTAGAAGTGAGTCAGCTGCAGTTTGTTTAAGAACATACAAGTAAGACTAGCTATGCTGGGTCAGACCAATGTTGATCCATCTAGCCCGGTATTCTGTTTCCATAGTGGCCAATCCAGGTAACAAGTACCTGAACGAATGCTAGGAAGTTCTTCTTTACCCAACGTGTGGTGGACACCTGGAATGCGCTTCCAGAGGACGTAATAGGGCAGAGTACGGTACTGGGGTTCAAGAAAGGATTGGACAATTTCCTGCTGGAAAAGGGTATAGAGGGGTATAGATAGAGGATTACAGTCCAGGTCCTGGACCTGTTGGGCCACCGCGTGTGCGGACTGCTGGACACGATGGACCTCTGGTCTGACCCAGCGGAGGCACTGCTTATGTTCTTAAAAACCCAAAATAGTAGCAACATTCTATGCTACCAATCCCAGGGCAACCATTGGCCCCCCATTGGCTTTAAATGACAGACTATGAATTTTTCCTCTAGGAACTTGTCCTAACCTTTTTTTTTAAATCCAGCTATGCTAACCGCTGCATTCTTTGGCCATGCATTCCAGAGCTTAATTATTCTTTGAGTGAAAAAAAAAAAAAAAATTCCTCCTATTGGTTTTAAAGGTATTTCCTTTTAACTTTGTGTCCCCTAGTCATTGGAAATTTTTTTTTTTTTTTTTCAATATCTTTATTAGCAATAGCAAAAGGAACATACAACCAAGAGGGAAGCCAATAATAACAGGGTAAAACAGGCCAGTAATTCAACAAGCGTAATAACATGATAGAGTAAAAAATTGATTCACTTTTACCCATTCTACACCACTCGGGATTTTGTAGACTTCAATCATTTGTTTTTAGTTACAATCTGAGGGCAAGAGATTTTGTGCTATGATGCTGTTCTTGCCGTTTCGCAGCATCTGCAATCCCTCCTCCCCAACCCTTCCACATGCTGCCTGAATTTAGTCTCTGTCTTAAAATCCTTTAGTTCCTCTAGCCTTTATTCCTAAGTAAACCAAGTCTCCTCTTTCCTCTCATTTTGTAATGTTCTTGGTTAGGTAAATGATACCAGCTGTAGTCTGTTCTTTTATGAACAGCCCTGACCCATGTATTACATATATTGTTATAGGTTTCAGAACAATGTACAAATGTTAGTCACAATCACTTTTTCAGGAAGGAAAGAGGCAATTTATGCTTATCTGTTCTTTATAAACTGAGGTGATTTATTTAGCTTTTAACCAAATAACTCATGAATGTAGCCAGAATCAAATATTCTATTCTGTATATTGACTTGTATCAGTCTTGATATTTATATTTAAATAAATTTGTATTTAAAAGAATTATTATTTAATCATTATCATTGCCCCCCATCTCAGTCCGCCCTATTTACAGTCTGTATGAGTAATTAAGAGTTTGTATAACACCGACTCTATGTTCTGCACAAAGAAAGCATCTTTGCAGTAGAACCTTAAAGTCTGGTTTTCAATTACATTAAATGCAATTAGCACTAGTTTTTCCAGCGTATGCACGTCCCATAAATACAGAAACGAGGGGAAAACAGTTTCTTCTGCAAGATGTGCTTTTTAAAAAAAAATATTTATTCATTTTGCAGTTTGACATTACAATGGAGTTCTGATTTATCTATCTTTCGGTTAAGCTAGGTTCCAGATTATCTGAGAGTTGGACTATGCCCCCTCCCTCCTGAACCTGCATTAGTTTCTGTTGGTCTAGAAGTGTAGGGGGGGTAGGATGAAACCCCCATTGCCCCTGCCCATGCCAGCTCCACTTTCAAAATGTCTGCTGCAACCTCTAGACCACCAGGGACTATAATATAGGCCTTGGGTCTTTTGGTGGGTAGAGGTACAGGAGGTGGGGATGCTACTTTTGGGGGGAGGAGTGTTGCAGTGGTTTTCCGATACATTGCACTGCAGCATCCACCGTTTCTCGATTATCTAATGTTTTCAGTCCCATTTATGTTGGATAATCGAGAGACTATTGCATTTTTATTACATATGATAAAGCTGAATATCTCTTAGCACTGCTTTTTGTTCCTTGTATTTACCTTTTTGTCACATTCTGAATTGTCCGTTAAGCCTTTAATTTTTTTTATTTATTTTTTTTTTTTGCTTCATTATATTAAGGAGCAAGCCAAAGCCAGAAAGCAAATCCCCCCTGCCTCTCCTACCCCTCAGCCTGTTAAAGTGGAGAGTCCTGCCAGCCCACTGTATGCGGTAAGTCAGATTTTCATAAGATGGACTTGACATAGTTGGGGGAGAAGAAAGAAGGGCAATACTTTTTTTTTGGTTTTCTCTAGATCTTTAGGCAGCATGAGGCCAGCCCCGCCAAGGCCTTTTCTCTGCTGCATCACTTCTGACGTGGCAGAGGAAAGGCCCTGGCAGGGCCAGCTGCAGGCAACCTGTTCACAGCTGCTATGGGACACCCTGCAGGTAAGATACCAGATCCACATGGAGAGGGGTTCGATCAGTGGTCAAACTTGTGCAGGGTGTCAAGTGAGGAGCAGGGCAGTAGGAATGTGGTAGATGCCAGATTCACTTGGGGGGAGGCAGTGAGAGGGTAGACCCATGGGATGGGGGAGAGGATATGGATGCTGGACCACAAGTGATGGGGGGCAGAGGAGGAAACATGAATGCTAGACCTGCAGGAAAAGGAGGAGGGGGAAAAGATATGGATGCTGGGCCCATAAGTGTGTTTTGGGGGGAGAGAGGGGAGAGAAAGTGACAGAAACCAGAAAAGGGTGTGTGTGGAAGAGATGGTTGGCCATACCATATGGAGCAGGTAAGGGATTCAGGGTGTAAGCAACAGAGATTGTTGGTGAGATGGGGTGGAAATGGGTACTGGATCTGTGAGTGGGGGGGAGACGGTAGAGAGAGGAAGAGTGACCAAGACTAGAAAGGGGGGGGGGAGGAAGAAATGCTTGGCCATTGAGAGAGGGAGAGGAAGATGCTAGCCCATATGCTGCGGGGAAGAGATTCAGGGTGCAAGCAAGAGAGGTGGGTGGGATAAGGGGACATGAGTGCTGGACCACAAATGTGGGTGGAGAGGATGGTAGAGGGGAAAGAGAATGACCCAGACCAGAAAAGGGGTGGGAAAGGAGGAAGAGATTCTTAGCCAGTGGAAAGAGGAAGATGCTAGAATATAGGGGCTAGGGAGGGGATTCAGGGTGTAAATGAGAGAAAGGGGTGGGATTTAGAGGGAGACAGAACTGCATTTGGAGTGAGAGAAGAAAAGGAGGGGGCTTGAACCTGAGAAAGGAAATGGCAGGAAGGCATTTCAGGCCTTAGGACGGGAGAATTCTATGCAAAATACTATAAATAAACTTTGCAGAATTTTCAAAATTTTTGTGCAGAATTCTGCCAGGAGTAAGTGATCAAACACTGCTTGTAAATTTTATTAATCTCCTGTTTATTACAGAATTTAGTGCTGTGATCACACTGTTCAATTTTATGCTGTTTTGTAATGAAGCGGATTTGTTTGAAATATAACTTCCATATCTTTATTTCCCAAAACATATTCTGTCTTGATCAGCTGGTTTTACATTTGGATAGACTGCTAGTACAGCTAGGAAGATAACCCAGCTGTTTAGACCAGTGGTCCCCAACCCTGTCCTGGTGGACCAGCAGGCCAATCGGGTTTTCAGACTAGCCCTAATGAATATGCATGAGAGAGATTTGCATATAATGGAAGTGATAGGCATGCAAATCTGCTATCCTGAAAACCCGATTGGCCTGGTGGTCCTCCAGGACAGGGTTGGAGACCACTGGTTTGGACTGTTTTCCTCGCTTTGATGTGCAGTGCAGACCTCAGAAAATTAGAACACTAATCGGCTATTCACTGCATCTGTATGAGTTCTTAGTCTCGTTTCTTCTAGGATGTGCCTGTATATGAAGTAGAACCAAGCCCCCCAAACTCCAGAACGGCTAAGGACCTGGAGTCGGAACACATTCATACAACAGAAGAACCAGACTACCAAGAGGCAGAAAGTCAACCTAAAGCGGCATATGAGACTGCAGAACGCCATTATCCAAAAGGTATTGGTGCAACTTGCTAACCCCATACCAAATGCTCTTGGCCAATATACGAGTACTAAACCTCCTCATGTCCTCTCATAATGGAGACAAAATGTGGCTAATTGTGGCATGGTGGTGATTTTACTCTATAGAATATGATATGGGAGGTTTTTTAGGCCAGTGATGTGTTTGCTTCGTCTGTTGGTATCAATATCAAAAGTAAGTTGCTAGTAGTGGAGGTTCATTTCCGGCCTTCGTAGCATTTTGTGCCACACTGAGGTTTTTTTTTCTCCCTTTCTTTTCCCTTTTCAGATAGAAGGCTTTAATTTGTGTTTTTTGTTTTTCTGAACAGTATTTGCGATGGCCTTGTTAATTAGACATTTCATAAGATATGTAAAGAGATCCATGTCTATCATTTCGCACAACGTTATAATCGTACAAAATGTTGTTGAAATTTGTGACCAGTATTGCCAGTCATCAAGGCTTTCAAATCAGGAGTTGTGCTAGTTGAACACTGTTTTCAGGTGACCTAGTGAAAAGCAGCATTCTGTATCGGGTAGGTTGTATCATAGAAACATGATGGTAAAGGCCAAATGGCCCATCTAGTCTGCCCATCTGCAGTAACCATGATCTCTTTCTCTCTCTGAGAGATCCCATGTGCCTATCCCACGCCTTCTTGAATTCAGACAGTCTGTCTCCACCACTTCTGTGTCAGCGACCCTCTTTTCAGTGGTGGTGGTCTTTGGAAAACGTCCTAAACCTCCCAATCTATTTCCTCCCTTGGGGGTTGTTGCCATCTGTCAGTCATGTGGTAGAATGTAAGAGCCAGCTGTGGAATATAACGGGGTGGTAACTGGAGAGACAGATCTGATGCAGGATAGAACGGTACTGAAAAGAGAAGAGGTTGGCATGTATATTAGAACAGTGGTCCCCAACCCTGACCTGGAGGACCACCAGGCCAATCGGGTTTCCCGGCTAGCCCTAATGAATATGCGTGGAGCAGATTTGCATGCCTGGCACCTCCATTATAAGCAGATCTCTCTCATGCATATTCATTAGGGCTAGCTTGCAAACCCGATTGGCCTGATGGTCCTCCAGCTCAGGGTTGGGGACCCCACTGTATTAGAACATCATTCCTGTGTGTGAACATCTGGCGGGACTATGTTCTTTACATCTGTATCTTTTGGTTATGTGGGGAAGGGTACAGTGCTTTTTGATCCAACTGACTTTTTCAAGATGTTCTATTCTTCATTAATCACAAAGTTTGATATATTGCAAGAGAGCCAGTAATGGCGTATATGGTTAACAACAATATTTAAAAACCAAAAAGAGAGAGGTTATAAAACTAAAGGTCCAAAGGCCTTGGAAGAGGTGTGTTTTTGAGTGTTGATAGTGCTTTGAGTCTCTGGATGGGAGGAAACACTTTTCCATAGCTTGGAGCCAAGATAAGTAAAGGCAATTTTGTTTGAGATGTTAAGATGAAGAAAAGTGGGAGAAGGTTACCATTAGATTAGTAAAGAAAACAGGAAGGAGTGCAAGTTTGTTGATATAAGAAAGGGCAGCTGGTAAGTGGCCTGTAGAATGGAGAACCCTGAATTTAATGTGAGCAGAGATGAGTAGCTGGTGTTCAATATAAGAATAGCCTTGCTGGTTAAAGACCAATGGTCCATCTATCCCAGTAGCCAATCCAGGTCACTAGTACCTGGTAAAACCCCCCAAAGTAGCAACATTCCATGCTACCAACCCCAGTAGCCCGTCCTCATGGTGGCCAACCCAGGTCACTTGTACCTGGCAAAAACCCAAATACCAGCAACATTCCATGCTACTGATCCAGGGCAAGCAGTGGCTTCCCCCCACCTTTCCTCCATGAAATTGTCCCAACCTTTCATAAGGGGTGTAACATGATTCATCACGCACATGGTTTCAAAGAGTTTCATAGCAGATTGCATGAGTTGAAGACATTTAAAAGAATAGGGGAGCAAAATCTTCTTTCTCTATTACTGGTTCAATTTTATGTAATGGAATTCCTGGAAACTTGTATTTCCGTGATAATTTGCTTAGTTTCAGGAAATTATTGAAGACATTTCATTGAAGTAAGGGTTGATTGAATCTAGGAAGACGTGTATTAGATCAATCTCAAAGATGCTTTTTTAATTTTATTAATGTAATGGATGGTTTTTGAATTTTGTATATGTTTTTAGGCAGATAATGTTTTAAATAAATAAAGAGAATTATAGTAGTCAATGTGGGTTACTACCAAGGCATGAAGTGTGCAAACTAATGGAGGGGAAAGAAAGAACCCAAGGTCTTAATGGAATCTCTAAAGGGAAGAGATTTGACTGCCCACCATGAGACAGGAAGGGAGAGGAGTATAAGGATTAGAGAAGACGATAGCCTCACATTTGAATGTGTTTAGGAAATGGCCTTCAGCCAACTGGAACCTTGCTTATTGCAGGTATTCCCAGTGAGAAGGAGGGAATCGGAGATATAACAAATAATCTGAATATCATCCGCATACAGCCCTGTTCCTCAATGAAAATAAGTGGGGCAAAGAAGATTTCAAAAAGAGTAGATAACAAGAATGGAACCTTGGGGAACACTGGATTAGAAATGAAAGACTGAAGAGAGTTTCCATTAATCATTTGAAATGTCCTGGTTCACCAGCTTTTTCTCACTGTACAAGACTGCTCTTGTGATGCTGAGCAAATGAATATGGTGAAGTAGAGAGTGATCAATTAAGTCAGACGCAGAGGAAAGATCGAGAAAGGAAAACGTGCTCTTCTAGGGAGGAATGGATAGTGTCATGAAGGCAAAAGTTTGCTCGAAAAGGATGTAGGATATTAGTGTGTTCTCAATGGGAGTAGATATAGGGTGAAAATTGAAGTGAGGGATAGAAACTGGGCTGTTTAAGAGGCCTCAGATTAGCTTGAAGCGAAAGCATGTGGGGAAGCTGGGGAACCAAAAAATGTTTAAAAAGATGAAGTGGAAAAGGGTCTAATGAAGAAGGGTTGTGTAAGCAAAGAGCTTGAGAGGAGGAGAAATCAGTGGGCAGAGTGAAGGAAGACCATATGGTGAAAATAGGACAATGTCGGAGGGTAGAGTAGCAGCAAAGGGAGGGTAAGGAGCTGAGCAAATGAAAGCCTGGATTGGTAGCACGGAATGTTGCTAATATTTGGGGTTCCAGAATCTTGCTATTCTTTGAGATTCTGCATGGAATCTTGATACTCTTTGGAGTTCTAGAATCTTTTGTTACTGTTTGGGATTCTGGAATGTTGCTACTCCTTGGGTTTTGGCCAGGTACTAGGGATCTGGATAGGCCACCGTGAGAACGAGCTACTGGGCAGCCATTGGTCTGACCCAGTAAGGCTATTACATCAGATATGTGGTTTGGACAGAGCAAGAGATGCTTCAAGCCACGATGCCCCAATTTTGGGGGAGTATGTGGGGTAGTTCGAGTCACTTCCACCTGGGAATTCTTGCATGTCTCAAAAAGAGCTGTAGGGATATTTTCTGTTACAGGAATTACTACTGTCTAGATTTTGGCAAAACTTAGGCAAGGGTTCAGAGGCAGGTTTTTAATGTAAACTCCATTTTAAAGTGCATGGTAAATTTTGCATGTGCTTTTGTAAAGAAATTGCAGGGACCATCTGCCTCCAATTCCAAGTAACTGAAAGGTTCATATTATAATTTCAAGGGTGGCATTGCATGTTCTAGAAGTACAGTAAACTGAATTTTGAAATTTTAGATTTTATCGTGTTGACTGTTCAGATATCAACATAAAAACTTCTTGTAACTAATAATCACTATCTGTGTATGGGTTCTAACCTTTTTAGAAGAGAATACGTATGCCGAGTATGAAAGTGACCTTGGGATTACAGCAATAGCACTTTATGATTATCAAGCAGGTAAGCCAAAAAGAGTGGCAGTGTTCTGTTTCCCTTGTAGGCATTGCCCAAATATTAGCTTAAATCTGGATAGAGAGAATTATATAGTTCTCAAATATCACAACTCTCCAGAAAAAAATATGCATAATTTCTATCACATGAACTCTATAATATATTGATAATTAAGTGTGTAGAGGGGGCCCTCGGTTACTACGGTAGTACTGTTCCTTTAATCACCGTTAAGGTGAAACACTACTATGGCAAACAGCCTATCACAACGCCCAATGCTTACTAGAAATAAACATTTAAATATTTAATCATATGCCAGTAACATCCCTGGATCCCCCTACTACCATGTTTCCCCGAAAATAAGCCACTGCCTTATATTAATTTTGGGCCCAAAAAACGCACTAGGTCTTATTTTCGGGGAAACGCGGTATTTCAGCAGCCATTTCAAAAGCAAATTAAAAACCTGAACAATGAAAAATTTGTCAGGTGCTTTTCCTAGCAACCTGCTTATTTGCTTCTCCCCCGCCCAACCTCTCTGCTGGTGGGGCTTGGGGAATCTTCTCTAGCCATTGCAAAGGTACCACAATTTTAGGTGAACCAGGACCCATTTGTGACTCTCCACTACCTCTCACACCCATACCCCCCTCCAGCCTTCAACCCAGTGTCTCTATTTCTCTCATATATACTCCGTGCCTTCACCCAGTCTCTCTCTCTCGCATCCCCCTCCAGTCTCCCTGTTTCGCTCTCTTGTATCTCCTTCCAGTGTTCTCTTTTTGCGTGCGTCTCTTATATTGCTCTCCAGTCTTCACTGTCTCTCACACACATCTCCCCCTCCCTCCAGTCACCCTGTCTCATTATCATCTCCTCTTCCAGTTTTTACTGCGGTACTTACTCTCCTCACCTTGCAAATAGCGCTTTCTACCTTCCTGTTGCTGCCATTCCGCTCCCTGTTAGCGTTTGCAAGAAGTTCAGGCAGGTCTCGCGAGATTCTAAACCGCGAGACCCGCACAAAATTCTCGCACTCAAGCTAACAGGGAGCGGAATGGCAGCAACAGGAAGGAAGGAATTTGAGAAGCAGCAGAACGGGGATTAATCTGAGCAGTAAGTAATTTCACATATACAAATGCAGGAATATAAATGCGAAGATTTTGTTGCATTGGTGCAGCTTTCAATACACAGGCTGTTTTTGAATGCATATATTTACAGTCCCTTCCGTATGTGCAACTGGAACAGAAAGCAACTTCAGTTTATTCTAGGACAAGCAGGCAGAATATTCTCACATGTGGGTGATGTCACTGACGCTCAGTATTTGGTGCATTTTCTTGTGTAGAGGGATTGAAATTGAAGCGTTATCCTTAGGATTTTCATAGTTTAGAAAGTACACAACTATGATATAGTTGGAGACCTAAGAATGTGAGAAGAAAAAGTAGGTGCAGATGAGCTCAGACTGGGGCTGTGATGTTTTGGGACCTGTTGAATGCAGATGTTGAGTCATAGGCTCCAGATTAGTAGGGGGGTCAGAGTTGAATACATATCGCTGCTAATGCCTGACTTTCTTCTCCCCAGCTGGTGATGATGAGATCTCCTTTGATCCCGATGACATCATCACTAATATTGAAATGATTGATGACGGCTGGTGGCGAGGTGTCTGCAATAACCGATATGGTCTCTTTCCAGCCAATTACGTGGAGCTACGACCATAACTTGGGATTATTTACCAGTTATGCCTTAACTGCCATTCTCAGTAAACTCAAATTTCTTACACTACAAATCATGGGATTGGGGGAGGGAATGTATTTTTTTCAGAAGCAGACATGGTATATATGTGTGTGGGTAGGGGGAAGGTGTTTTTAATTTGATACCCTAATGTGCTGCCTGTTCTTTTAAAATGTTCATCAGAAAAATCCACAGCTGTCATAATATCTGGTATTCTAGAAGGATTTTGCTGATTGGATTTGAAAATGGTTTATGTTTTTTCCTCCCTCTTCCAAAATTAAAGAAAGTAAACCAGATCTATGAACTGCTATCTATGCATACTATTTTACCTATGTCATCAGAATCACTGTTTGGCTGGGGGTGGGCGGATGAAAGGTCAGGGCCAAGGTATTGCCATAAACTTGCAATCAATAAGACTTAACTTTCCACCTTTTTTTTAAAATTTTATTTTACGGGGTGAGTGAGCTACCAAGTTGTTATGGAAAATTGCAGGCCTAATAAGCTTGTCTCGCTGTTGCAATGAGTGTGCATCCATGTGCTTTTAGTTAAATCATTCAGACAAGAGGCTTCAGTAATCTAAGCAAGGAAACCTAATTCTGCTTCTCTTCACAAAATACTTGGGAGATGATATTCCAGAAGGGCCCCACATACATATGCTGGATTTTCATTATCAGTATGTGATTTTAGTGTACATGAAAAGTAAAACTGCTGAAGGCCATCGTTTTTTTTCTTCCAATGCTTTCTCTTTTGTATGATGATAAGGGAATGCAGGGGGAAGGGATGAGGCCCTCCAACATTTCACTGTAGCCAATGTACTTTCTAGTTATCTGAGCTATTATGCATTATTCGGGTAAGAGCCTCACGCTATTAGGTGCAAGTGAAGGATGGGAAAGTCACTTTATTACAGGGAAAAAAAATTTTCCCTGTCCCTGCAGGAACTCAATTTCTCTGCGTCGTCCCCGCAAGCTTTGTCGCTGTCTCCTCTCCCTGCCCCATTCCTGTAAGCTCTGCCTTAACCACACAAGCCTCGAGCACGATTTTAAAGTGTTTGAGGCTTATGCAGATGAGGACGGAGCTTGCAGGAATGGGTCGGGAAAAGAACTCGTGGGGATGGGATGGGAAACTGAGTTCCTGCGGGGACGGAGAAAAATTAGTCCCCGTGTCCTCCTCTACCTTGAAGCAGAAGTTCTAGAGTCACATGGAGCTAACTGAACCTGTTGGATGCCAGCCTTAGCTGGTGGTCATATTCCCACTTTTCTGTGATATTGACACAGACTGTAATGGCAGTGTTTACCTCTTATAAATTGGACCAATGAAGTATGTATTAAAAGCCTGTGTGTAAATGAGATGTACAGTGTAACTATAAAAATGACAGGTGGAAAATTGCTTTGGCTTGGCTGGTTGGGACGGTCTCCATGAATTGCAAATGGGTCATCTCACTGTTATGTTTTCATAATACAAACTGGGTTGGGTTTTGTACACAATTTTATTTTAGCCAATTTTGCATAAAGTACATCATAGGATATGATTTTGTATATTCAATCGCCAATAAAAATCTTTTCAAACCTTACTGTGGGTTTGTTCATTGCACCCATCTCGTTCTGTTGGAATAACTTGAAAACATTTTATTAAATGCTGGCTGTGATACATCCACTTTGTCTCGGTGACATCTTCCTGCAATTGATCCTGTCTGTGATTTTCCTCCAGCTATGCCTAGATTGTAAGTAGTTTTCAAACCTTATTTTGCTTGGAATCTTTATTTATTATAATATACAGCATTCACACTATATCCATCAAATATATAATGCCGTTATACTTCTTATTATTTTTTTGTATTTTTTGTATGCTTTCTTAATGCTCTATCTATGTTTCTATCTTCAAACTTTATTAAGTGAAAGACTCTTTATAATGCACTCAGTGTTGTTCCACCCAGGTCATTAGCAAAACGCTATGATTGCTGTGAACCATCAGCACACATGTATGTTCCCACCTATATATCTGATAAACTTCACATATTAACCAACTTTAAATTGCTACTTATCTTTAGCGTAGATGTTCCATGGTGGTGATATGCAATGAGGATCTGCAGTCCACAGTTTTTCGTGTTTACAAAAGTGCTCGTGCAAAATCAGAAAATTGTGCTAAAACATTCTATCATTGACCATTACTCCTTTTCTTGGTTCTCCGGTTCTCTAACTCCAGCTGAGTTTTGTGTTACATCGTCAGGGAGACGCCGTATAAGTTGAACTCAACGCTTCATGCCTCCACCCCCTTTTCTTTCCGCCTGCGCTGGATCCTGGTGGTGGCGGCGGCCTGGCTCTGTGACGGACACCGAGACATGGAAGTCCCCTGGAGCGGGGGCATGAAGTGTTGAGTTCAACTAATACGGAGTCTCCCTTATGATGTAACACTAAACTCAGCTGGAGTTGGAGAACCAAGAAAAGGAGTAATAATCAATGATAGAATGTTTTAGTAGTTTTCTGATTTTGCATGAGAACTTTTGTAAACACGAACAACTGTGGACTGCAGATCCTCATTGCATATCACCACCGTGGAACATCTATGCTAAACATAAGTAACAGTTTAAAGTTGGTTAATATGTAAAGTTTATCAAATGTATATATAGGATAGTGATGGTTCCCAGCAGTCACATACACAGTTATAGCATTTTGCTAATGACCTGGGTAGAGGATCACTGAGCACATTGTAAAGAGTCTTTCACTTAATAAAGTTTGAAGATATAGAGCATTAAGAAAGCATACAAAAAATTAAGTATAACAGCATTAAATATTTGATAGATTGTAGGTAGACCAAATTGTGTGCGGCTCTGAGCTTGTGTCCTAGATCACGATTGCAATAATCAGTGACAATTGATAATGTTATGATTTTCAGAATATGACAGTTCCCATTAAGGATCAGGTGTTAAGTTTCATTGTGGTATTTGATGGTGGTTTGATAATGCATTCTCAGGTTTTGAGGACTGTTCAAGCTGTGATTTGGCAGATTTGGATGCTCAGGTTTGATTTTCTTTTTTTTTTTTTTTTAAACTGTGATGACACATGAGGATTTTTGAGCTGTTGTACTTTGTCTAGTGCAGGGGTAGGCAATTCGGTCCTCGAGAGCCGGAGCCGGGTCAGGTTTTCAGGATATCCACGATAGATTTGCATCTCAAGGAGGCAGTGCATGCAAATCCATCTCATATATATTCATGGTGGATGTCCTGAAAACCTGACCTGTCTCCGGCTCTCGAGAACCGGAATTACCTACCCCTGGTCTATGGTAGAGGTGCCTCAGCTGGCAGCCTGGTCAGGCCTCCGGCTTCGAATGCCAGTGGAGTCTGTTCTGAAAAGAAATTAAACCAACCAAAAAAAACCCCCCAATACTGTGCCAGTCTAAAGGGTTGTTTCCTTTAAATTTGCTGTTTATTACTGTATTTTTCACTAACTGGCACTTCTGTTTGAGCTAGGCAGCATTTAAAGCACAATGAGCACTTTGCAGGGGAAAAAGTGCTCATTGTGCACTCACGGTCGGCCTAGGCAAACGTTGTACACGTCCGATAGGCCCAATACTTGAACCAGCTTGGTCCTGTCTCTTGTTTTACATTTGTGAAAAACAAGAAACTTTGCTAGAAGCTGAAACTCACACAGAAGTTTTATTCCACAATAGATCGCATGGATTAATAACACACCTGCCCACCCCCCAGCTAGGATGTGGGCAATGACTTAGAATGACATGGTGGCAGAATTCATCATTGTTCCCATGGGAAACCAGCCCGTGTCATTCTTTAGTGTCTGTCTCAACCTCAGTCCTTCTACACCAGCATTCTTCAATGCAAGGCTTGAGGGTCAGTGGCTAGACTCTGATTCTTCCCTCTCTCCTTAAAGAATTAAATGGGGATGGGAAGAGTGATGACTTCCATCACTGTGTCATTCTCTAGCGAGCATTTAACTATAGAATAGCCTCTACCTTTCTCTAGAGCAGGGGTGTCAAAGTCCTTCCTCGAGGGCCACAGTCCAATCGGGTTTTCAGGATTTCCCCAGTGAATATGCAAGAAATCCATTAGCATATAATGAAAGCAGTGCATGCAAATAGATCTCGTGCATATTCATTAGGGCTATCCTGAAAACGCGACTGGTCTGGTGGTCCCCCAGGACAGGGTTGGGAACCACTGGTCTAGAGCATCTCACTTTTGTGTATTGTGTATTGGTGTGATTCTGCTCATTTCCATCTTATTTTTAATGTCATTTCTCTTCCAAATGTGTCGTATGTTTACTTGAATACAGCTTCTGACTCTACTACTGGCTGTGGACAAGTATAAACATTCAATAACCCAAGCCTTAAAACTGATCATTCATGGTGCTACATTACAAATTAAAAGCAATAGGTCATAAATCTTCCTTTGTTGTTGTTTTCTGTAATGCTGTGTTTGCTGTGTAATGCTGTAATTGGTCAGATTTTTATCTCTCATCTCTCTCCTTCTATCTATCGCTCCTCTCTATCTCTTCTCTCTCTTTCCTCTCTCTCTCTTTCCTCTGTCCTTTCTCCTCTCTCTGACCTCTCCTATCTCTCTCTTCTCCCTCTCTCTCCTCTGTCCTCTATCTCTCTTCTATCCTCTCTCTCCCCTTTGTCCTCTCTCTGTCCTCTTTGTCTCTTCTTTGTCCTATCTCTCCTATCTCTGTCTTCTCTCTCCTAAACTCTCCTTTCTCTCTCCTTCCATCTCTATCTTCCTGTCCTTTCTATCTCTGTATCGCCTCTATCTCTCTTCTCCATCTCTCCCTCTCCATTCTCTCTTCTCTCCCTCCCCTCTGTCCTCTCTTCTTTCTCTTCCCTCCTCTCTCCCTTCTTTCTCTCTCTTTTCTTCTTATCCGTCTCTCCCTTCTTTCCTTGTCTCTCACTTCTCTCCCTCTCTTCATTCTCTCTCGCTCTCTCTTCTCTCCTCTTCTCTTTTCTATTTGTCTCTTCCTTCTCTCTTTTCTCCCTTCTCACCTCTCATCTCCCTTCTCATCTCCCTCTATCTCTCCTTCCTTCATCACCCTTCTCTTCTCTTCCTTCCCTCTCTTCTCTCCTCTCTATCTGTCTTTTCACTCTCTTCTCTTTTCTCCCTTCTCACCTCTCTTCTTTCTCTCTCTCTCTTTCCTATCTCTCCTTCTCTCTCCTCTCTTTCTCTTCTCTCCTGTCTCTCTCTTCTATCTCATATCACTCCTCTCCACTCTCTTCTCCCTCTCCTGTCTCTCTCTCCTATCTCTCTTCTTTCCTCTCTCTCCTATATATCTCTCTCTCCTATGTCCTGTCTATCACTCCTCTCTTCTCTCTGTCTCTCTTCTCTCCCTTCGGTCTCTTTCCTCTTCCTTTGGTCTCTTCCTTCTGTCCTCTTCCTTTTCTCTTTCTTGTCTCCTCTCTTTCTCTCTTATCACCTCTTCTCTCTCGTCTCGCCCCCTCCTCCTCTCTTCTTTCTCTCTTCTCGTCTCTCCCCCTCCTTCTCTTCCTTCCCTGTATCTCCTCTCCTCTGTCTTCACTCTTCTATCTCTCTTCACTCGCTCACCTTCTCTCTGCTCTCTCCTCTGTTTCCTCTCTGTCTTTCTCTCTCCTCTCCTTTCTATCTCTCTTCACTCGCTCACCTTCTCTCTGCTCTCTCCTCTGTTTCCTCTCTGTCTTTCTCTCTCCTCTCCTTCCTTTTTCTCTTCTCTCTGTCTTTCTATCTCTCCTATCTGTCTCTCCTCTCACTCTTTCTTTCTATCTCCTATCTATCACTCCTCTCGCTCTCTCCCTTCTCGCTATCTCTCTGAAGAGAGGAGAGATAGAGGGGGGACAGAGAGAGGCGGGGGAGATAGAGGAGCTAGAGAGAGGGAAGAGGTGAGAGGAAGAGAGAGAAAGGAAGAGGAGAGAAAGAAAATAAAGAAGAGGGAGGAGGGAAGAGAGAGGAGAGAAAGAAGAAAGAGGAATGGGGAGAGGAAGGAGAGGGGATAGAGATAGAGAGAGAGAGTGAGGAGAGAGCAAAGAGAGAAAAGAGGAGAGGGGAAACAGAGATAGAAGAGAGACAAAAAAGAGAGAAAGAGGAACAAGAGAGGAGGGAAGAGAAAGAAAGATGGGAGAGAGAGGAAAGAGGCTGCAGAGAAAAAGAGGATGAAGAGGGAGAGAGAAGATGAAGAGGGGAAAGAGAAGAGGGAGGGAGAGAAGAGAGGGGAGAGAAGGAAGAGGAACTAGAGAGGAGAGGGAGAGAAAGGAGAGGGGGACAGATAGAAGAGAAAGAGACAAAGAAGAGAGAGGGGAGGAGAGAAGAGGGAGAGAGAGAGAAAGGAGGAGAGGAGACAGGGGAGAGAGAAAGGAGAGATAGAGGAGATGGATAGAGAGGAGAGATAGACAAAGAAATAGAGAGGAGGGCGAGAGGAGAAAATAGAGACAAGTGAGGAGAGAAAGGAGGACAGAAAGAAGAGACAGATGAGGAGAGAAGAAAGAAATGAACGAGAGGAGATAGATAGAGGAGAGAGATGGGAGAGGAGAGAAGAGGGAGAGAAAGAGGGGAGAGAGAGATAGAAAGGAGAGATAGAGAAAGAGAAAAAAGAAGTGAGGAGAGAGATAGAGAAGAGAAAGGAGGGAAGGGAAGAGATAAGAGAGAGGGAGAGAAAGAGAGGGAAGAGATAGAGGAGAGAGAACAGAGAGGATGAGGAGACAGAAGAGAAAGAGAGAGAGATAGAAGGAGATAGAGAGGGAGGAGGGAGAGAGGAAATAGAGAAGGAGAGAGATGAGAGAAAAGAGAGAAAAGAGGAGGAGAGAAGACAGAGAGAGGAGAGATTAGAAGGAGATAGGGAGAGAAGAGAAAATAGAGGAGAGAAGGAAGATAGAGAGAGATGAGAGGAGAAGGGAGATGAGAGGATAGGAAAGAAGAGAGAGGGAGATGAGAGAAGGAAGAGGGAGAGAGAAAGGAGATGGAAGGGAGAGAGGGAAGAGATAGCGAAGAGGGGAGAGAGAGGAGAGAAAGAAAAAAGAGGAAAGAGGAGTGGGGAGAGGAAGGAGAGGGGATAGAGAAAGAGAGAGAGAGTGAGGAGAGAGCAAAGAGAGAAAAGAGGAGAGGGGAAACAGAGATAGAAGAGAGACAAAAAAGAGAGAAAGAGGAACAAGAGAGGGAAGAGAAAGAAAGATGGGAGAGAGAGGAGAGAGGCTGCAGAGAAAAAGAGGACGAAGAGGGAGAGAGAGAAGATGAAGAGGGGAAAGAGAGGAAGGAGAGAAGAGAGGGGAGAGAAGGAAGAGAGGAGAGAGATAAGAAGAAGAGGAGAGGGGAAACAGAGAAAGAGGGGGGAGAGAGACAGAAGAGAGGAGAAAGGAGAGATAGGAAGAGGGGAGAGAAAGAGGAGACAGAAGAGAAAGAGACAAAGAAGAGAGGGAGAGAAAGGAGAGGGGGACAGATAGAAGAGAAAGAGACAAAGAAGAGAGAGGGGAGGGGAGAAGAGGGAGAGAGAGAGAAAGGAGGAGAGGAGACAGGGGAGAGAGAAAGGAGAGATAGAGGAGACGGATAGATAGACAAAGAAATAGAGAGGAGGGTGAGAGGAGAAAATAGAGACAAGTGAGGAGAAAGAGGAGGACAGAAAGAAGAGAAAGAAGAGACAGATGAGGAGAGAAGAAAGAAATGAACGAGAGGAGATAGATAGAGAAGAGAGGAGAGAGATGGGAGGGGAGAGGAGAGATAGAGAAGAGAAAGCAGGGAGAGAGGAGAGAAGAGGGTGGAGATAAAGGAGAGATAGAGAAGAGGGAGAGAAAGAGAGGATACATAGAGAAGATAAGAGGGGAGAGAGAGATAGAAAGGAGAGATAGAGAAAGAGAAAAAAGAAGAGAGGGAAGAGATAGAGGAGAGAGAACCGAGAGAGGACAGAGAGGATGAGGAGACAAGAGAAAGAGAGAGGATTGAGATAGAAGGAGATAGAGAGGGAGGAGGGAGAGAGGAAATAGAGAAGGAGAGAGATGAGCGAAAAGAGAGGAGAAGAGAGGAGGAGAGAAGACAGAGAGAGGAGAGATTAGAAGGAGATAGAGAAGAGAAAATAGAGGAGAGAAGGGAGATAGAGAGAGATGAGGGGAGGGAGAGGAGAAGGGAGATGAGAGGATAGGAAAGAAGAGAGAGGGAGATGAGAGAAGGAAGAGGGAGAGAGAAAGGAGATGGAAGGGAGAGAGGGAAGAGATAGCGAAGAGGGGAGAGAGGAGAGAAAGAGGAAAGAGGAGTGGGGAGAGGAAGGAGAGGGGATAGAGAAAGAGAGAGAGAGTGAGGAGAGAGCAAAGAGAGAAAAGAGGAGAGGGGAAACAGAGATAGAAGAGAGACAAAAAAGAGAGAAAGAGGAACAAGAGAGGAGAGAAGAGGGGAGAGGGAAGAGAAAGAAAGATGGGAGAGAGAGGAGAGAGGCTGCAGAGAAAAAGAGGACGAAGAGGGAGAGAGAGAAGATGAAGAGGGGAAAGAGAGGAGGGAGAGAAGAGAGGGGAGAGAAGGAAGAGAGGAGAGAGATAAGAAGAAGAGGAGAGGGGAAACAGAGAAAGAGGGGGGAGAGAGACAGAAGAGAGGAGAAAGGAGAGATAGGAAGAGGGGGAGAGAAAGAGGAGACAGAAGAGAAAGAGACAAAGAAGAGAGGAACAAGAGAGGAGTGAAGAGAGAGGGGAGAGAGAAGAGGGCGAGAGGAGAGAGAAGAAAGAGGAACTAGAGAGGAGAGGGAGAGAAAGGAGAGGGGGACAGATAGAAGAGAGAGGGGAGGAGAGAAGAGGGAGAGAGAGAGAAAGGAGGAGAGGAGACGGGGGGGAGAGATAGAGGAGACAGATAGAGAGGAAGAGAGGAGAGAGATGGGAGGGGAGAGGAGAGATAGAGAAGAGAAAGCAGGGAGAGAGGAGAGAAGAGGGTGGAGATAAAGGAGAGATAGGAAGAGGGAGAGAAAGAGAGGATACATAGAGAAGATAAGAGGGGAGAGAGAGATAGAAAGGAGAGATAGAGAAAGAGAAAAAAGAAGAGAGGAGCGTGAGGAGAGATAGAGAAGAGAAAGGAGGGAAGAGATAAGAGAGAGGGAGAGAAAGAGGGAAGAGATAGAGGAGAGAGGACAGAGAGGATGAGGAGACAAGAGAAAGAGAGAGAGGATTGAGATAGAAGGAGATAGAGAGGGAGGAGGGAGAGAGGAAATAGAGAAGGAGAGAGATGAGAGAAAAGAGAGGAGAAGAGAGGAGGAGAGAAGACAGAGAGAGGAGAGATTAGAAGGAGATAGGGAGAGAAGAGAAAATAGAGGAGAGAAGGGAGATAGAGAGAGATGAGGGGAGGGAGAGGAGAAGGGAGATGAGAGGATAGGAAAGAAGAGAGAGGGAGATGAGAGAAGGAAGAGGGAGAGAGAAAGGAGATGGAAGGGAGAGAGGGAAGAGATAGCGAAGAGGGGAGAGAGAGGAGAGAAAGAAAAAAGAGGAAAGAGGAGAGAAAGAAAAAAGAGGAAAGAGGAGTGGGGAGAGGAAGGAGAGGGGATAGAGAAAGAGAGAGAGTGAGGAGAGAGCAAAGAGAGAAAAGAGGAGAGGGGAAACAGAGATAAAAGAGAGAAAGAGGAACAAGAGAGGAGAGAAGAGGGGAGAGGGAAGAGAAAGAAAGATGGGAGAGAGAGGAGAGAGGCTGCAGAGAAAAAGAGGACGAAGAGGGAGAGAGAGAAGATGAAGAGGGGAAAGAGAGGAGGGAGAGAAGAGAGGAGAGGAGAGAGATAAGAAGAGAAGAGGGGGGAGAGAGACAGAAGAGAGGAGAAAGGAGAGATAGGAAGAGGGGGTGAGAAAGAGACAAAGAAGAGAGGAACAAGAGAGGAGTGAAGAGAGAGGGGAGAGAGAAGAGGGCGAGAGGAGAGAGAAGAAAGAGGAACTAGAGAGGAGAGGGAGAGAAAGGAGAAGGGGACAGATAGAAGAGAAAGAGACAAAGAAGAGAGAGGGGAGGAGAGAAGAGGGAGAGAGAGAGAAAGGAGGAGAGGAGACAGGGGAGAGAGAAAGGAGAGATAGAGGAGACGGATAGAGAGGAAGAGAGGAGAGATAGACAAAGAAATAGAGAGGAGGGCAAGAGGAGAAAATAGAGACAAGTGAGGAGAAAGAGGAGGACAGAAAGAAGAGACAGATGAGGAGAGAAGAAAGAAATGAATGAGAGGAGATAGATAGAGAAGAGAGGAGAGAGATGGGAGGGGAGAGGAGAGATAGAGAAGAGAAAGCAGGGAGAGAGGAGAGAAGAGGGTGGAGATAAAGGAGAGATAGAGAAGAGGGAGAGAAAGAGAGGATACATAGAGAAGATAAGAGGGGAGAGAGAGATAGAAAGGAGAGATAGAGAAAGAGAAAAAAGAAGAGGAGCGTGAGGAGAGAGATAGAGAAGAGAAAGGAGGGAAGGGAAGAGATAAGAGAGAGGGAGAGAAAGAGGGAAGAGATAGAGGAGAGAGGACAGAGAGGATGAGGAGACAAGAGAAAGAGAGAGAGGATTGAGATAGGAGGAGGGAGAGAGGAAATAGAGAAGGAGAGAGATGAGAGAGAAGAGAGGAGAGAAGACAGAGAGAGGAGAGATTAGAAGGAGATAGGGAGAGAAGAGAAAATAGAGGAGAGAAGGGAGATAGAGAGAGATGAGGGGAGGGAGAGAAGAAGGGAGATGAGAGGATAGGAAAGAAGAGAGAGGGAGATGAGAGAAGGAAGAGGGAGAGAGAAAGGAGATGGAAGGGAGAGAGGGAAGAGATAGCGAAGAGGGGAGAGAGGAGAGAAAGAAAAAAGAGGAAAGAGGAGTGGGGAGAGGAAGGAGAGGGGATAGAGATAGAGAGAGAGAGTGAGGAGAGAGCAAAGAGAGAAAAGAGGAGAGGGGAAACAGAGATAGAAGAGAGACAAAAAAGAGAGAAAGAGGAACAAGAGAGGAGAGAAGAGGGGAGAGGGAAGAGAAAGAAAGATGGGAGAGAGAGGAGAGAGGCTGCAGAGAAAAAGAGGACGAAGAGGGAGAGAGAGAAGATGAAGAGGGGAAAGAGAGGAGGGAGAGAAGAGAGGGGAGAGAAGGAAGAGAGGAGAGGGGAAACAGAGAAAGAGGGGGGAGAGAGACAGAAGAGAGGAGAAAGGAGAGATAGGAAGAGGGGGAGAGAAAGAGGAGACAAGAGAAAGAGACAAAGAAGAGAGGAACAAGAGAGGAGTGAAGAGAAAGGGGAGAGAGAAGAGGGCGAGAGGAGAGAAGAAAGAGGAACTAGAGAGGAGAGGGAGAGAAAGGAGAGGGGGACAGATAGAAGAGAAAGAGACAAAGAAGAGAGAGGGGAGGAGAGAAGAGGGAGAGAGAGAAAGGAGGAGAGGAGACAGGGGAGAGAGAAAGGAGAGATAGAGGAGACGGATAGAGAGGAAGAGAGGAGAGATAGACAAAGAAATAGAGAGGAGGGTGAGAGGAGAAAATAGAGAGAAGTGAGGAGAAAGAGGAGGACAGAAAGAAGAGAAAGAAGAGACAGATGAGGAGAGAAGAAAGAAATGAACGAGAGGAGATAGATAGAGGAGAGAGATGGGAGGGGAGAGGAGAGATAGAGAAGAGAAAGCAGGGAGAGAGGAGAGAAGAGGGTGGAGATAAAGGAGAGATAGAGAAGAGGGAGAGAAAGAGAGGATACATAGAGAAGATAAGAGGGGAGAGAGAGATAGAAAGGAGAGATAGAGAAAGAGAAAAAAGAAGAGAGGAGCGTGAGGAGAGAGATAGAGAAGAGAAAGGAGGGAAGGGAAGAGATAAGAGAGAGGGAGAGAAAGAGAGGGAAGAGATAGAAGAGAGAGAACAGAGAGGATGAGGAGACAGAAGAGAAAGAGAGAGAGGATTGAGATAGAAGGAGATAGAGAGGGAGGAGGGAGAGAGGAAATAGAGAAGGAGAGAGATGAGAGAAAAGAGAGGAGGAGAGAAGACAGAGAGAGGAGAGATTAGAAGGAGATAGGGAGAGAAGAGAAAATAGAGGAGAGAAGGGAGATAGAGAGAGATGAGGGGAGGGAGAGGAGAAGGGAGATGAGAGGATAGGAAAGAAGAGAGAGGGAGATGAGAGAAGGAAGAGGGAGAGAGAAAGGAGATGGAAGGGAGAGAGGGAAGAGATAGCGAAAGAGGCGGGAAGGGAGGGAGGACAGAAAGTGAGAGAAGAGGAGAAAGAATGAGATGAAAAGAGAGATGAGTGAGATGAAGAGATAGATATATACAGAAGAAGGGAGTGAGAGAAGATAGAGAATTTTACAAGACAAGACAAAAGAAGGTTTGTTGACGTACCTTTAATGTTATTTCTTCCAACTTCCACTAGATGACAGTGCAACCAAAGAGAATGAAATAACTTACCTTAAAACAGTGTTAGTAATTATATATGATTGTTGCAATGCTAGAAACTTCTCTAATGTAAATTAAGTGATAAACACACTGAGTTCAATTGTCATTTTATTGGATAGTTTTATTTAAGGATGTGTCCAACTGACAGTCCCATGATGGGATAAGGTGCCCCAGAACTAAATATGAACATTTGTTTACAGTCTGTTTTTCCTTTTCTTGTTTAAGTTGTGCATTGAATGAACATTTCAGTATAGGACCAAAGGCACAATGACTAATTTACAAGCTACATGAATACATAAAAATCATCCTTTCATGTAAACATACAGCATTTGAATACAATATGTTTTATGCAGATTAGAATCAATCACACTCACAAAAGGCACATACAGTTACTTTTCTTACATCAAGTATGTGCTGTCCTTGAACAAGGTTTGTTATCTGAAATTGCTTTACCGGGCTATGATTTGGTGTGGCTTGGAACAGAAAACAATAAAGACAAATGCAGAATCATATTACAAGAACTTTAAAGAAAGAACAAATGGGACCAATACAGCATGGGAAATTAGAAGAAGAAACCAGGCAAGATCTAAAACCACTTCCTGTGTGCCATTAATAAATCCACACACACCCTTATGCACCCAGCAGAGTCCCTGTTATAAGGATAGAGGTGCACAGAGATGTTATTTTGCTCAATCATTACTTTAAAAAAAAAAAGCCCTAAAAGCATCACAACAAAATATTCCATTGTACAATGATCGAGGTATCGGGGAAAACTGGTGAACCCATTAAAGTACCCACAAATACTACAATGGCTTCCACGGAATGAATTGTAAAAATTTATAAAATCAATAGAAGATAATTCACACTGCAAGAAAATCCTAAGGAGAACAATGAATAAGAATGCTAGTTTTGCTACAGCACTCCCCTTGCCCCTCTTTTCTTTAAGGATATTAAGACATCCCTCACTCATCTGTGATGTGTTTTCACTGTTCTTCCTTGCTGGACATTTGCTGTGATGTCACAGTCCAATGTCTTACATCACAATATATCTCCCAGTGCTTTTATTCCAAATGCTGATCTGTGACATCACTAAACACAATGAAGAGATGCTTCCACTCAGGAAGTTTCTATTTAAGGTCTTTAGTCATCAAAGTTTATGGTAGACCTAAACTCTAGTGTCTAACCTAAATACAAACAACCCAAGTGGTCTGAATAACAATTACTCATACAAGAGGCTATATCCCACTAAATGCGAGAAATACAAGCAAAAATTATTTATTAATCCAGGAAAAGGCCTCAGAATTGCTCCAAATAATTTTTGCTTGTATTTCTCACATTTAGTGGGATATAGCCTCTTGTATGAGTAAAAGACCTAAACTCTACACAGGCCCGTGTTTAGGTACCTAAGTGCCTTCCTCAGGAGTCAACCACACAACAATA
This sequence comes from Geotrypetes seraphini, assembly GCF_902459505.1. Taxonomy (NCBI): domain Eukaryota; kingdom Metazoa; phylum Chordata; class Amphibia; order Gymnophiona; family Dermophiidae; genus Geotrypetes; species Geotrypetes seraphini. The sequence continues at coordinate 5,999,900 of NC_047102.1, forward strand.
TTCACAATGGTTACACAGTCACCCTAAGCCAGAGGTGTCAAAGTCCCTCCTTGGGGCTGCAATCCAGTTGGGTTTTCAGGATTTCCCCAATGAATATGCATGAGATCTATTAGCATACAATGAAAGCAGTGCATGCAAATAGATCTCATGCATATTCATTGGGGAAATCCTGAAAACCCAACTGGATTGGGGCCCTCGAGGAGGGACTTTGACACCCTTGCCCTAAGACCTGTTTTAAGGATCACACAAATATGGTAGCCCTGGCTCCGTACGGAATCCAGGTCTATCACCATAAACCAGGGATCTCAAAGTTCCTCCTTGAGGGCTGCAATCCAGTTAGGGTTTCAGGATTTCCCCAATGAATATGCATTGAGAGCAGTGCATGCACATATCTCATGCATATTCATTGAGGAAATCCTGAAAACCCGACTGGATTGCAGCCCTCAAGGAGGGACTTTGAGATCCCTGCCATAAACTTTGACAAATAAAGACCTTAAATAGAAACATCCTGGATGGAAGTATCTCTTCATCCTGAGAGAAATTAGAGAAGTTGCATGTCAAATATACCACCCTTTGGCACGGGCTTCCAAAACCTAAGGGGTGTCAAAGTCCCTCCTTGAGGGCCGCAATCCAGTCGGATTTTCTGGATTTCCCCAATGAATATGCATGAGATTTATTTGCATGCACTGCTTTCATTTTATGCTAATAGATCTCATGCATATTCATTGGGGAAAACCCGACTGGATTGCGGCCCTCGAGGAGGGGCTTTGACACCCCTGACCTAACTGATCTAAGTGCACTGTCAGAAGATTCATGGAATCCAGCAAGATCCTCTGCCTTGGCTGAGAAAGTTCTAGATTTCATGAACTGGAAACAAGACCAATATCATTTCAGTGTCCCAAGGTAAGGAAAGAATTCACCTCTAGCAAAAGATCAACAAGTACAAATTGTCTGCCCTCCAGCTAAGGAAGCCCTTGTTTGTGCTTATACTTTCTATGAGTATCAGTCTTGCTTCAGCACAATTCAAAGCTTATCAAAGTGGTTTACAATTGTGCAGTCTTAATGGAAGAAAGCAAGCAGCAAAGAGAAAGAAGAGAGAGGGCTGAATGCCACTACTTTGAAAACTTGACAGTGATTCTAAAAAAAAAAAATTCTGAACACATTTTGTTTATAAGAATTTTTTCAGACAATCTAGGCTCCAACTGCTGCTTGAATCTCAATCACATAGACATCATTGGATTTCATGTTGATGATTACAAGTATATAGCCAAAAAAACTCAGCTATTGTGAAAACCCAATAAATTTAAAAAAACAAAAAACAACTTTCACAAAAAAGATGTATAATGTCTGATGGATATGAACAATATGCAATTTGAAAAAAACCCAGAGGAAAAAGCCTCAGACTGAGGCCTTCCCACCGCCACAAAAGGTGGTTAGGCGTTAACCTCATTGGCAAAAACCCTCTATTTCACTGCAGACAGATAAAAAAAGCCTTATACGGTGCTATTTGTGCTTAAAGATAGAAGAAAAAAATAACTTTTCACTTATCTTTTGATGCGGAGATGCGTTTCGGCGTCCCATTTAAAGTTCGATCGGATACGTTACACCCTGAGGCAGCAGACTTGTGAAACGCTGGCCACCATTGGTGTACCGATCAAACAGAACATAAGCGGAAAGTTATTTTTTCTTCTATCTTTAAGCACAAACGGCACCATATAAGGCTTTTATCTGTCTGCAGTGAAGCAGAGGGTTTTTGCCAATGAGGTTAATGCCTAACCACCTTTTGTGGCGGTGGGAGGGCCTCGGTCTGAGGCTTTTTCCTCTTTTTTCAAATTGCATATTGTGGTTAGGCCTGTACTGTGCTGTTGATATCCGTCGGTCATTATACATCTTTTTTGTGAAAGTGTTTTTTTTTTTTAAAAGATGATTATGAGTATGACATAAAAATTTTTGTCCTGTTTTGTTCAAAAGGACCGTGATGCTCACTGTTTGCAATCAGAACACAACCTCTGTGGAAAAACTCGATTTATTTTTCTATAATCATTTTGGTTGCCATACAAGATTATTAAGGAGGGGGAGAGAAAGTGCAAGTTACAGGTGCTTGATTTTAATTAATTCTAAATCAGAAGAATTAAAGCACAGAGCTTATACAGCAACGCAGAAAATGTGAACACAAAGTTTTACACAAACCATAGCGAGCAACATTAATATTGGTTTTTGAAAAATGTTTTATGATTCTTTTTTTTCTTTTTTTGCAATTCCATGGGGAAATGTCTGAGCCTCAAAATCTGTGGCTCAGACATCAAAACATAGCCAGATCAACTGGGTAATGCATTTGCTTGCCAAGCAACTTTGAAAAACCACTGTTTTATTAACTGAAATTACCACAAATAAATTACCTTTGTGATATGTAAAATCCTGTAAATTAGTCACATTCAATAGTATATAAATAAAAGTGAACTGTGTCCAGACCCTTTTGAAAGGGTTCCTTGCAGTTATGCACAATATACATCATCTTTGATTTTGGTATTTTATACACAAATATTACAGAAACTAGGCAGGGAAATGCAGTTTATTTAAATTACAGTATATAACAAAAGTTGATCACAAAATCTCTAAATACCAAATATATTTCTTTCCTGATTAGCGTTACCATCGTCCTCCTTCCCTCCCCTGGTGTCGACACATTGTCTAATAGGACACTTTTCTCCAGCATCTCCAGACGTGATGAAATACACTGGCCGGCAGTTTCCAACATTTTTTGCTAATTGCTCTCAAGAGCAAGAACCAATGCATTCTTGGCAAATATGTTTCACGAACTGATCCTTTATTCAAGGCCTACTATGCTAAAGTCATAAGACACAATGTAAAAATATACTATTTTCTTAGCTCTTTGTTGTTTACAATCTCATTTATAATAAGTCTGCCTATTCTTCTAGTACCTGAAAAGATTCAGAACCACGGAGCGTGACTGCGTTAACAAAAAAAACAAAAAACGCCGTCAGCTGTATTTTACTGTGTACGCCAGCATCGAAGTAACCCTAAATTCAATAATAAAGTGATTTAAGTAGCAGCTTACTTCCCTTTTACCTGCTGAATGTCCTGGCACATCACCTACAGGTAATACCATCCCATCTGAAAGAACAAATGTCTTGGCATTTCTTTTCTTTTTCTAAATAGAACCAAATGGAAGACAATGATGGTTTAGTTACCATTTAATGAACCCGAGATACCCATTATGGAATATCTATCCATGGCAATATATTATTATAATATCCATCTGATTATGAAAAACCAAATGTACTCTAAAGTAAAACGCTTTTGTAAGTGATTTTTTTTTTTTATTATTACAATGAGAATTCAAACTTTCAAATACAAATATATACCTCCAAAGGGTAACCATATATATATATATATATGTATATATGTATATATATATATATATATATATATATATATATAATCAGTTAAAATGACTTGTTTTCCTTTAAGGGGAATTAAATTAAAGTAGGACTCTTTTCTTTTTTTTTTTTTCTTTTTTCAGTAACTGTTGCATTCATAACCACTTTTAAAGGCCTATCCATCTTTCTCAGAAGTGCTAGCAAAGATAGAAAATGTTAACACAGCTCTGCTGGTTGTGATGCATCCAAATGAGGTCGACTTAAAAAGGTCAAACATTTTGCAATTATTCCACAGAAATAGTAGTATTAAATCACAAAAGTTTTTGTATTCTTAATAACTTTCTAGAATTGAAGTGGCATAAAGACTGCCCAGTAGACCCGCCACGTATTTTCTTAAAATATTGTGCTTATAAACTGTCTGTACAGCTATTTAAACTTACACTGAAGAAAGCTATTTAAATTGCTAATTTCATGTACCGTACTCATTGGAGGGCTCTTGCAGATCTCGACAGATGCTCAGCCACGAGCAATGGAGAATCTCGGGACAAACTGAAGAACTAAGACCAGACGTTTCTTATCTGTCCAGCAATTGTTTTAAAGCTCTTTCAATGTTCATTCTGTGCCCGACTCGGGTTACTCCCAGATCTATTAAATCTTCCTTCTGAAGATTTGGTAAATGGGTGCCATCTATTTCATTATCCATAAAGGTCTCTTTATGCTCTCCTAGGTTCAAGCTCTCCAACCAATCCGCCACATCTTGCTTAGTCCAAAGGTGGATGGGCTTTGTTGGAAAGGGCTTATTTGAGATGGGCTGTTGTAATATGGAGGGTGAAGGGGATCTGCTGCGTCCTGTGGTCAAACTGAAGAGGTCCCCGGGGGGCTGGGGGCTGGGAAGGCCAAATATGTCAGAGAGGCAGGTAGCGGTAGCCGGAGCAGAGAGTGGAGCTGGTTTGATTTCAGTGGCAATCTCTGTTGGTGAAACCACAGGGCTTGGAGCTCGCCTCAGTCCCGCTGTCCTGGTCTCAAACTCTGGGGGCCTGTTTTGCAATGTGATGGGCTGGTTCGCTCCAGGCCGGATGGTGAAAGTTATAGTTGCGTTTCGAGTACCTGAGACATTACTCAAGGCATCAGTACCCCTGAAACATAGAACACAAAAAGAACATCTCATCATCCCAAATAATTTGGAATAAATATTTTAAGGCACAAGAGCTCTTTCCTTATTCTATTTTATTAATAATGAGGCTGCCTCTTATTTTAAAAAAAAAAAACACCTTTTTTTTTAAAGTATCTTGGTTGATCAGTCTTCCATCCTGGTTGATCAGTTGCCAGGATCTGCCCTGTTATTAGAATAAGATTAAGTTTGCTCCCTTCTGTCTTTTCTCATTTCTACAATTTCTATATTTGTGAAGTATATACTGCTCTGATTTGTCTTGAGGGGCGGTATATCATAAGAACATAAGAAGTTGCCTACACTGGGTCAGACCAGAGGTCCATCGCGCCCAGCGGTCCGCTCCCGTGGCGGCCCATCAGGTCTGTGACCTGTGAAGTGGTCCCTGACTATTCCTATAACCTATCTCTACTTCTATCTGTACCCCTCAATCCCCTTATCCTTTAGGAACTTATCTAAACCTTCCTTGAACCCCTGTAGCGTGCTCTGGCCTATCACAACCTCCGAAAGCGCGTTCCATGTGTCCACCACCCTCTGAGTAAAGAAGAACTTCCTAGCGTTTGTTCTAAACCTGTCCCCTTTCAATTTCTCCAAGTGCCCTCTTGTACTTGTCATTAAACTAAACTATTTCTACAAATAATAAACTGAAATTGTTTTATGTTTTGTTTTTCTCAGACATGACAAACTAGCAGGATTAGAGGTGGATTTATCAGAAACTTTTACACCACTGAGGTCCCCACTAAAAACCATAAACCAATACAAAGTTGTAGAAATTCAGCCACTTCCCAAGTCCGAACCACAGTGCCTCAGGTGTTGGATGTTTGTTGCTTGTCAGATGGGACTATTGTGGCCTGTTTTTTATTGTCTCTCCATATCGTGTAATCTGAGATTAAGGTCCAGGAAATGGTCATTAACTGGATGGATTGGCAGTGTAAAGGGGCACAATAGACAAAGAGAATGCATTTGGAAAAGTCCACCTCCTTGAAGATGGCTATGGTTATTTTTATTTGATATGCCACATTCCCTCCATAGATATCAAAGAAGTTTACAATACATGGAATACTATCATTTACTCTTAAGTATTTTCCCCATTTGTTCTGGTTTGCTCAGAATCCAACTGTGTTAGGAATTATCAGGAAGGGAATGGAAAACAAGGATGAAAATGTTATAATGTCCTGGTATCCCTCTATGGTACGACTGCACCTTGAATACTGTGTACAATTCTGGTCGCTGTTATCTCAAAAAAAGATATAGCGGAATTAGAAATGGTACAGAGAAGGGAGATGAAAATGATAAAAGAGATGGGATGACTTCCAAATGAGGATATGCTAATGCAGTTAGGGCTCTTCAGCTTGGAGAAGATGGCTCCAGGGGTGATATGAGAGAGGTCTATAAAATACCGAGTGGAGTGGAAAAGGTAGATGTGAATCACTTGTTTACTCTTTCCTAAAATACTAGGACTAGGGGGCAAGCGATGAAGCTACTAAGTAGTAGATTTAAAACAAACCGTAGAAAATATTTCTTCACACAACGTGCAATTAAACTTCAAAATTTGTTGCCAGAGAATGTAGTGAAATCAGTTAGCTTAGCAGGATTTAAAAAAGGTTTGGACAATTTCCTAAAAAAGAAGTCCATAGCCATTATTGAGATGGTTTGGGGAAATCCACTGTTTATTCCTAGGATAAGCAGCACAAAATCTGTTTTACTACTCGGGATCTTGCTAAGTACTTACAGTAGGACCTGAGTTGGCCACTGTTGGAAACCAGCTACTGGGCTTGATGGACCTTCGGTCTTTCCCAGTATGGTAGTTCTTATGTTACTATGTTACCTGGGGCAATGGAAGTGACTTGACCAGGGTCACCATGAAAAGTCTGAATGAAAACTAGTGGGAATGGATGTCATTGATTCAAGCAGGCTGCAACACCGCTGACCAGCTTGGAAGATATTTGGCAGTTCTCCTTCAACTCCTTTCAATACAAAGTAGCCTTGACTTAAAAATGAGCGAAGACCACCGCCTTACAATAATGGGTGTTGGTATCACTTAGAATGCTGCCGCTGTGCATATCACACCAGACCCCTCAAACAACCCTTAAGCCATTCACCGTATAGCGCACTCCCTTGGAGTGAAACCCCGCAACATCAGCTGCTCTTGCGTCCTGGCTCACGTGCTCTCAACGAGATATTTTTGAACTCCATATATTATAGAGTTCCTGCTGCAGTCATTTTGCTGTTACCATGGCTACTCCATTCTCACAGTCGCAGCACTGGAAGGGTTAAAGCAGCTGGTGGTGGCTTGTTGTCATTCCCACTTTAGGCAAGGCTGTTTTCTCCTTCACTATGATTCGGTATATTTTGTGTTCATCGCATTATACACTAGCACTATTCACTCAGTCCTCCAGGTTGCACATATCGTTATGTTGCTAGGTAACTAGTTAGTTCACAGGCAGCATACACAGTAATCTATTAACCTGATTATATATAGTATATATATATATATATATATAAATATATATATATATATACTATATATAAGCTAGTATTCTTCTTTCTATTGCCTTTATTCCCTCTATAGAAAAATATGAAGGTTGAAATGCATTTGATAAGACTTTAGACAAATGCAATATTAAAAAAAAAAAAAAAAAAGTTTAACTACTTCAGCACCAGTGAAGAGGTTTTACTTTGGAAGTTTCTAGCATTTTGCATGGAAAATGTTGAAGCCAGTTGTTTTCCACTGTGTAATAAACTACAGCCTGGCCTTAGAACTGGTTGATTTAGCACACACTAAATCCACGCTAAAACGCTTAGCGCGCCTTTGTAAAAGAGGGCCTTAGTTACCCAAAAAAAATCTCAGTAATAAAACAGTAGAGAGTCTTGAGCAACTGCCTCCTCAAAGCCGTTGAGCGTCTTGTAATGTTATTATCTGCCCCCCAAATAATGTCTGAGGTCTCGGCAGAAGTTACAGGGCACAAAGCGCCAAATGGCACGACACCCCCTTAAATAATGTTTCTTTATTTTAATACTAGTACAGTGGAACCTCGGTTTGCGAGTAACCCGGTTTGCGAGTGTTTTGCAAGACGAGCAAAACACTCGGCAAACTTTTGACTTGCAAACCAAGCACTGCCTCGATAAACGAGCACTTGCACTATACAACAGACTACTGGCCACTCAGGCAGCGAAGATAGACAACCAAGTCTCCAACCTACTGACAACAACCCCAGACTACAAGATGTTCAGAAAGGAAATAAAAACTATACTCTTCAAGAAATCCCTTAATAAAGCTTAATACCATGATAAAGCTTAACCCCCCTCTTACCATCCCCTCCCTAACCCCAGATCCTACTTTTCCCTCTCTTGGAAACCTTCTCTGATCTAACGTTGTAACCCTTCTTCCATAACGCTTTTTGTAATCCGCTTTGAACCGAACGGTAATGGTGGAATAGAAATATGTAATGTCATGTAATATTAATTTGAATCATATTTTTATCAGGAAAATGGTATACAAATGTAAATAAGTTTTAAAAAAAAATTCCTATTCCTCAATTCAAGAGTTTCTTCTCAATTCGGAGAGGCCTTGCCTCTCATGCATTTATGCCACAATAGTATTTAAATATCTGTAACGTGCCACTCCCTACCACCTTCCTTCTAAAAATTCTGCTGGCAAGGATTAAAAAGCATTTTAACATTTGATCCCTTAAAACCATCTACAATACAACACTAAAAAAACTGTTTTCTGTTATACAGAACAGAATCTGTTTTATTAGTGAAATACATTGAAGGAACTAAGGCCAGGACTGGGCAGGCTTGCAAGGACAGTGTCCCGTATATGGACATTCAGTTGAGGACAGGCTGGGGAGGGTTTCGATGGCTGGGTGGGTTAAGATGGGCTGGAGTGAGCTTTGATGGAGACTCCAATATATAGAACCTAAGCACACAGGGCTCTGGGCTTCTGGCCCAGAAATATCTAAGATAAAGGACCACTTAAACTAAATAGTTAATTTGTGGAGCATGTATGGTTGGGCAGACTGGATGGACCACTCGGGTCTTTATCTGCCATCATTTACTATGTTATGTCACAGTTCCTTTGTCTGCTGTTTGCTCAATTACATACAATCTAACTATTCGGTTTCTCCCTTAAATTTCCGTTGGTACCCCCCTTCCCTTCTCTTGGGAGATCCAGAAAAAGAGTTGCAACCAGGATTCCCAGATTTTTCTGCCTCAAGAACAAAGACATAAGTGAATGTAAGATGCGCTTCCCACTTTAGACAGACTATTAATATTTAAGTGATTTATGAATGCACATAAAATATGCATGACTCGACAGTAGCTACAGCTGAAGCCTCACAAGTTCCAAACTTGAGCTAATTCAATCCCTATTGATATCTGTGAGCATGTATCCAATTCTATAACGTAGGTACTAACATTTATGGGTGCATTATATGAGTAAATATTTAGACTACAAGTGCATATGTGCACACATTTGCATGCAGATGTCGCCTAAGTGCTATTCTGCAAATCCCTCTTTAACTTGCAAGGGAGGTGGACACAAGGTAGAACATGGGCAGGAAGCAGGCAAGGTTCCCAGTGATGCATGTAACTTATAGAATACTGTAAGGTACCTGGGCACCTGTTGCACTAAATGCTTGCATGTACCCCAGCTCTATGGCTGGTGTAAGTATTTGCACCTAAATGTGAGGCATATTAGAAGCCAGCTATTGAAGAAAGTAGGTGCCTATGCTCCTTTATGGTATAAGCTCTTACCATGAGCTTTCTAGATACCTAAATCTAAGTGCCTTGCTATAGAACTGCCCCTATATACATATTGGTCATTATTCAAAATGATGCAACTGGCCAGAAATAGCCATTGACTGGCTAAATCGCTTGTTATGTGCTAGCCAGTTAAAAAAAAAAAAAAAAAAAAAAAAAAAAAGGATATTCAATGCCAAAGCCCAGACAGGACATGAGACTTAATATCCAGAAATAACACCAGTGGAAGTCAGCAAAATGCTCACCGTTGCCAGCTGAATACTGACCCCGTCCTAGTTCCTGAATCAACACCATTAAATGCTAAAATCACCCAAACCAATATTCAAAGGTGTAGCAGGTGCCACTAGACACATAAGTCCCCTTTTTGAATTGTCAGCAGCGTTGCTTGCTGGCCACTGGCTGCCAATCGACAAAAGATGTATATTCAGGCCTAGTAAATGGCCTACAAATTCTTCTACTACATGGCTTATATGGCTTCCAAACTTCCACCCTATGCCCCGAATCGACCACTCTGCTCGAAAGATGTAAAGCGATTATGTGTGCCTTCAGGACGAGCCCTCTGCCTTGAGAACGCTCCAAAAAGATTTTACTCACACTACCTACTGCACCTCTGGAACAAACTACCTACCCACATGAGATCATTAGAAGGTCTACTGAACTTCAGGAAAGCAATAAAAACTCACCTCTTCCCCTGACCCTCTATGAGAGTGCGCCAATCAAATTTCCCGAACCTTCTGACAAAGGGGCCGACCCTCCACTCTCTTGAATCTAAAACGCTGTGTGCTTCGTCCTATGTCTAACCATGCCATGTTTTCTCATACAATGTTCTTCCACACTCTGCCATACTAGTCGCCATCTTTGTCCTACTATTCTATGCGCTGTATTTACCATATTATGTTTGCCACACTGTCCACCATGCTTCAACCTTTCATGCCACACAGGTAGGTAGTCTGCCACACAGTGTTGGCTGTTCCATGTCTTCTATGCTGAATTTCATCACACCAATTTTGCCAAGTCTTGTCATTCTATGTTACCTATGCTTTGTAATACTAGGCTCACTAGACTAGTTCTCACCAGACCATGCTTTACCAAGCTTTGTTAACTACGTTTTGCCATCCCTGTCAGGCAATGTTTGCCATGCTATCGCCTACCATACTATGTCTGAGAGTGTGGCGCAGGGGTTGGAATTGCAGCCTTGGCACCCTGAGGTTTTGGGTTCGGATATGCGCTGCTTCTTGTGACCTTGGACAGGTCACTTGGTCCCCCAATACCCAGGGCAGGATTAATTCGTCAAGGGCCCCTAGACACACAAGTACACTGGGCCCTCTGCTCCGCCACACCCCCACCATGCGCCCAGGCGGAAACAGGAAGCTGCGTCAGAGGGAAGCTTTGGGCAAGCAGCACCGCTTGCAAAATTACAGTTCCTGTTGCCTTTCTTACCCGTGTTGCTTGCTTGTCTTACTTTCCGTCGATCGGGGTGGGGGAACTGCATTGCCAATCGATGCTGGAGGGGCTTCATCGAGCACCCCTGACCATTTCGGGCCCTAGGCACGTGCCTACTTGGCCTGTTGGTTAATCCTGCTCTGCCAATACCTCATGTATATTATACAGATAGGGAAAAATGCTTGAATGTCTGAATTAATTTATATAAACTTTTCTGAGCTCCCCCTCAGAGAACGGTACAGAAAATTGAATAAATAAATAAAAGTAACCTACAATACTACCCAAACTTCCCTCTAAAATGCTCTGGCACTAGATAGTACTGAGGTGGAACGAGGGCTGTTCTGCCATAGGTATGCTGGTAATATGCAGCCAAAAAAGAAGGAAAGGACAAGGGGTCCGATTCAAAATCTTCCAGCCAATGTAGTTTAATAAAATCAAGTCTGTTTTTAATCCGATGTAAAGTTTAATCAGATCAAGGCTCAAAGCGGAGCCGTGTTTTGGCAAACACCCACCAGCAACAGGAGTCACAAATTCTTATATCATGTAAAAATTAAATGAACCCATTAAAAACAGGAAGCTTCTTTGTGAATCACACAGTGAGAGGTTTTCAAATTGGTTTTCCTGTTTTTGTTGGGATCATTTCATTTTTACGTAATATAAGAATTTGTGACTCCTGGCGCAGGAGGATGTCCGCCAAAACAGGGCTCCGTGTCGAGCCTTGATCTGATTAAACTTTACATTGAAAAAAAGACTTGATTTTATGACTTTACATTGGCTGGGAGACATTGTGTCAGATCCCTAACTCCTTTGCTTTTCTGTTGGTTTTGTGTGAGGACGATTATTTGTTACCCTGCTGGGGAAATATGCAGCCACCACCCACATAACCAAGAGGTTTAATTTAGGCCAGCAAAAAAAAGGCTTTCTTAAACTGTTCAGCTATATGGATATCAGCTGAATATTTATACAGAGCTACTGGCTGCAGGTGATCTCTGTGGATATTCAGAACCATTGCCTATCCATACAATGCAGTTGAATATGTCTATTTTTAAAATGCCACAGCCAGCATTTAAAAAAGAAAGACCCACACTTGCTGGTTGGGTAAGTCCTTTTTAGGGCCATTGGATGTGACACTGAACTAGAGAAGCTCCCAAAGGGATAATCAGAGTTTCTTACAACTGAATGCAAGATTTTTAAAATTTTTTTTTGTATAGTTAGAAGAATCGGAGGGGGTTACCTCCAAGAAAATGGCATGAAAGCATGATCTGAATAAGTCTGGATGCAAACCTTGCGTACTGAACAAGCTCTGACTAAAATGAATTATAATGTTATAGTTGCTTAACAGTGAAAGCTGTATACTATGAGATCATAGCTGGCCTGACACCTACAGAAGAAAAGATAAGATCTGTGAAGTAGTCAAGGAAACCATATCAGGAGAAAAGGTTTTATGCTCTTCTCATCCACTCTTACTCAATCTGTTTTTGTTTATTTACAGGCTTGGTATATATGGCTTTCTCTTGAATAAAGCAAATCAAAGCAGATTATAATAGCAAAATTAAAAAAAAAATTTAAAATGGCTCCAAAGGACATGGAGAGAAAATGTGTATGTGTGGGGGTGGGGATGGGGGTGGGTTCTGTCAGCATCAGCTACCACCCATCTGGATCAGACCAGCCATCATTACAAAGAGATTATTTGCTCCATCAATATATTTCATTAGCATTTTTTTATTCAGATAAGACAACGGCTAAATTAAATCCTGGACTGGACTGAACACCCAAAGTGTAGTACACATAACCCAGGACAGGAAAAGAACTTGGGCAAGAAGGACGATTCCTATCACTGGCTCCAGTAGTCAAGAAGGACCAAGGGATGCAATGGTGATGATAACAATAGCTAAAACTATCCTTATTATCATTTTATTAATTATTAATCTTATCACTAGTGAGCTACAGCTCAAACATCTTCTCCACTGTTCCCAATTTAATTTGACATAGTCATGACTGAATGCAGAGAAAGCTTTTGACAAAGTTCCTCATGAGAGGCTCCTGAGAAAATTAAAGAGTTATGGGATAGGAGGTAAAGTTCAGTTGTGGATTAGGAATTGATTTACAGATAGAAAACAGAGGGTAGGGTTAAATGGTCATTTTTCTCAATGAAGGAGAGTAAACAGTGGAGTGCCGCAGGGATCTATACTGGGACCGGTGCTATTTAACTTAATTCTAAAAGATCTGGAAATTGGAACGACAAATGAGGTGATTCAGTCTGCAGACGACACTAAACTGTTCAAAGTTGTTAAAATGCTTGCGGATTGTGAAACACTGCAGGCAGACCTTAAGAAACTGGAAGACTGGGCGCCCAAGTGGCAGATGAAATTTAATGTGGACAAATGCAAAGGGATGCATATTGGGAAGAATAACCCGAATCACAATTACCGGATGCTAGGGTCCACCCTGGGGGTTAGTGCTCAAGAAAGGGATCTGGGTGTCATTGTAGACAATACGATGAAACCTTGCACCCAATGTGCTGCGGCAGCCAAAAAAACAAACAAGATGCTAGGAATTATTAAAAAAGGGATCGTTAACAAGACTAAAGATATTATAATGCCTCTGTATCGCTCCATGGTGCAACCTCACCTGGAGTATTGCATTCAATTCTGGTCTCCTTATCTCAAGAAAGATATAGACGCACTAGAAAAGGATCATAGAAGAGCAACCAAGATGATAAAGGGGATGGAACTCCTCTCGTACGAGAAAAGACTAACCCCCTGTTTTACTAAGGTGCGCTATGCATTTTACCGCACGCTAAATATTGTGACCAGTCAGGCTCCGTGCCTGCCTTGGTCTCTGTGGTTTCCCTAGTGTCTACCAGGGGTGCCAGAGAGAAGCCAGACCTGAAAGTAAGCAGAGGTACTATTATTCAGGTCACCACCGGGGGAGCCAAAGGGAGGAGCAGCTTCTGGCTGACTCAGGTAGAACAGGGCGTGTCCTCCCCCTTGAAAAGCCAGCAGTACTCAACAAGCTGTTAGGCAGGATAAGGGCTCTCCCAACGAGGACCTGCCTGGCTTAAGCAAGGATAATGCCTATGTGCCCATGGAGCTGCCTAAACCTGGAACCCCTCCAGAATTACCAGTAACTGGTGAAGAGGCTCCCATGGACTTACAAGTGGGACTGCCTGCTAAGGAGTTGTGGGGAGCTCCAGAATCAATGGACGTAGGAGTGACAATCAGCTCTGGCTGAGCAATGACTGTGAGTTGGTTGGTTTTTTTTTTTACTATTTTTGACTCCCAGTCATTTTCAAAGACTTTCTGGACTGCACATTTGTTTGTAAAGCTAAGAGTGAGTGGGGGAGAAGTTTGCTTCCATCTGGGTGGGAGTTTGAAAGCTGTTTCTTTGTGCTTTTGAAAGGCAAACTTGTGACACTCCTCTTTGCCCAGCCCTGCTACATTTTAGGCTGGAGGCTTTATTTTTTTGTGTTTGCGCTAGAGATGTTTGAGTGAAAAGGCATATTCTCCAGGAACGGTTTTTGAATGCTATGGGCTGTGCTTACCTGAGCTCTGCTGGGGAGCAGATTTGGGGAAAAAGAAGCTTTAGTATAAGCAGCCCTGTGAGAGAGTATATACCACAGGCAGAACTGTTGCATTAAGAGAGAAATCCTGAATGCTGCCAGAGTTTTCCTCTGGCCCTTTTTGTTTTGAACATTTGTTTGTTACATTGAACTTTGAGCCATTCTGACTTTATTTTGAGTAGTAAATTTTCTTTATTGCCATTCTACAACTGTGTTGGTGGTTTTTGATTTAGTTCCTTAAAATCCTGCAGGGTGACTCTGGTCTGAGTTGCTTGCCGGTGCAATTTTGGTTTGTGGCCATTGGAGGCACTGTGGAGTCCCGGCCTAGGGCTCTAGCGCTGGCTACAATATACATGCACGCTAACCGCTAACACGTCCATAGACTAACATGCATGCGTTAGCGCTTAGCACACCTTTGTAAAAGGAGCCCTAAAAAAGTTAGGGCTTTTCAGTTTGGAAAAGAGAAGGCTGAGGGGAGATAGGATTGAAGTGTACAAAATCCTGATTGGAGTAGAATGAGTACAAGTGGATCGCTTTTTCAAGCTCTCAAACATTACAAAGACTAGGGGAGACTCTATGAAGTTACAGGGAAATACTTTTAAAACCAATAGGAGGAAATATTTTTTCACTTAAGAGAATAGTTAAGCTCTGGAACGATTTGCCAGAAGTTGTGGTAAGAGCGGATAGTGTAGCTGGTTTTAAGAAAGGTTTGGACAAATTCCTGGAGGAAAAGTCCATAGTCTGTTATTGAGACAGACATGGGGGAAGCCGCTGCTTGCCCTGGATAGGTAGCAGCAGACCTCCTTCCCCCAAATACTTCAGAAAAAAAAATAGTATTAGCATTTTAGAAATATACCCCTAGCAGAATGAAGGGACGTGGCACCATATAATGCACAGAACTTATAGCATATCATCAGTTGCACGCAACACTTGGCCCATTTGAGCGAGACAATTTGCGCCTGCCATTGCCATGGTGTAAAGGGTCTCGCCTAAGTTTTTTTGGCACGCCAATGTGGCTTTGCAGTACTATTCTGTAGTTACTTAGGCATGCCTAAAGTGTTGTTGCTGACTTAGCACTAAGTGCACCCCGTTAAATTTCTTTAATTGAGGTGCCATGTTTTAGAATTTCCTCCAACCTGGGTGTCTCCAACTAAATCACTTACAGGGATCAGGAAAGTAGGTACCAAAGCTGCCAAATAGGTAGTCGGAAGTTTTCCAGGGGAAAACAAAAGGGAGTCTCCTTTATTCATGACCTGAACTCTTAGCAAATGTGTAATAGAAGTCTGGGGAATAATTCCTAAGACATTTACAAGTGAGGTATAAATGTCTTCTAAACAGGGCCATTAGAAATTAGATGGTACAGTAAGTGTTTTTACTACTTGAAGCTCCCAGAAGCATCTCTGGTCTCTTACTGTAAAGTATGTGTCCTGATTCATTATAAACCAGACACCTTTCATGTACTGCACTTGATCATTTGGGAGCATTTGGAACCCATGATGCTTTTGGAAGGACACGGAGGATGAGACCTTTTACCATGAGGTCCGGGCACTTCAGTGCTAACTCAGCTGCTGGATTAAAAGGAACATCTCTGTCCTTGCCTACACTAGAAGCTTAAATCACAAAACAGACAAATCTCTGAACCAACCAAGGCTCTAACTGATTTTTAGCTATCTCCTCCAATTTAATTTCACCTATTAGAAAAGCCCAGACCAATATTCTGAAGTTAGCAGAAGTCCTTTGCCTCTCCAAACAGCTAGGTTTTGGTCATGTAAGTTGATATAAAACCACACATTATGCAGATAAAGTGAGGAGAGCCCGAAGATATCAGGATAGTGCAGGGATCTCAAAGTCCCTCCTTGAGGGCCGCAATCCAGTCGGGTTTTCAGGATTTCCCCAATGAATATGCATGAGATCTATGTGCATGCACTGCTTTCAATGCATATTCATTGGGGAATTCCTGAAAACCTGACTGGATTGCGGCCCTTAAGGAGGGACTTTGAGATCCCTGGGATAGTGGCAATAGCCAATTACTATATAGACAACATTCTTGTGAGTCCAAACACAGAAACAGTGGTCCTAACTTGATCTGTTCAGCAGTCTGACTTACACAGATATCTCGGCTAAACACCTACATAAGATATATGCAAAACTTATCCCACTGAATGTGGGTCCTGCAGCTCTTGGCATACATTTTGAATGAGAACCCAGTTAAGTGCTAAGTCTTTACTGGACTGTTCTAGGTGCATTTACCTTGTGCCGAGGCTTGCTGCTTTTGTTCCAGTTGGAGATTCCGGCCCTTCCCCAAGTTTGGTAGACTTTTCTCTGTTCATCTGTTGCAGTATTGAGTTCAGTTCACTTATAATGCTTGCTTTTGGGCCTGAGAGTACTGGGCTTTTGACCTCTGTCCCATCGCCCCACAATTTAGAAGTCCTTTGTGGTACAGGTTTCACTGTACTATGCTGTATAATATTTGGAGGAGGTGGTGGAGCAGGCGGTGGGATAAGAAAGCTATCTGCATTTTCTTCAATTAGGGCATCTTTGTAAAGTGCATTGCTTTTGTTCATTATGGGCTTCACTTTTGGCTTAGGAGGTACTGGGGGTTTGTCCACCAGAAATGTTTGCCCATCTGCATAGACTGTGCACGTGTCCAAGTTCTCCCCACCTTCGGAGGATAAGGTAGAGATACTGGACACTGTTGAGATAGTGCTGGTTGTCTCCAGGTGATGGTCACTACTACTGCGACTGTCCGTCTCCTCAATCCCAGAGTCCGTGACGCTGTCAAAAATTTCAGGAGGTGGCAGAAAGGAGGCAGGCAAACAGTTTGAAAGACACACCTGTTTTTTGCTTTCTAAAGTATGCATTGATAGGTTGGGGTTAAATGAAGCAGGTGGTAGGGTTCCATTCTGTCTCTGGTTTAGCAAGTCTGCTAGAGTAGGGACTGCAGCTGAAAGATCTTCTGGAATGTCAAAGCTGTTGGCAAATTCCAGTGGGGGTGGCAATGGTTCTGTAAATATAAAATCTTCATCTATATCAACTGAAGCCAGGGGAGGCGGAGGTATTCGAAATGGCAATAAGACAGGCTCATCGACAGAACTAACAGAAATGACAGCTTTAACGGGATGCACTAATAGCTCAGGTGCAGTAGTTGGTTGCAAGGGACCTTCTTCATTGTTGTTAACCTCAGGTAACGTAACTAGAGAATTTTCCGGGTTCTCATTCTGTTCTAGGTTCTCATTTTCATCTGCAGGTGGGTCTTCTGCATTTTCTGCATCCACGGTGTGAACCATGAGCAAGCCAGCTGTCTTCTGCTGCGAGGTATCCACAATATTTATCAGCATGTTTTTTTTGTCTTCTAGCCTTTTTTCCTCTTTCCCAATTTCTGGTTCATACTTGCTCTCGGTCTCTTGTCTTCTTAAGGAACCCCGCTGGTTCTGCTTGTTTGCAGAAGTGGTAACAGGAAAGGTAGTTTCAATGTTGGACCGCATTTTTGTATCAATATAGAGTGGCTTGTTGAGATCTGCTTTGTCCATTTCTCCTGTGGTTGGACTCTCTTGTGTTTGCTCTTTCATGGCTCTGTCTCTTGCAGCTAAAGCTAGGGCTAAGGGTGAATTTGGATCTAGTAATTTTCCAGTGACAGGATGAACATAGTTACATGAACTGGACATGTTAGTGCTTTTTGAAGATATAACATTGTTTTCAGTGCTTTTTGTTGTTGATGATGAATTCAAGGTCCTTGAATTATCTAGGTCAGGCGGACTGATGGATTCGCTATTGTTAAAAGGATTTGCAGAACTCGCAGATAAAGGTAAAGAAGCTGGGGGAACAATATTCCTAAAACTATCTTCATTACTAAACATTCCCTCGTCAATAGACTTCGAATGTCGCAGTCGTGGACTCTGCGTCAGCCCAACATCTTCATCTCCCAGATCCGTGGAAAGGAAAGCTGGAGAATTACGTCTAGCTTCCAGTCTCTTTTCTCTGTCTCTCACTGCTCCAGCAATGGCTGCTGCAAAGGGGCTATTGGCATGCATGTTATCATCTGGTCGAAGCTGCCCAGGCTGCTCCGAAGACTGTGGGTCGATTTCCATGCTGCTGCCCTGGCTGCTTTTTCCACTGCTGCTGGTAGAAGGCTCTTTAACAATAATTGTTGGGATTGGAATGGAACAGACCTTTTCTGGGCTGTCCTCAACATTGCACTGCTTTACTAGCATTCCCTTCCTCCTAGCGGGCTTGGCTGGAACATAAATTGCTTGGTTTGCTATCTTCCCAACTTCTGAATAAGGGTTTTCAGGCATCTGGCTTCTTTTGTTTCGAAAATTTTGCTGCGATGAGGCATTCTTGTTGTAGTGATCTTCAGAATCTAAAGAATAACGATTTGTTTCATGCCTGTAATACATCCCTTTGTCTCTTGCTACTGTTCCCACATTGACAGACCTGACTTCAGAAGGAGAAGTACCTTTTACCCCTGAATTCTGGTTGAAGGAAGGTTTGATTGTTCCGTAGCCTCTCGGTGCTGGGGATTTGGGAGAATTGTATGGAGATGGGGCTGGAGAAGGTGATGGAGAAGGAGACGGTAATGGAGAAATTGGGGGAGGGGGAGAAGGGGGTAAAGTTGCTGGTGGAGGTGGGATATCTTCAGATGTATCTGGCATAGACAGGCTTCGGGTAAATTTCAGCATGGGAGGAGCCAAAAATTGCCGCTCTTCTTCAGTTATTCCTAAAAATATAGGCATATATTACAAGGGTATCAGTTATTCAGATTCGGTGAAACATATCTTAAGTGTTATCATTTTAAAGAACGTTATCTGATGTTTTCCTATAATGTGTCGCCAATGTATAATATAAACCACAGGAAAAAGTATCATATGCATAGTCAGTGAATGGGGGAGGGAACAGGTCATGGATGTGATATGGTTGGAGCGGCCTCACAACTGCACTTCAGGGCTGATTCTATAAATGGCACCTAAATCGGTAGATGCCGAGGGAAACGGCACCTACCACACGCCATTCATAGTTAGGCGCTGTTTAAAGAATCATACCTAGTGGCAGCTAAATCGAGTTAGGCGCCTCCAGGCATCTGCAGCTTAGGCACCAGTATTATTAGGCTACGATGTTCATGGCCTAAAATGCCAGCGCCAAACTCATTCCATGACCAAGTTCTGTCCCTAATCATGCCTACTTTTCAGGTAGGTACGAGTAGGTGACTAACAGAGTAAGGCGCCTACCCCCAAATTAATTCTTTTAAAATTGGTTTTTTTTTTTAATAGTTTTTTAATTATCAGCGCCAATTAACCAATTAAAAAAAATTAAGTTAGGTGCCTAACTCGGAAGTTGCACCACGGTAGGTGCAGTCAGTAGCTTAGTAAGGGGGCAGCAGCACCCGCTCTTCTCCCTGCCCCCCCTTCCCGCTACTTCTCCGTCCCCCACTACCACACACATGCACCCCTTCCCTGACCCCTGTATCTCTTTTTAACGTTCCCAGTAACCCCAACCTGATGCTCGTGCCAGCATCGGCTCTTCCTCTGATATCACTTCCTGGACCCACACCTAGGAAGTGACATCAGAGGAACAGCCAGTGCTGGCATGAACAGCAGGTTGGGGTTGCTGCTCCCGCTGGGAGGTAAAGGGGGAAGATAAGGGGTGTGCGTGGCAGGAGGGTGTCAGGAAAGGAGCAAATGGGGGTGCGGGAGGGCAAAGAAGAGGGCAGGGGAGGAGCACCACCGCCTTGAGTGCCTCTCATCTTCGCTATGCCACTGGACGCAGCTTATAGAATCAGACCCTTAATACCACAAAAGGTGGTGCTAAGTACAGTTTTGCCACTAGCAGCCCTGCCACGATCCATGTCCCCCCCCCCTTCTCATCCCATCATGTACCACTCCCATCCAAGCAGAGCCCTTACCACAGGGAACCTCCCCAGAGAAATGACCCCAACTAATCCCCTTCTAACATATCAGACCCTCCAGTACCCAACACCCCTGGGAACAATCATGCCTTATATGGCAGTGTGACCTCTAGCAGTGGGGAGGAGAAGGTGGTGCAGTGGTTAGAGTTACAATCTCAGCGCCCTGAGGTTGTGGGACCAAACGGGGCGCTGCTCCAAAAAGGTGGCGTACAAGTCCTAATCCCATACTGCAAGTACCATTTTGAACCCAGAGCAGCCCTGAGACAGAAGCATAGGTGACTATTCCAGGTAAGTTGGGGGGGATCCTGTTCTGTATGGGGAGGAGGTATTGGATAGGAGGGGTCCATCATGGAGGGGATTTGCTCTGTGGGGAGGGATTAGTGACCTTGATTTGGGAAGGTTAAGAATGGTTGGGTTGTACTTTTTTGTTTAGTAGAGCTGGTATAGTATTTTGCTCACGTTGTCTGCTGAAGCATGTAATATGGTAACATATGGTAAATATCTGCCTTATGTATAAATGCAGGACAGATTCACCTTGATTTCTGCAGTAAAGGTGCAGTAACTGCAAAAATTTACTGCTCATTAGTACAAAGGCTCCTTAGCTTTTTTCAGAATTAATGAAGAAAAACATGAAAAAAAAATATTAGGTATTTGATTCTTCATAATAATTAAAATTCTTTTTGTCATCAAACAGCTTTAAGTAGGAGGAAAATATGCTCCGTCTGTTCTAGGATTTATAGTATTTACATTATTAAAAAATAATGTTTCAGTGGTTATTAAAGAGATCACCAGCACCGCCAGAGAGAGCTTGGTGCAACAAACAGAAAATTGCATAAATTATATGTTATATATATATTTTAGAACCATTAGCATGCAAAATCCTCTAATAATACAGTACAATGAAGAGAATGCTGTACCCCATGGCCACATAGCAGTATGTGAATAGTAATCATGACAAAGAATAATGACACTAGGCCCAGATCAGATAAATATTTAACAATTGAGCTACTGGTTCTTCTAACAGTCTTGAAGTATTTTTGACGCAATAATTTGACATGTCTGGGAATGTTTATCTTTGAAAGAGCCTCACATTCTCTTGATTCAGTTGGGCCCTCCTGGTTACACAACTACAAACACATTACAAATCTATTACATGTGAGATTGTCTATTAAAACTATGTTATATTTATTTATTTATTTTGATTTGATATCTATCCCTTCCTCCCGGGAGCTCAGCATGGGTTACAAGCGAACATTCACAGTAGGTTACATTAGAGCAGGGCTGCCCAATTCCGGTCCTCGAAATCTACTGGCAGGCCAGGTTTTCAGGATATCCACAATGAATATGCATGAGAGAGATTTGCATACCAAGAAGGCAGTGCAGGCAACTCTCTCTCATGCACATTCCTTGTGGATATCCTGAAAACCTGGCCTGCCAGTAGATCTCGAGGACCTGAATTGGGCAGTCCTGCTTTAGACCATACACAACTTCAGGACAAGCCTGGATACTACAGTTAATTTTAAAGACAAGGCTGGGGAGGGACATTCATCGGAAATTCCTGGGGAAGTGTTACAGTAATTGGACCTGAGTAGTCGCCAACTAGTGATTGTCAGCGGTAGACAGTTCAGAGGGTTGGACCTTTAGTTGAAGACAAAGGTCTTCACAGCTCTTTGGAAGGTCATGGCTGTTCTCAGTTACCCAGGGGAGTCAGTTCAAATGTATTGCAAAGTGGGCTTAGCTGGGATATACAAGATGCAGGACCCTTGTTGGTATTCCTGACCATTGAGCTCAGGGAGTGAGCAAAGCCAAGATACAACCTCCATAGAGGCCTCTGCTAGGTCATGAATGGGTAATCTGTATCCCCTGGAACAACCAGGGTTCCTTGAACTACAGATGAATGCTATTTGGAAGAAGAGGGTGCAACATCTTGCCACTTAACTTTAGCTGATCTAAACAGAATTATGCCCCCCCCCCCCTGGTGTCTCCCCCACCTTCATCCTCTACAACCTGTGAATCTGCTTTTGCAGCAGCTCTGGTCCCATATAATCTGGAGAGTAAACATTCACATCGCTTGTCACCTAAGCCCTAACACAATCATTTTGATTTGCACTTAATTGAAGACTAATGCCAAATTGTGTCATGTCTGCTTTTGTAATCTTGCAAGGCACATAGAGGGTACAGCTTTCTATTAACACTATTAAAATAAAAATTAATTGCAACAAGAACCAGTAGGAAAACAAAATGCATAGCTAAGTCACTATTTGTTTTGATGAGAAGGTGTAAAAGGAATCTGGAATGAATTTGAAAACCAATATGTTAATGATGCATGACGACACTAAACAAACTAAAAAATTTCTACCATTTGATGTGGCATTATATCACGTTAAGTACAGCTGTATTGCTTATGGTGCACTATAAAATTAGGAGCATGCAAATAGGATAGCAGATGTAATTAAGATGTAATTATATATCCTAAAATATACTAAGCCACTAACCTGACAGAGTGATTCTGCTGTCTGGCAGAAGGAAACCAATTGTTAATCACCCAGAGAACAATTTTGCAGCAGAGCTGACTTTTGCTAATATATATTGTGCAACTAAAAAAACAACAACAAAAAAAATAACCCCCCACACACACACACATACACAGACATCACAAGAGAAGCTGTTTTGCTGGGCCTGAATTGCGATCATCTTCTGGGAAAGAATCTCTAGCAGCTAGAATAGGAACACATTTGTTTTCAGGGTCACAGTTGCTACAAAGCATCTGAAAGGAAGTAGATCTGTTTCTGTGAAATTGGGCACTCAAGAAAAGCATCAGCATAACCCACTGTGTAAGTCTAAAATCTTATGTGCTCACTGTACATTTTAGGGGTTCTAATCTAATCTAAGTCTTGGCTTTATATATCGAGACATCAATCCAAGAAAGCTCGACTCGGTTTACAATAGTTAACTTAAATAAAAACCATGAGGAATGAGACTAAGTTTTGGGAGATTAATTTTCAAAGTGTTTACAAAAATAAAATGGCTTATACGAAAAAGTTGAAGTAAACCGGAGCTCCTTAAAAGGAGTGGGAGATCATTCCAAAGTTGAGAAAGCTTGGGCCGCCGTGGGGGCGGACTGCTGGGCGGGATGGACCTCTGGTCTGACCCGGCAGAGGCACTGCTTATGTTCTTATGTTACTATGGTCATCTCATTAGTTCCCACTTCCTGAGGTACCAACTTAGATTGGGCAGGGACTGATTGAAACTGAATATTTATCAGTGCTGTATATACCAATAGTATCTTAAAAAAAAAAAAAAATCATTAGCAAATTACATCCCATTCTTCCTCTAGAGCAATTAGAACTGGAAAAATTTTAACTTCTTGATGTCCTCAACCATGTGTGACAGGTAAAGCATATATTTTCTTTAGTTACTCAGATTTGGCTGGCTCTATTTCCTAATTCTCAGCTTCAAAGAAGTCACTGAATAAGGCTAATTGTTTAGTCTCTCTCTACTCAGGTCTTTGTGGTATGCTGATTGCTCAGTAATGAAGGTGACCAAATTATTCCAGCATCAAGGGTACTGTTTAAGTTAGACTCTCATTTCACACTGGCTTCACCCCAGTGACCCGGAACTGATACACACACAGGGGAATATTTACTAGGCCCCACTGCCAATAATGAAAACTGTAATAGATAAAGCATATCACAGATTATTAACTACACCACACAGTGACATAGGTAATGATTAAATCTGGTTGTTATCTTAATACTGTAGTGTTAAAATATGGGAAATGTGACAAAGTAGGCCCAGTAAGGACCTTCTCTTTCAATGCAGCAAAACAAATGGCTAAATTAATTAACTGGGTCAGCAATACAGCTTCCTTGAAAACCAGTAATTCATCTCAGAATGAAGACAATGTATCACACTGAGATGAAGGATATGACAGAGCATCTTACAGACATGCGGGAACCTATCCAGACAAAAAAATATTTAGAGTGTCCAAAGAGCAACAAAGCTGGCGTAGGCTTGAGCAGAGACCAATGAGAGGTACCAGCCAAAAACAAAGCTTCCAGTACAGGTGATCGAGGCCCGCAGTATCCCAGACTTCAAGAACAAATGGGATACCTATGTGGGATCACTGCGGGAGTCATACCAATAAATAGGGTCGCTAGGATATAGACTTAATAGAGCAGGTCAGTAGAGTTAAGGGGGCCAGTAGACTTAAAAGGGGGTCAATGGTATGGGCAGACTTGATGGGCTGTAGCCCTTATCTGCCGTCATCTTTCTATGTTTCTATGTTTCTTTCTACAAGAGAAAAACTGAGGAAGGAACTCAAATGCTTTGGTGGCATAAGAGATCAGAGAGACAAACGGGGAGGGAGTAATCCAATAATTAACAGACTAAGGGCCAGCTTTACTACATGTTTCTCCCAAAGACAAAGAATGGGAAAAAGCCTTATGAGTCAATATTCAGCCAGTAGTGGTCAGTATTTCTTTGCCAACTAAGTTATACCCAGATATTTAATGTCAAAGCATGTCCATGGATTGGCATTAACCATCTACAACAGTACTTAAAACCTGATGTGGGTACAGCCAATATTGAACGCTGCATTGGCATACTTAACCAGGCAAAGTAGGAATGTATTTTCTGCAAACCAACTTGCCCATTTCTGAAATATAATTTCTGGGACTCCAACTCCAGATCACCCAATGGCTGACCAGTTTAACATGGTTTAAGCAAGTACAATCCTCTCCCTCCTGTTTAAAACATGCTGAACGATGACCCTTTAATAAACCAGGGCCCAAGCAAACTATAGGATGAAGCTGGTTGCCATCACAGTGACTTCAGCTAGCCAAACGAGCAAGAGCATGCTGCTGAGGCTATTTGTTGACGGGGCCTGCCATCTTGTGTGGGGGTGATTTTATGAGATAGAGCAAGATGAAGTTAACCCTTGACATGTGTCTTCTATGGCTCTTATAGAAGATCTGCATTAGAGAATGACACGGGGACAAATGTAAGCTCTGTCTTAACTGCACAGATCTTGAACACTTTATCATTTTAAAGGGTTTGAGGCTTGTGCGGATGAGGACGGAGCTTAGGCATTGGTGGAATGAGGCATTATGACATCACAGTCTGAGCTCTAGAACGTTGCTACTTAGGATTTTCAAGCGTTTGAGGGCTTGTGCAGATAAGGACGGAGCTTGCAGGAATGGGGCAGCGACAGGAAAAGAGCTCACCAGGACAGGAAAACGAGTTCCACCGGGGACGGGGAAAAATTTGACCCCGTGTCATTCTTTAATCTGTATCTCCAAATGCCTGTTTCTTGGCATTGTTGCTCTCATTTAACACCAAGTTACATAAAGCAGCCGTTTAAAGGGTTAAAAAAAGGGAATACAGGAAAAATCTGGTGAAATTTGTTTATACAGATTAGTATTGACTGTAAACATTTAGCAGAAGCATCAATATCCCTAGATGATATATTTCAGTGTAAGAATGGGACGAAGGCCTCTTTTACAAAGCCGAACTAGCGTCTGCCCTGCGCTAATGGCCCCGAAGCCCATAGAGATTTAAAGGGCTTCGGGGCTGTTGCCACGCGGCAGCCGCTAGCACGGCTTTGTAAAAGAGGCAGATAACCTAATGGTTAGAGCAGGGTTCAAAGTCCCATGTCGCTCACCAACATCTCCTACGGACTTAGGCAAGACACGTCATCCATGATTGTCTCGGGAACAGTTTAAGATCAAGAGTCCTTTTGGTAGAGAATTTATTTGTGTACCAGCTTGAAACTCATCTTAAAGTCATATTTGTTAAAAAAAAAAAAACAAAAACAAAAAAAAATCAACCCCACAAACCCATGAAATTAAATCCCAAGTCCAAATCCAAGCCATTTGAAGCCTGAATGAAAATGGTGCACTTGAATTTTGTCTGGATATGGCCTGTTGCTTGCACATTAGTAGATGAAAAGCCATGAACAGATGGGTATATAAGGAGCACCACAAAAGATCAAAAATAGACAGATAAAAAAATATTAAAGCATTCAAAATGTTGCTAATGTAGTCATTCGTGAGCCGTTTGCTATATGATGTTATGTAGGGGTACACAAAAGAAGCCACAGATGGAATGATGTCCTACCTATGGATTTCTGTCTTCTCATTGTACCTCGAGGAACTCCCAGGAAAGGACCTTGGGGACTTGTGGGAACGGTGGGCGGCATCACAGCAATACCCTGCCTATCATATATTGACTAAGGAGGGGAGAAAAAAAAAACAAGAGAAAAAGCGCTGTGAAATAAGTTAGCCAACAAGAAACAGCTCATAAGCAAAGTAAATTACTTCCAAACTCATGTGTGGCACCAGCGTGCTTGTGACTGGGAGTAACACGAAGAATTAATGTATGCTTTCAAACATCTAATAAACACATAAGACACACACATCATACTTTCCCTCTGTGATTATAATTGCGGATATACACAGAAGCTATTTTTATTGGTGACATTTAAAAACTGCCAGAGGCTACACCATAAAGCGACACTTTGCTGCTGCCTTTTGAAAACGCAGATTGGGTGATTTATTGTGAAGACAAATGAGGGTACAGCTATAACTGGTGGCCACATTCTGCAAAGCACATTTTTTCCCCCAGCACTTTTCAGGTTTCAAAACTACCTGCACTGTCAGAGTGGAGCTCTCTCCATGAGCTACAAGTGAAATTCCAACATCCTTTCCCTTCCCAAAGATACAATCACAAAACCTGCAAAGCAGAATACCGCTTGACGCTGTTCGCCCATCTATGAGAGTAACTCTGTAACAGTGAACCAAGGTTAATTGGACAGGGAGGCAACTATTGTTGGTCCTATTTTATGAAGATACATAGTAGCAGAAATCCTGCAGAAATATTGCCTAGATTGAAAGCATTGACATTTGCACATGAATTAAAGCATGTGTGGGATAAACGCAGAGGAACGCTGTATACAGTAGAAAGAAAAGGTTTCGAATCCAATTCAGGTCAAACGTAAATGACCTCGTAACTGGAGTGAGCTTTGATGGCAGCTTCTGAGACTGGGAAGTACAACCAATGCTGGGCAGACTTCTATGATCTGGGACATAGAAACATAGAACTAGACGGCAGATAAGGGCCACGGCCCATCTAGTCTGCCCACCCTAATGACCCTCCCCTACCTTTGCCTGTAAATGGCAAAAAAAAAAAAAAACAACCCAAAAACAAACAAACCCCAGATGATCGAGGCTGGAGTGGGCTTTGATGGCCAATCCAGTAGCTGGGAAACAGGACCACTGCCAGGCAGACTTCTGCAGTCCGTGCCTCAAAATTGGCAGGGACAGATGCCGATTTCCCCCCCCCCCCCCCTGAGGATCTTGCTTTGAAAGACTAAATAAATAGAAAAAGGGTATTAGGTACTCTTGGGGGGAGGTTTTGCTTTTTTTTTAAACTATATTTTAAAGCAGTACAACTGGTTAAATATTGGCTGCATTCCCAGGTCTTTATCTACTAGCATTTACTGTGTTGCAACCTGTAAAAATGCAAACATGCTCTGCCCATGAGCACCTGCGAACGCCTTCTCTACCAACGTACCTAGTTGTAGGTACTACTTAATTTTTGGAAAGCCCATTAAACACGTAAAACAGATGGAATGATCTCCCCAAAATTACCCTTGTGATGGACAATTCTATAATCCAGGTGCCCCCATTAACACACGTCTTTGAGAACAAAGATCTCTAGAATCCTAGGGAGTCTACGTGCTATTCTGCAAATACCCACTTAATATTGCAAATATTTGCAAGGGGGAAAATATTTGTGAGGCTCCTAGAAATGTTTATAATGCCTAGAATACTTGAAATTACGCATGTCCGTGCCGCATTTAGCCACCTGTACTTATACGAGTTCTAGGGCTGGTGTAACCTCTGGCATGTAGATATTAGACATCCAGATACTGGGCTATGCTAGGATTCAATGATTGTATCTGGCCACCCGGGTTCCATTATACAATAGGCTCCTATATACTGTACATCCCTGGAGTGCCTACATGGAGACAACCAATTGTAGAATTGTCCCAATTGTGCTTAGCTAAAAAGAATAACTTAAGCTTAAAGAGAGAGCCTGAATACATGGACAGATGTGCTCTTTGTTATTCAACGTCATGAGTTCAGAACTCTTAATCCCTTTGTTGCATGCGTCATTCTTTTCCCCTACAGTAGCTCTCTGCCTGTCTATTGTCTAACATTTATCTGCTGCTAGAAATGAGGTGGTATACCTAGTACTCCCTGAAAGTGCTAAATGTGCCCCCCCCCTGTGGCCAGCAAGTGGACCACGTTCCATAACACCACAATCTTTGCCTAGAAAATGTACTAAACTATTGTTTATATAACAAAAATATCAAAAAAATTCAAGAAAAGGATGCCCAAAATAAATCACAAAAATATTGCACCCTCCAACAAAACAGGACAAAAAAAAAAATCACCTTTCTTTCCAAAAAGGGAGAAAAGACCTCAGTGTCTAATAGGGGCTTTATAAGCTTCCCACATAGACAGGCTAGTTTTAAACAGAGTTTAATCCTAGCAGACACATCCTTGGTCAAAAAACTCCCAAATTGCATGTGAAATTCTATTCTTAATTTTTCTTATGATTTTCTTATAATTTTCAAATTTTTCTTCGTATTTTCAAAATTAGTCTCTCATGTGAAACAATTAGGGAACAGTTGTTTTTCAAAATAGAAGTCACTTATCTGAGTATTGATATTCAAGTGTAGTCCTGGGGTTAAGAAAGCAGGAAAAACTGCTCCATGGAAGAAAAGCTACCAATCATCCAAGCTTAATATTCTTCCAAAATATCCAACAGGGCCCCCCTGTTTCGCAAAAAATGCTTCTTCAGGGATTTGAGCGATCATACACCCGCTTCCCTCTGTTTAAAACTAGCCTGTCTATGTGGGAAGCTTATAAAGCCCCTATTAGACACTGAGGTCTTTTCTCCCTTTTTGGAAAGAAAGGTGATTTTTTTTTTGTCCTGTTTTGTTGGAGGGTGCAATATTTTTGTGATCTAAACTATTGTTTGCCATGTATAGTTAGATTTAGAGCATGGATTAAAAATAGAGTCTTCTTATTTAATGAAGGCAGTGAAATGATATATGCCTAGGGGGTCAAGGAAATTTCATAATCTGAGAGCATATAGAGTGTTCTTCAGTACTTACACAACGTGGAATCAGTTTCCCTTTTGAAAAGAGCTGAGAGCTTATGTGGAGTTTTGTAAATATTATAAAACCTGACTCTTAGAGCAACTGACAGGTAGTATGCAAGTGTGTGGGAATTTCATATGGGATTTAGGTACAAGTGTTAATAATGGCTATATACTATCTTATGTCTTGGAATGTTTTATATTTATTTCGTTTTGTGATCTGCTTTGTTCTTGTTCTACATGAAAATGTAAATTAAATAAAGCTAATGCAAAATGTTCATATTTGCTGAAGACTTAGCTCTCACTACAGAAAGAGTTCAAATATAGAAGATACTTTTTAAGATAAACCTTTATTTTATTCCGTTAATAACATCTGAAACCGCTTTTGATTGGGAACAAGTATTTATCTTTTGTGTTGTGGGTTTTTGTATTGTCTAGTCTATTTCTAGGTCCTGGGTTCAGTCCTCAGGGAGGCAGTGGGAAGCAGAATGAGACAAGAGCCAGGTGGTGTATAAGAAGTATATTATGTATAGAAATAAGCTTAATATTACAAAGATAGAGTGCTTAGAGCAATGTGCTACAGAAACCATGTCTGATTTTGGTGCATGAGAGAGAAAAGACAGTTTGTATGGATGGATGTCCTGTTTGTCTGTATGAATAGGTGAGATGTGGGGGAGAGAGAGAAGAGGGGAGACTGAGAGAGGGAGGGAGGGTTTTAGCCTTTTATAGATTTGAGTTTGTGCTAAAACTAGTATCTTCCAGTATCATCGTCTTTCATAATTTTGGTATCTATTTGAAACAATGGTTCTCAATTGTCATGAAGTACCTGTCTTTAAGAACAGGTAGCTGGAGCCATTTCTTAAGCACCTGTCTTTAACACATCTGTTGAAACTCCAGGGCTGTGCAGGATACTCCCCAGTACAATGCAAAGGGCTCTTTGTTAATCTCAAGTTCTGGTATTTTCATTTCGTGGCATTCAGTCTACTGCACTAACATTCCCAGGGTCAGATTTGTTTAATATAATATCCCAGAGTCCTTTGCTTGCACTCTGGACCTGCCACCACGTAATAATGTAATTCTGACAGAACATACTTTCAATAAATTGGGGGAAATAGGTCATTCAATTTTTGGAGTTGCCATTTCAGGAGAGCGAACTGTCACAACCAAACACATAAACCAATGAAACAAAAGAGAAGTTATCTCGGAGGGAGTCACTACATACAAGGGTTGATTCATAAGTCACTGCAACTATTTTATTTTTTTCTCTCAAAAATGCGCCAACTGGAAATCTACTATATACATTTGAAAGTGTGCGACATATGCTTCTTAATGTTGCCAACAGATAAGAGATGAGTGCAGGAGTCTCTCATAGGGGTGAAGCAAAAAAAAAAATGACATTTGAAATTATCGTTTTATTATGGCATACAGTGTCTACACAAACAACAGAGAACAAGGATAAATTGTTTAACTGTTAACATCTTTCAAAGGAGTCTCAAATGCAGCTGATGGTATTCACCATCCACCCCACTGATGGTAATGAACTGTGGACAGCCTGGGAGACTGTATGACATCATAAAATGATGATTTCAAATGTTTGTTGGTGTTTTGTTTTGTGTTTGTTTTTTTTTTCTTTTGCTTCTCCTCTATGAGAGATACAAAAAACTCATCTCTTATCTGGTGGCAACATTAAAAAGCTCATGTCCCACACTTTCAAATCTATATATTAGATTTTCAGTGTTGGCGCATTTTCAAGAGAAAAAAGAAAAAGTTGTCATGACGCTTGTATTTGCAGCTTGAACAAAACAATGTTTAGACTTCAAACAGGTCTATTCTTTGAACAGTTCATGTGCATCTACCCGTCTATCACTTTATCAAAAATAAACAGAATCTAATAGGATTTTTTTTTTTTTTTGCCTCAGCAAGAGCCTGTACGGCAAAACTAATAGAGTCTTCAGGAAGCCATTTGAAAACAGAGACGGTCATACAATTCCCATCTGACCATATCTAGCACCGACCTTCCTACAGGTATGTTGCCGGAACCTTGCAAAGTATTAATTTTAGGAGAAATATGGGAGCCATTATTTCTGTGGAAACTCATTCCATGATGATTGAGCTGCAAGCTTCAGAGCCTCTCTGCTCTGACCACATCACACAGGCTCTTTCACATGGCTACTCACATTCACATCTGTAACTGATGGCAAACATCTGCTGGAAGGGCGTGGTTTAATCGTTGCAACTCTAGAGTCTGATGGCACATTTTCCACAGGTCTTAAAGGCTTGGAAACTGATGTATCATCCACTTTATCTGGAAAATAAAAATAAAAATCTTCACAAATATAGATCTAAAGTGAGGAAAAGTTTGAACGAGTATTAGAATGCGTTTTAATGAGGTTTTTCTTGGCAATGCATGAGTTCAGAATCATACTATGCATCGTGCAATTTTTTTTTCTTGCTCTTGCATAAAGCTCATGCTTTGCTTTGAAGCCTGCATGCATTTACTATTTACTTATTGTGACTTGAAAAACAATCCTCCTCTTCCAACCCTCAATAGGTGAAGGTTGCATATCTATATGAAAATGAAAAGAAAACCTTTAGAAAATAAAAATGTCCCCCGTGATCAGGGTTTTTCATAGTGATAGATTCATGTAGCCACCAGAAGTTGCACTGTGAACATTGGAACATAAGCCTTGCCATACTGGGACAGACCAAAGGCCCATCAAGCCCAGTATCCGGTTTCCAACAGTGGCTACTCCAGGTCATAAGAACCTGGCAATACACCAGAACATTAAGAGTTTTTATGCTGCATATCCTAAAAATAAGCAGCAGATTTGCCCAAGTCCACCTTAATAATGGCTTATTGACTTTTAGGAAATTATCCAAACTTTTTTTTTTTTTTAAACCCTGCTAGCTTTTACCACATTCTCTGGCGACAAATCCCAGAGTTTAATTAAACATTGAGTGAAGAAATATTTTCTCTCATTTGTTCTAAATTTACTGTTTAGTAGTTTCATGACATCCCCCTAGTCCCTGTATTTTTGGAAAGGGTAAACAAGCAATTCACATCTACCATTTCCACTCCACTCACTATTTTATAGACTTTGATCATATCTCCTATCAGCTGTCTCTTTTGTGGCTAGCAAAGAAAATAACTATATGAAATGTAATCTTCGTGGTGTTTTCACGTGTCTTCTTGTAAATGTATGATGGTTGCCACAACCTCTTGAAGCAACCATGCAGTACTCATGAGTACCATTGGGCTGCCACTAGAGGTCACAGCAGCCATTTTATCATGGCTGCCAAAACAGACAGGCGGGAATGAGCATCACTCCTGCCCATAGGATCCCCAAATGGACCACCAGGCAATTACAAGAAGTGACAGAGAGGGGGGATTTTCAGAATCATAGGGCACTTAATGTGGATCCCTGCTGATATTCAGTCGGGGCTCACTTGCATGTCTTATGTGGATCCTGATTGAATATTAGCAGTAAATTTAGAAGAAATGAGAGAAAATATTTCTTCACTCAATGTGTAATTAAACTCTGGAATTTGTTGCCAGAGAATGTGGTAAAAGCAGTTAGCTTAGCAGGGTTTAAGAAAGGTTTGGATAATTTCCTAAAAGTCCATAAGCCATTATTAAGATAGAATTGGGAAAATCCACAGCTTATTTTTTGCTCCTCCCCTCCCCCCAATGGTTTCCTTACATTAATTTAGCCTAGCATTGAATATACAGGGTTAAATCTGTCCGCAGCAGTCAGTGTTTAAATAAATCCCAGACCAACACATACTGAATATTAGCCAGTTTATTTTTTGACAGACAAGCTAGTGAGAATATGGCTCAGGAATGAAATATAGAATAATGCGCTTGTGACATCATAATCATTTTCCAGTCATAGTGAGGTCAGGAGCAGAATCACATGACATCAACAAAGCTAAGCAAGGAGAGGGCATGCATTTGAAGAGGTCAAGGCTCTTCTCATGTCTATATTCTTGGCAAGGAGTACTGAAGAGAGAAGAAGTTACACAGCACTATATATTCCTACAATGAACTATTTAGGTTTTCATGTGAAACAAGTAGTAGATCAATCACCCCCAAAAATAAGATGACTTCATGGTTTGGAAATGCAATCAAAGATAGTACTTGTTCTGTACAAGAAGAAAAAGACAGAAAAACACATACAGACAATAGACCATTAAAATTAATTAGTGGGTGTGTGAACTGGCTTTCTGTTGAATACTAACAAAAAAAAATGTAGGTTACAAATAGGACTTGACATTTCTATTTTAAGATGTAGAACTCAATAAATATTAATGGCTTATGTCCCCAAATAAATATTCTGAAACCAAGTGCATCAGTAGAGGTCTCTGGTGCTAAAGACACTTGTAAGCAGGAGACAATCGCAGCTAGTTTAAAAAAATCAAAACTATTTTCTCCATGCTTGCAGTGGGGTAGAAACAGCTCTGGGTCAGTTTTTGAGGAGGGTTAGAGGGCAAGGCTGCTGCAAGAGTACTGGGCACCCTCCACAAACCTTCAGCTTATGTACCTCCCCTTTAATTTATGTTCAGGCCTCTAGCCTGCCTTCCCCCCCCCCCCATCATGATTTTGATAATTGAACTCAATTATGATCATCCACAACAGTCCCCAAAAAATTTCATTAGAGTACATCATAATTTCAAATATTAATCTTTATTTAAAAAATTTATATACCGCCTGGACTCTCAGCCCGGGCCAATCAGGCCATAGGCCTCTCCCACAATGCATCAGGAAGGGGCAGGCCCGCCTCATTCTGATGGAGGCAGGCCTGCTGGCTGGACAAAAGATCCATCCGGTGAGGTGGGGGGGAGGGGGTTTCTGGCAGGAGGGATTGGGCATTCCTACTGCCGCGTTTCAGGCGGCTACGTCTACTTACAGCCTAATTCTCTAACTGGCGTCTGTAACATGGACATCAGTTAGAGAATCAGGTTCACTTTAGGCGGCCTTAGGCCCGATTCTATATAGAATGCCTGTCGGCTTCTGAGACCGGGCATCCCATACAGAATCCGGGCTTTGAAGTGTATCCTGGAAAATATTGGAAGCCAGTGAAGTTAAGTGAGTAGCGCCGATACATGCCTGAATTTTCCTTTTTCTAAAAATAAATCTAGCTGCGGTATTTTGGATCAGCTGAAGTTTTTGCAGGCTGCTTTTGGTTAGACTTAGATAAATAGAATTGCAATAGTCTAACCGTGAGAGAATAGTCGATTGAACGAGGACAGAAAAATGCTGCTGATGGAAGCAGGACCTGACTTTCCTGAGCATGTGAAGGCTGAAGAAGCACTTTTTTTTTTTTTTTTTTTTTAACTAGGGAATTAATATGCTCATTAAATGAGAGTGAAGAGTCAATGATAACACCCAGAATTCTAGAGGAGAACTCAATTTGTAAAGATGTCCTTGATGGCAATGGAACGGAAGGGGGAAGATGATCCGGGCTAGGACCAAGCCGTAACAATTTGGTTTTGGTTTCATTTCATTTCATTGGCGCAGAGAGTGCCCGGGCTTGAAGGCATTTTGTTATTAAGGGCTCCTTTTACAAAACCGCGCCAGGGCCTTAATGCGCGGAATAGCACACGCTAAATTGCCACGTGCGCTAGCCGTTACCGCCTCCTTTTGAGCAGGCGGTAGATTTTCGGCTAGCGTGCGCTATAGTGTACGCTAATCCGGTGCGTGCGCTAAAACCGCTGGCGTACCTTCATAAAAGGAGCCCTAAGTCAATTCTCCTAATCGCACCTATGCCACCTCACTATTGTCAGCCACTTTTCAGGCTGGACCCAGTAACTGGATAACAGGAGGCGTTGGGCAGACAAGGAAATGCAAATAGACCCCTCCCCCTCACTCCGGAAACGCAAACATTCTCCCATAAAGGCACTGCCAATGCCTCACACATCATAAACAAACCTTGCGATATTTGTGACAATTACAAATTTTGCACACTGTTTTCCATATTAAAAAAAAAAAAAAAAAAAAAAAAGTTAGGAATGGCACAGAACTCTCCCCTTACCCTTCTTTCTCCGAATTGAAGCTTGGAAAAGAAAAAAAAGAGATTTAACTTACATCATTTCTCTCACCATAGTGTGCTTTCAGTTCTTTGATTAATGACGACCGTTATAATTATTATTTTTGGACCACCTCTGAGGGGGGGGAGGAGGGGTTCTTCTTGCGGGAACAAAGGAAGAAAAAGTATCGGGCTGCCGCTAAACAATTCCGTAACATGCTTTACTTGGTCGTATGACTGGAGAATCCCAGAACACAAAGGGGGGACAAATATAGTAACATAGTCACATAGTAGATGACGGCAGATAAAGACCCAAATGGTCCATCCAGTCTGCCCAACCTGATTCAATTTAAATTTTTTTTTTTAATTAAAAATTTATAAGAATATGCATTAATTTCAAATGACATTTTCCGTAGTGTTCCAAAATGGGCTTTTTTTTTCCGTGTTGTTCAAGAATGTGAACTATTTCTATTTTCCCAACTTCCTATTGTATTTACCTTAAGTGTTTTTGTTTTATAACAATTGTATTTTTCCCACCCTCCCTATTGTTTCCTGGGGCTCCATAGTCCCAACCATCCTATATGTATTTGTCAATTAGTCAAGTATGTCTTACTTGTCAAATCCCTAGTAGATTTGTTATCTTGGTCTGCTATGGTCAGTTTGTCAAAATATTTATCTGTTTTTATGTTATTTTTTTAATATTTAAGAACATAAGAAGTTGCCTCTGCTGGGTCAGACCAGAGGTCCATCGTGCACAGCAGTCCGCACCCGCGGCGGCCCATCAGGCCCATGACCTGTATGGTGATCTTTGTCTGAACCCTTAAATCCCCCTTGGTCTCTATCTATATTCTCTCTATATCCCATCTCTACCTCTATCTGTATCCCTCAATCCCCCCTATCTTTCAGGAATTTACCAATCGCTTTCAGGAATTTTATAAATCACTTTGCATATTTGAATAAGCGTTTAATCAAAAACTGGAATAAACTTGGAATAAGGCACCCTGTTGAATTCGGGTGTGCACTACTGAACAATAAGATGCATTACTGATGACGCTGACCCCCCAAATGAAGAAACTGAATGCCATAAAAAGAGTCCCACAAACACGGGAAATAAGGGCTCCTTTTACGAAGGCGTTTTAGGGCCTTAATGCGTGGAATAGCGCACGCTAGCCGCTACCGCCTCCTCTTGAGCGGGCGGCAGTTTTTAGACTAGCGCTGCTAAAAACGCTAGCGCACCTTCGTAAAAGGAGCCCTAAATCAAATGAAAATTTTTGACTTGTACACTCTACCAATTTACAGGGTGGTATGAGTTCATTAGTACAATTACTTTTATGTATGCAAATTTTTTTTTAACATACACCATCAATCCACAAGAGCATATAATAAACTTCAAAGTGTCTAATTTCTAAGTACCTCTATGGTCTTCAGTTCCAGCCAACCACCAGCCAAATTATTTGAAGGCTTGTTTCTCTTTCTGGCTTTTATTCATCATCAGAC
Organism: Geotrypetes seraphini; assembly: GCF_902459505.1. Classification (NCBI taxonomy): domain Eukaryota; kingdom Metazoa; phylum Chordata; class Amphibia; order Gymnophiona; family Dermophiidae; genus Geotrypetes; species Geotrypetes seraphini. The sequence continues at coordinate 6,036,831 of NC_047102.1, forward strand.
CTTAGTTTTTTTTAAAGTGCTTGTGCTCTATATTCTATGCTTTGTGCAAATCGATAAAGTTTTCTTATACAACTTTAAAACTTTTGTACTTAGCTTTAGCTATTTCTTCGTTCTTTTTTTAAACCTCGGGAAGGACCTTAAGGTTCAACCAGTTTCGCCCAAAGGCTTTTTCAAGAACGGGTCCCCCCTTTTGTTTTGTTCCACAGCATCCCGACGTGTGTTCTTCTATGTACACAAAACATAGAATATAGAGCACAAGCACTTAAAAAAAAAAACTAAAGGTCTGATGATGAATTAAAGCCAGAAAGAGAAACAAGCCTTCAAATAATTTGGCTGGTGGTTGGCTGGAACTGAAGACCATAGAGGTACTTAGAAAGGTATTATCTGAAAAAAAGAAATTAGGCACTTTGAAGTTTATTATATGCCATTGTGGATTGATGGTGTATATTACATAGACAACGTCATAAACAACATTGGGCTATTTTAATACATCAATTTTTTTTAACATGCATAAATTCAGACAAAATCACTCCTAACTTAGGATTGTACATGCATAAAATTGAGTGGACAGATAACAAAATGAAATAGAATAAATCCCCATAAGAAATCAATATGAAATTAAAATATTTGTTGGGGGGGAGGGGAGAGCGAACCTCTATTTATTTATCCACCATTGGATTCGGAGAAATGAATATGTGATGGGATCTATAATGCTTTAAGAGTTCAAATGCACAGCGATGTTTTCACGGTGAGAACGTACTGCAGCAACCATTTCAAGAGGCTCATACAGTCCTATTCAATTAGAGGCTGACCAAAAACAGGATCTTCGGTTTCCGCTAAAACCAAATCTGTGACCAAAACTGGCCACTCAGTTTCGGCAGAAACACACCCATGCTCTGCCCAAATCTACACCCCTTGGCAGTTTACATGCACTTGGTAGCCCTTTTGTGCACTGGTTTCAGTAGAGCACCTTGCACATAACTTTCAATTACTGGCGCCAGATGCGTGCAATTACTAGACTTCTGCAATATATGCACTTATAGAACTGCTTTTGAAGCATTGGAGGGTTAAGTGACTTGCCTAAGGAGCTGCAGCGGAATTTGAACCGGGTTTTCCTGGTTCTCGGCTCGCTCCTCTAGCTATGAGGTTAGTCTTCCACAGAGACTGAGTCTGCAGTGCCACCATATTAACCAATCCTTCTCCATATAGATCATTTTGCTGTTGGATTAATCATCGAAAGAGTAACGGTCTACAAATGGCCATGTACTAGGGCCCTGGAAGGCTACTGGGCTTGATGGACCATTGGTCTGACCCACTAAGGCTATACTTATGTTCTTAATTTGGGATCTGAAATTGACGTGTGTTTTAAAGCAAGCTTTTTGATTAGAGATGCAAACAACTGAGCAGCTCTTACTGGCTTGGCTTGACGATATTCTTTGTAGAACATTGTGAAGCAAAGCAGGAAGTGATTCTGGTGGATTTATAACTGATTTTAATTTTTGCAAGTTTGTGTGATTTAAAAGAGGGAAATGCACCATCAAAAACAGTGAAAATTAATGATATATCCTATACACAACTAATTTGGGTTTCTGTTAACATTTAAGGCTTGAGCATAGATTGGCGTTGTTTCCAGAACTTTGCAATCAAACAATATGCAAAAAAATAAATTAATTAATTAAGGCAACAGTGCTTTTTCCTCCTAAAGTGCTGGGCAAAAACTTGTGCAATAGCTTTTGTGGCTGCTAAAAGATTTATTTGAGAACACTATAGGTCCCTTTTACAAATCAGCGATATAAAGCGGCCTTAGCACATCCTTAGTCGTGTCTTTCCTGCCCACTAACACCTAAATTCTGTATATGGTGCCTGATAATAATAATAATAATAATAACTTTATTCTTCTATACCGCCGCTATCTTGCGACTTCTAGGCGGTTTACAATCAAGAGAGCTGGACATTCAGCGAAATACAATAAGCAGATATTCAGAGGAAATATAGAGAGCAGAGACCTTAAAAGGCAATAGTATAGAAATATAATTTGCTGAGCAAAAATTTAGGATGTACATTTTAGTAGGTAATGTCCGATAGGACCTGTTGGGAATAAATATCAACGTAAAATTACGATAAGATGAAGATAACAGAATATATATATATATATAACAGTGCTATAAGTTCTGGTGGAATAGGGAGGGGAGAGCGGGTCAATTGTTTAGGTATTTCTGGAACAGGTATGTTTTTAGGCGTTTCCTAAATTCCCCGTAAGTAGTGGGCGAGAGCAGTTGGTCTAGGTCTAATAATAATAATAATTTTTTATTTTGTATACTGCCTTACCCAGGGAGTTCTAGGCGGTTCACAACAGATAGATGAATTACATACAGTGCGATTGAAAAAAGAACATAACAAGGCAATCGTAGGGTCAAACTAGTTTTACATTGACAATTTGGGTGAGGGAAGGGCTAAATACAGAGCACATACAGTGTGTACTGTAAGCGAATACAATTGAATTTCTGAGAAGGGGGGACAAAGCATATTAGATGAAAGGGGGGAGCAACAATCTTAGAGGGGTGGGGGGGGGGATTTGGTCCATTGAAAAGTAGAGTTTTCAGCTTTTTTTCTAAAGTGGAGGTATAAAGAGGCATCAAGTATAATTTGGGCAAGCCATGAATTTAATTTATAAGATTATCATTCCAAGCAGGCAAATGGAATAAATGTTCAACCAACTTTATTTCAAACGCACTTTCTTATCAAACTTTTAGGAAGTCAATCAAAACTTATCTCTTTGATAAATTTCTCCAACTCCATTTCTGCCTTGATGTACTTCTAAAACACTTCCAGGAATAATTTGATTAATCTTACCATACTAATGTAATTTTGAAAGTTTTTTGTAATATCGCTGTCTATATACAGTCTCTTTCTCTGTAAACCGCTCTGAACTGTTTGTGGTATTGCAGTATATAAAAATAAAGTTATTATTATTATTATTATCACCAACTGATAAATGCCAATAAATGCACCTGTACAACACTTATATATAAGTGAGCCATCAAACTGTTCTTTTGCTTATAATTCCCTGGAGAATTTTGCTTTAGGATACAGTAGTTGTAGGACTCCATATAAAGTAATTGAAAATAACCTCTTGGCATATAATCACATTTGGAACGTAGCTTTATCAATGGAAAAAAGTGAGAATTTCAAAGTAATATATTTATGAATCTGTTTTTCTGGTGCAGCACAGCAAGTTTGCAGAGTTAGGCGGGTGTACCTTCCCTACTGGCATGAGTGGCAGTTTCAAAGGATTAGTTATGCCAGGTGCTTGTCACCTTCAAAATGCAGAAGTCTGAAATGGAAAAACATCTCCTGACCATGTACAGTAAGTACCACTTTTGCAAGTCATCAACCTGTAACAGGGAAATCAGTTCAACTCTATATCCTCTGAGAATTAATAATGCAAATATAATTGTATTTTATTTTGCACTTACCTATGGCTTTAAAATGAATAAAGAAATTAAAAAATAATAATAATGCAAAAAAAAAAATCCATATGCGGATGTGAACTGGGAATCTGGTTTACATCCTTTGGATGTAGAAATAGGATATACTGATCTGGTAGGATCCAGAACTCATTCAGAGACATTGTGACAAATTAACAAAGCATCTGCAGAAAAAAAATTAATTTTTCCAAGAAAGACTTTCAAAGTTAGCAATGGCTGAGAAGATCCACTGTTTCAATGCTATCAGTTTTGTGTCTGCGTCTTTTGCCATCTTACCTTTATCCACTGGTGAGAGGCCCCAGAAATTCAAAACAAAACGATATTAGATCAGTTGAAAGATTAGGTGTAGGAAGCAAACAGAATACAAAACAGGACTCCACACTGCTGCTTTAGAAAGCTATGTCAAGGCAGGAGGATGCATTCATTACACGTTAAATTAAAAATTAGGAGGAGTCTCTCATGCAAGCCATGCACATTCCGAAATCTCTTGGGATGCAGCATTTCCTCTGCACTGCCCATGAGCATAGGGTGCAGCTACATTTCAAAGGACCCAACAACTTCCAAGATACGTCAATTGCAAGAAGCATGCGTGAACGAACATAAATGCTTTTTCTTACCAAGCTCTTCAAGCTCGGAGGTCATTGACTTTGATCGCAAGGAGAGTGCAGTTGTTGGCGCTCGCTTGGGAGGTGGAGGGGCTTTGCAGTAAACAGAAGGATATATAAATTTGGGTATTTATCTTTACAGCACTGCATACATGAACATAGGCCAGTCCCTTTTATTCATAATAAACTCATCATTATTTGGGTGAAATATGCTAGAGCTGATAGTATCACATCTCTTCTCTTCAAGGTTACAAGAGAGACCAATAGCAGGACTCTGAGTCCATGTTTGCTTAGTGTTTGCTGAGATCACTACATCCATGGCTTCATCTTCCCCACAGCCAGCAAACTGTCTCACTAGAAATCTGCATTGTTACCACATATACTGATGACAGGGGTAAGGGGGGAGGGATCATGAGTGGGATGGATGAAAGACAGAATGGGTCAGTCCCCAGCTTATCACTCCTCATATCCAGCATAGAGCAATACACCCAAAAGAACATTTATTTTATTTTCCCATATGATTGACTTATATCAGTTTCTCTGTGATGAGAACTTTCCTAATTGCCTCTAGATCGGTATCTCTCAAACTGTGTGCCAGAGATTCTGTGTGTGCCAAGAGAAATTCCAGAATTTTACTTTATTTAAAAAAAAATTCCCTTCATAAGTATATATCAAAGTGCGGAAACTTTTTGAATAACCCTCGAGGTGCTTGCAGAAGGAGGACACCGCATGCTTGGCAAGCCGCAGAGTTCTTTGTATTTAGTTCTGGGTGGGCTACATGAGATCATACATTGCATTTTGGATAGCTATGCAAGAGCTCAGCGACTCTTTAAGTAACTAATGTTTCTATGGGAACAAGATCTCATTATGTTTTCAATGTCACAAGATATTTATTAGCTCCTGTAATTCCTACAATAATTATTGTACAAGGCTTGCAAGTGAGTCAAGTGATGTGACACAGAGTAAACCGTTAAACATATGATGAGACAGCCAGGATAAAGGCAACTGCCCTCCGTTGCAACCCCGTCACTGCCACCACATATAGAGGACTGTTGCGTGTTTAATTGAAACAACTTAATTACAAATGCCAGGAGGATGTCGGTGCAAACAAAACAACGAACACGCCTAAACGTAGGATAAGTACTTTCTGCTGAATTTGAAGTTTTTGTTAAAACATTGTTGCACTTTATTACATTTTATTTTGAGGGTTTTCACTTTATTCTGTGGTTAAACAGGGGCTATTACATTTATTTTCTAAACAATAAGTTTTCTCCCAGAATCATTTCTGTCTCCGTATTTCTTATTTAGACAAAGTACCAATATTGTGAAACTGTGTCCCATACGTTACAATGAAAAAGACAATCAACATTACGTAGACAGCATTAGTATAGAAAGCATGGAGGGGCTGAATTAAGACCGAGGGCAACATTCTCAAAACTTTACCGCCGTCGCTACACTGCTTTCCGATGGTTTAGCCTGCACACATTTTAGCGGCGGATTATCAAAACGGATTATCTCCGTCTTTAGCGAGGTTTATACCAGTCTCCGACAGTGGCATGCAAATGTGCTCTCTGAAACTGAAATGAGCCCTCTGGTGGATTCTTAAAAATCACCGAGGCATTTTTTAAGAGCGGCATCGCTTTTGGCGACAAAAAACAGTGACTGGTCCGGGGGGGGGGGGGAGGTTGCCGTTACAGTGCCAGCACTTGTGTTTTCACTGTGGTTAATGAAAAAAAAAATGTGTATCTAATATATTTAAAATTGGAGGGTAGTAAAATCACACTTCTTTTGTGTTTTTGGGAGAGACAGGCATGTTTCATGTGCGCTTGTTAAAAGCCAACGTTTCTTCTGGAGCGCATGTATGATACCCTTGTTTTGCGTGTTTCTGGCTGTGGGTCTTGATAAATTTTACAATAAAAACAAATTATAAGATTTACCTGAATTATAGTAGGGGTTTTTTTTGGGAGAGAAAGGCATGTTTTATGTGCAATTGACAAAAGTCTCTCCTGCTGCCAGTGGGAGAGTGTGTTTTTTTTGTTTGTTTGTTTGTTTGTTTTATAGTGGGGGTTTTTCTGTGCATGTGCCCATCGCTGCTGTCCGCCAATCTTATTTGCATGCACAATTTTTAAAGAATGTCTCAGGTTTTTAGATTCGGTATCAAAATGGCTGCGTTAGCAGACCGTCGCTTTTTAACGTGGGTTTTTGAGAATCTTGCCCCGAGTGCATTAAGGCTGAAACAATTCCAATTTCATTTTCTGCAGACCTTTATTGAGGTTGAGGTTCTTAATAATCAGGAGTGCGCTGCTGAGATTCTTTTCCACTGGTCATGATATCGGCCATGACCAAGAGCACAAAATAAAACAGAGAGCTGCAAGCCAGCTGCTTTGCATAGCAGAAAGACAATTAAGCTAAAAACGATCTCAGATGACGAAAACGTGCCTGAAAAATTGTGCAGTGAGATCTCACACCCACTAATGTGACAAGCATGAGAAGAGGCAGGATGATAAACTCAGGGAATGGGATTCCATACAGTTGGAATCAAAATACTACCCAGCCATGGCACACACCCCTCAGAAAACTTTTCCAGAAAAAAAAAAAATTAATGCATGGTTTGGCATATGAATGGATTATGCCATCGAGTCAGCCAAAACCTCATGACAGCACGCGCAGTGAGGAATCTACCCTGTGATGCTTCATGGCAGAATACAGAAGTGCTTTGCCATTCCCTTCTCCCGCGCATATATAGTAACAGCAAAAATCTTGCAGAATGCTTTAATATAATTGTGGAGTAAAATGACAAAACATAACATAAAAACTCACTTCTATACCGCAATACCAATAAGTTCTATGCGGTTTACAGAAAGACAAGAATGTATACAAAAACCAAGAATGAATACTAATCTTTATCCCAAGATGCCACTTGAAAGAACAGAAGGCACTGCTGAAACTTTTTAAATTTACAGCCCTTAATGGATGGAAAGGTGAATAGCGCATGGGATTGTCTAAAATATTTTGAACTAGTAAATGAGTCCAAAAGATATTTAGGAATTAGACCTGCTATAATCCCTTAAAGCAGATACATCCAAATTTAAACTTTACCCGAGCCTACACCCATAAAAAGGCGTAACTTGATCAAACTTATTCCAATTGAAAATCAAGCAGACAGCTGCGTTCTGAATGATACGTAACCTGTAAAGATTTTTTTGAGCACCAGTAAGATGAACGATGTTGGCCCAAAATCAGAGATTGCACCAGAAGTCTAAAAGAAGTTGCATCAAAGTATGCTCCGATAGTTTGCAATTTCTACAGCATTACATCAACTGAACCCTAGTGTAAATCCCCATGCAAATCCCCCAAATTCTAACACACTATGCACAAATCCTAGAAAATCCCCTGACCCACCTGGCCCCTCCCATGGCCACACCCTCTTTTCAGAGTCACATGGAAAAACTGACATGCACATCTTCATAGAACAACATCTATAAAGATGCATATGTAAATTCTGATTATTGCCAATTACCACTTATAATCGATGTTAGTACCCAATTATCAGTGCTAATTAGCTCATTCAGCATTAAACTGTATGTGCACTTTTCAGTACAATATACAGAATTAGGGGTTAAGTGTTAATTAAGGGCTTATCACCTTTAGAAAAAGGGCCCCTAATTGAAATAAAATATGATATTTCAATAGTCCAGTGAATGCAGCACATTTCCATGCAGGACCTGAGATTACTAAACATTTTTAGATTTTATTTTTCACTAAACTGCCCTTACCACTGTGCAATCAGATTTTACACCAAAAAGCATAAAAGGGGTTTGTAATGTGATATGAAAAGGGGGGGGGGGAGAGAGAGCTAATGAGCTGATACAAGGCGATGTATAACATGATATATACCCATTAAACATAAACTACTTGTTTCTATTGCATTCCTAGATGTACCCAGCACTGTACACTGCTATTCTTGAACTACAATACTTGAGGCAATAATGAGAAAGACATACCTTTCTTTCTAGCTGTGTCGTCTGGATCAAGATTCCTGGTTACTGTGACGACCTTAAGGACCAGATGATTTCCCCCTTGCCGAATCATGTTAACTACTTGTCTATGGCCAACCTTCACTACATTCTCACTGTTAACCTACAAGAAAAGGGAACGCATACATTCAGCCCTTGAGTTGGAACACAAGCTACAGAGCAATATACAGTAAATGTATTCCTCTTGTACTTTCTACAAAAGGTTACAAATGAAAAGGTAGTGGAATATAGCATTCACTATAAATATGTTTGCCTCTGAGAACGAGAACGCAATACAAACTGCCTTAAATGAACTTATCTTTCTTGAGTACCATTTACATAGTAATATAGTAGATGACGGCAGATAAAGACCCGAATAGTCCATCCAGTCTGCCCAACCTGATTCAATTTGAATTTTTCTTCTTAGCTATTTCTGGGGAAGAATCCAAAGCTTTACCCGGTACTGTGCTTGGGTTCCAACTGCCAAAATCTGTCAAAACCTACTCCAGCCCATCTACACCCTCCCAGCCATTGAAGCCCTCCCCAGCCCATCCTCCCCCAAACGGCCATATACTGTACAGACACAGATCGTGCAAGTCTTCCCAGTACTGGCCTTAGTTCAATATTTAATATTATTTTCTGATTCTAGATCCTCTGTGTTCATCCCACACTTCTTTGAACTCAGTCACCGTTTTCCTCTCCACCACCTCTCTCGGGAGCGCATTCCAGGCATCCACCATACTCTCCGTAAAGTACAATTTCCTAACATTGCTCTTGAATCTACCACCCCTCAACCTCAAATTATGTCCTCTAGTTTTACCATTTTCCTTTCTCTGGAAAAGATTTTGTTCTACGTTAATACCCTTCAAGTATTTGAACGTCTGAATCATATCTCCCCTGTCCCTCCTTTCCTCTAGGGTATACATTTCTTCCTTTTTCTCTCTTTTCTAGACTTAAAAGAAGACCATCATATGAATTGACAATAACTTCTACTATTGGTATGTTTCCCAATTAAGCAAACCACAATTGACAACTACATTCCACTAGTTCACACGTGCTCAGCTCAATGGACTGAGTTTTGGCAATTATGTAATATTTATTAACAGCAAGTTAACATTTTTTCTTCATAGTATGTATAACAGCAACAAATGTTATCAGCATTACTTTGTTTTCTTTTTACGTATCTTGTACTGAATATTGTGATTGCTTTGAAAAACTACATGGATAAACTTCCTCCCCCACCCTTTCTTTCATCTCTAAAGGCGACCAAAGAATAGCAACTGGACACATATGGTAGTTTAAAACATCAAGGCCTTGGGAGAGCATGGTGATCTGCTAACTGGCAGAATTACAACCAAGAATCTCCCTGAACTAAGTGTGACAGCCTATTTTATCAGCTTCTTAGAACATAAGAATAGCCTTAATGGGTCAGACCAATGGTCCATCAAGCCCAGTAGCCCGTTCTCACAGTGGCCAATCCAGGTCACTAGTACCTGGCCAAAACCCAAGGAGTAGCAACATTCCATGCTAACAATATTGCTAAACATCATTTCATTTATTATTATCACATGTAAGTTAGTACATCTTCCAATTATAATAATGATAATAATAACTTTATTCTTTTATACCGCCACAATCTTGCGACTTCTAGGCGGTTTACAATTAAGAGAGCTGGATGTTCAGCGAGTTACAATATGCAGATAGTCAGAGGAAAATACAGAGTGCAGAAACTTTAAGAATGCAAAAATATGGATATACAGTTTGCTAAGAAATTTCCAAGAGGATCTGTTAGGAAAAGGTCACACATTTTAAAAAAATACAGCGAAAATTACAATATGGTAATAGTAACAGTTTATATATATCGCAGTACCGTGACGTTCTATGCGGACTTAAGAGGGGAGAGAGGGAATGGGTAAGAGGTCAGGAGGACCTTTATTGAGGAGAGAGAGAAGAGCGGGTCAGTTGTCCAGGTATTATAATACAATTACTTCATTAAGATCCAATAATAAATTGCATATGACTGCATTTTGCCACTAGGCCCTTAGTTGGTTCATTGGTCAATATGATTCCTTGTCATGAATAATTTTCCCTAACATTAGCAATACTATAATTACTTCTAAATCATGCGCTATTGCTTTCGCTCCTGTGAGAGATAATAGTTATTTGTAGACTGCCTTTCTATGGTACCATCAAAGTGATTTACATATACTAACGAGGTACTTTTTTCTGTCCCTCGTGGGCTCACAATCTAAGTTTTGTACCTGGAGCAACAGAGGGTTAGTTGAATTGGTCAGGTGTCACAAGGACCGGCAGTGGGAATGAAAGCCAGTTCCTTTGGTTTGCAGCCCACTGCATTAACCAGTGGTATAATAATCCTAATTACATGATGCTGGGTTTCATAGCAGGAGTCACAACTCAGGAAAAGAATCTCAGAATGAGTGTAGAAAATATGCTGAAATCCTCAGTTCAGTATCCAGTAGTTTTCAAAAAAAAAAAAAAAGCAAAGAGAACATTTTTGAATTATTCCAAAAGGGATAAAGAATAAAATGGAGACTATTATGATGCCTTGGTAACAATCCGTGGTGCAACTGCTCTGTGCTGTTCTAGCTACCAAACCACACAAATATGTTGCAGAACTAGAAAAGGTACAAAGAAGGGCAATCAAAATAATAAACAGGGTGGAACAACTCAGCTATGAAGAAAAGCTAAATGGGACAGGGCTCTTGAGCATGGAGAACAGGCGGATAAAGACAGGAGATAATACAGATCTACAAAATCATGAGTGGGACAGAATGGGTTAATAGACAACCATTGTTTATCCTTTTGTGCTTAACAAATGTTTTTTCGGGGGGGGGGGTTAATATCTTCATTTTTTATCCATACATAAGTGCAACATATTTTATAATCATATTAAACTATGAAAGCACTTAAAATCAATCAAATTGTAATATATAAAAAATAAATATATCACCCCCCCATATTCATATTCAAAAATTGCACTCAAATTAAATAATTAAATTAAAAAAATATATATATTTTCCAACCCTCCCTCCCACCCACCCTGGACGTGCATGACCAAAGGGCAAAATCAACATTCACTCTGCAAAATAACAATTGTTATTGAACGAGAATAAGATACAGTAATACAAAAATACTTATGGTTCAGTATTTTAACATTACCTCTTCTAACAACCCCCCCCCCCCGCTTACATTACTACACGCCCCCCCCACCCACCCCCGCTCTTCTCCTCCCCTTAATTGCTCCCCTCTCCCCTAGCTCCCCTCCGCCAGTCATCCTCTGTTAAGTTCGATTAATACTGCTTATATCCGATAAACTATTTATATCGGATAAATTATCTTTACATGATAAAATGCTGTAAACCCCGCTTTAACATTTGTTTCTATCTGATAAATTATGTATTGCTGATAAATTGTTTAAAATTGTTCAAACTGTTTGTAAATCTGCGTGTTAACGCAGATACTACTGTAACTGATGTAAACCGCCTAGAACTCTCCGGGTATGGCGGTATATAAGAATAAAATTATTATTATTATTATTATTCCTAGCCTTAAAACCCAGCCTCCTGTAAAAAAAAAGAGGTTGAACGAAGCATAAATCCAAATTCTAAAATTACAGATAGCTGAACATGTAATGCAATGCCAAGTGGCACACAGCTAAATAAAGGGGGCCTGTGCTCAGTTAACTTTGGCTCGTGTCACCAGCCTTCCTGGTGCCCACCCTTGTGATCCACCTTCCCTCCCACTTTTGATATGCAGAAGGGCCAGCCAAGACCCCCATCCCGCACCTATCACTGCTGCTGTTGCAAAACGGCTGCCATGACATCTAGCACCTGCGATGGGGCAGGAGTGAGCGGACATCTTTCCTGCCCTCTGAACTCCATCCACTAGGCCTATTTGAGTAGGGTTACCATATTTTTCTCCAGGAAACCTCAGACACATGACCCTGCCCTGCCCCACCTCTAGCACCCACCCCGTTGCACCCCCCAGGCATGCCAGTTCCACCACCAGCCCCGCCCAGTTCTGCTCCCAGCCCCACCCCCACAAAGCATCTTCTCTTCTTCTGGATGAGCTCCTTCTGCGTCTGGAGGGCCTGGAACATGCGCAGATGTGTGTGATGTTATCTGTGAATGCTCAGAGTCCCTCCAGATGTGGCTGGAGCTCATCGGGGGCTTTTCAAAACCCAGACAAAGGTCAGGTCTCTTACCGAAGTGCAGTAAATGCTGAAGATACTTTGAAAAATATGAACCGATTGGTGGCTGCCTTTTTTTTTTTTTTTAATCATCTTTATTCATTTTCAAAGAAACAGTGAGAGACAATACAGTGGTCAGCAATAGAGAAAAAAACAAGAGAACCGTCAGCTAACAAGACCACTATCGTGCATGGAAGAACTTAAAAAAGGTATCACGTCACCTTACAATAAGAAATATCCCCACCCTCATCCTAAAATACCCCTCCTTCCCCATAGCCCCCCTCCCCTTTTAGGCTGCCAGATGGGAAGAAATTATAAATAATAGCAATCTCGTATGTAAACATAAATTACTCAAGCATTCAAAGGGCGACTGCGAGCCATCAGTGTGAGCACAGTCCAGAAAGGTCCCCGTATGATGTTGAACTGTTTTCCCAATTCGTACTTCTTTCCCCATGCTCATGAAATATATTTTCACAGTTATACAAATGTGAAAGGAAGGTAAATAGAAAGCGTGGATATCAGATTCTCCTCTCTGAATAAGGTTACTGAAGTTTGAGTCACTGTGTTGTGACGAGTGTGAGTCATGCTGCATACATGAAGGAAGAATGGCAAGGAACGACGACAGTTTCAGACCGAGGGTGAAGATTTACTAAGCTCAAAATGTTCCCCTTACGTACATTGCTACTGACCAGGGTTACTAGACGTCCGGGAAAAAACTCGGACATGTCCTCTTTTTGGAGGACACGTCAAGGTGACTAGTTGTTTGTCCGGGTTTTCGAAGAGTGTCGAGCTCGGGGGGCCACGTCTGGAATGCCTCCGAGCGTGCGCGGATGTGATGCAATATCACACGCACGTGACATCATGTCGCATCTGCACATGCTCGGAGGCCTTCCAGATGTGACTCCCCCCCCCCCCCCCCTCCCGAGCTTGAAACACAGAAACGTGATGGCAGATAAAGGCCAAATGGCCCATCCACAGTTTTGAGAGGAAATGTTGGCCTTCAGGTGCACCATTTTTCACAAACAAGAAAAGTGCTTCCCCATTAATTTAGGGAGCTGTTTACATGGTTGAGACTTTGATGTCTGTCATTGACACATCTTGTATGCCTTATGTAATTTTATATTTTGATGTATGTTAGGGTTTCGCCAGTTTTTGCCTTAAATGATATTTGTCGCTGAAGCAACGTGTATATCTTATGCAATTTGATTTTATATGTAAGTATGTAATTTGTTATAGCGTGTTTTTGCATTGATTTGTACGACAAATGTTAATGGGTATTTGGTTTTGCTATTATTTAGCTTATTTATTTGCAGATGTTTTTGAATTGTATATTGTCGCGTCTAAGTCTGTCTAGTTTTATTATACATGTAGTGGTGTTATCCACATAGACGTTTGATATGCGGGCTACAAATGTTTTAAATAAATAAATAGGTCCTTTATTCATATGTTGGCCTGTGAAAGCATCTTATTATAAATAGACAATATAAAATATGGTCCATAAATCAAGAGAATAAGAATCGGAAGTAATAAAATTAAATAAATTTAAGTCAATGTAGCATATAACCTTCATCATAACCCTGGAAAGGGAGGTTCAGAGGTCTATAATCCACAACCATAGCTCAATTCACTTCACATGTTATGTTGCAGTTATGTAGTGCTTCACCTATGGTGGTTGACAAAGTGTAGAAGAAATATATTTTATACTAATTACATAATCTAAAAAAAAATATCAAATCATTATATTATGTTTGAAAACCATCTTCATTTCAGTAAATATATTTTCCTTTCTACTTCTGAGGGATCCAGGTCCCATGGGCCTCTGAAGAGAGAGCAGGGATTATTAAAGGGGCACCGACCTCTTCCTGAAGAAGTCCGATCATATAACCCCTTCCTACCGACTCCTGCATTGGCTGCCAATGGAGGCACGTACGAAGTTCAAGCTGGGATGTCTATGCTTCAAGGTATTAACTGGTCTAGCCCCGAAATACATAACAGACCTCTTCTCATTCCCAACCAACAGACATGAGAGAAGTGCACACCTGAAATTCGTCTCCCCACCGGCTAGAGGATGCAAATATAAGAGATACCATCAACAACTTCTATCGTATCAAGCAGCCATATGGGGCAAAGACTTAGAAAAACTAATTACACTCTCAACCAATTATGGAGAATTCAGAAAACACCTAAAAACATACCTGTTCTCGAAATACCTAGGTAATGAATCGGAACAATAGCCCCCTTCGCAATCCCACCCAAACCTGATCTTGTAAACTGTTAACCCCCAATCACTAACTATGAATGCCCCAGTCAATCTATGGAATTTTTCTAATTCATTGTAAACCGCACGACACTGAATGGTCCTGCAGTATACAACCTGTTGTTATTATTATCAAGCTGTTACTATCAGATGAACACTGCCATACTCTGTAAGCAGCTGTCTGTACAATTACTCCTTATTGTAAACCGCCTAGAAGTCGCAAGATTGTTGGCGATATATAAGAATAAAGTTATTATTATAAAGTTATTATTCCTTCACCTTCTTCCAGAGAGAGAGGTGGCTTGTCCTGGTTGGGCTAGTGTACCTCTAATCCAAGCTGTAGCCATGAGCTAACCCAGGCACTGTCTAGTCCAGGGGTGGGCAACGAGGGCCGCAATCCAGTCGGGTTTTCAGGATTTTCCCAATGGATATGCATGAAATCTATTTGCATGCACTGCCTCCATTGTATGCAAATGGATCTCATGCATATTCATTGGGAAAATCCTAAAAATCCAACTGGATTGCGGCCCTCGTTGCCCACCCCTGATCTAGTCAGAGCTCTGCCTTTCATGGCTGCCTGCTGGCTCCACGGCTTACCAATATGCCCACAAGATACCCAGCATACAAATCAAATAGATCTCCTAAGAAAAATGCCGGAAAGACAGCAAAAAAATAAATAAATAATAAATTAGAGAAACCAGATAGTTCAGAAGGATGGGCAATTGACTCTGTCGCCCTCAACAGGTGAAACAGGTTAAAGAGTTTTTTGGGTTTTTTAATGAACTGTGAATTTTAGATGCCAAAAAAGAGGCAATATTTTTGTGATGGTGATGATTTTTCAAAATTATATATATATATATATATATATATATATATATATATATATATATATATATATATATATATATTATTTTTATTTTTTTTTAAAGGACTACACCATCATAGAAGTTTATTACAGTCTAATGTTTCAAAATTCAAGCAATTCTACACTATTACAGTTACGAGGTTGACTGTTGAGGCCTTTTTCCCTTCATTTACTTTGTGAAAGCTGACGGGTTTCAGTAATTTCTTGCCGTCTTTCTGACATTTGTATTAGGTGGTCTCCACAATACTTCCAACTGCAGTGCAAGGGACAGGTTAGCTTTATTTCCAAAATCCTAATTTTAACTCCATGTTCTGAAGTACCGCATGCTAACCAACACTAATTAATAAGGTGATTGCCATAGCTGAAATTTAGATTTCAAGTATTCTGATGATAATAACAATTATCAACTTCAGTCAGGTTTTCAGGAGAAAGCTGTACATTAACATGCTTCACTGAGCTTTGGGACTTTTCATGGGTTTTGGTATACACAAAAAAGACTGTAGAGTTACTTCCATTTGCATAAATATGAAGGCAATAACACTGTGGCGTACCTAGTATATGTGATATCTGGGACGCCCCCTTCCTGACATGATTTCTTTTCAAACCCTGGACAAATTGCCGGGTTTCGAAAAGCTCGAAAGGAGGGCTTGTCCAGGGAAATCCAGACATCATGTAACCCTAATC